>NW_028162633.1:0-430000 GCF_964263955.1 Coregonus lavaretus
TTTGAGTGTAACAAACGTGAAACATTTATTTTAGCCATTTCGCATGAAAACAGGGTCCAAAATCATTGGTTTTCGTTCAGCACTGGAAGTACAGGCGAGACCTACAATAGGCAAGGGTTTTCAAGTCTGCAAGTACGTTTTAAGCTGAGTTCCATGAACATTGTCCAAAATCATGTTTTAGGCAAAATCCACAATGCGACCAGTTCAGCATATGACAGGAGACACTGTTTGAGTGTAACAAACGTGAAACATTTCTTTTAGCCATTTCGCATGAAAACAGGGTCCAAAATCATTGGTTTTCGTTCAGCACTAGAAGTACAGGCGCGCCCTACAATAGGCAAGGATTTTCAAGTCTGCAAGTACGTTTTAAGCTGAGTTCCATGAACATTGTCCAAAATCATGTTTTTTGGCTAAATCCACAATGCGACCAGTTCAGCATATGACAGGAGACACTGTTTGAGTGTAACAAACTTGAAACATTTCTTTTAGCCATTTCGCATGAAAACAGGATCCAAAATCATTGGTTTTCGTTCAGCACTGGAAGTACAGGCGCGCCCTACAATAGGCAAGGATTTTCAAGTCTGCAAGTACGTTTTAAGCTGAGTTCCATGAACATTGTCCAAAATCATGTTTTAGGCAAAATCCACAATGCGACCAGTTCAGCATATGACAGGAGACACTGTTTGAGTGTAACAAACTTGAAACATTTATTTTAGCCATTTCGCATGAAAACAGGATCCAAAATCATTGGTTTTCGTTCAGCACTGGAAGTACAGGCTCGCCCTACAAAAGGCAAGGATTTTCAAGTCTGCAAGTACGTTTTAAGCTGAGTTCCATGAACATTGTCCAAAATCATGTTTTAGGCTAAATCCACAATGCGACCAGTTCAGCATATGACAGGAGACACTGTTTGAGTGTAACAAACTTGAAACATTTATTTTAGCCATTTCGCATGAAAACAGGATCCAAAATCATTGGTTTTCGTTCAGCACTGGAAGTACAGGCGCGCCCTACAAAAGGCAAGGATTTTCAAGTCTGCAAGTACGTTTTAAGCTGAGTTCCATTAACATTGTCCAAAATCATGTTTTAGGCTAAATCCACAATGCGACCAGTTCAGCATATGACAGGAGACACTGTTTGAGTGTAACAAACGTGAAACATTTCTTTTAGCCATTTCGCATGAAAACAGGATCCACAATCATTGGTTTTCGTTCAGCACTGGAAGTACAGGCGCGCCCTACAATAGGCAAGGGTTTTCAAGTCTGCAAGTACGTTTTAAGCTGAGTTCCATGAACATTGTCCAAAATCATGTTTTAGGCAAAATCCACAATGCGACCAGTTCAGCATATGACAGGAGACACTGTTTGAGTGTAACAAACTTGAAACATTTATTTTAGCCATTTCGCATGAAAACAGGATCCAAAATCATTGGTTTTCGTTCAGCACTGGAAGTACAGGCGCGCCCTACAAAAGGCAAGGATTTTCAAGTCTGCAAGTACGTTTTAAGCTGAGTTCCATGAACATTGTCCAAAATCATGTTTTAGGCAAAATCCACAATGCGACCAGTTCAGCATATGACAGGAGCCACTGTTTGAGTGTAACAAACGTGAAACATTTCTTTTAGCCATTTCGCATGAAAACAGGGTCCAAAATCATTGGTTTTCGTTCAGCACTGGAAGTACAGGCGCGCCCTACAATAGGCAAGGGTTTTCAAGTCTGCAAGTACGTTTTAAGCTGAGTTCCATGAACATTGTCCAAAATCATGTTTTAGGCAAAATCCACAATGCGACCAGTTCAGCATATGACAGGAGACACTGTTTGAGTGTAACAAACGTGAAACATTTCTTTTAGCCATTTCGCATGAAAACAGGGTCCAAAATCATTGGTTTTCGTTCAGCACTGGAAGTACAGGCGCGACCTACAATAGGCAAGGGTTTTCAAGTCTGCAAGTACGTTTTAAGCTGAGTTCCATGAACATTGTCCAAAATCATGTTTTTTAGCAAAATCCACAATGCGACCAGTTCAGCATATGACAGGAGACACTGTTTGAGTGTAACAAACGTGAAACATTTCTTTTAGCCATTTCGCATGAAAACAGGATCCACAATCATTGGTTTTCGTTCAGCACTGGAAGTACAGGCGCGACCTACAATAGGCAAGGGTTTTCAAGTCTGCAAGTACGTTTTAAGCTGAGTTCCATGAACATTGTCCAAAATCATGTTTTAGGCAAAATCCACAATGCGACCAGTTCAGCATATGACAGGAGACACTGTTTGAGTGTAACAAACGTGAAACATTTCTTTTAGCCATTTCGCATGAAAACAGGATCCACAATCATTGGTTTTCGTTCAGCACTAGAAGTACAGGCGCGCCCTACAATAGGCAAGGATTTTCAAGTCTGCAAGTACGTTTTAAGCTGAGTTCCATGAACATTGTCCAAAATCATGTTTTTTGGCTAAATCCACAATGCGACCAGTTCAGCATATGACAGGAGATACTGTTTGAGTGTAACAAACTTGAAACATTTATTTTAGCCATTTCGCATGAAAACAGGATCCAAAATCATTGGTTTTCGTTCAGCACTGGAAGTACAGGCGCGCCCTACAATAGGCAAGGATTTTCAAGTCTGCAAGTACGTTTTAAGCTGAGTTCCATGAACATTGTCCAAAATCATGTTTTAGGCAAAATCCACAATGCGACCAGTTCAGCATATGACAGGAGACACTGTTTGAGTGTAACAAACGTGAAACATTTATTTTAGCCATTTCGCATGAAAACAGGGTCCAAAATCATTGGTTTTCGTTCAGCACTGGAAGTACAGGCGCGACCTACAATAGGCAAGGGTTTTCAAGTCTGCAAGTACGTTTTAAGCTGAGTTCCATGAACATTGTCCAAAATCATGTTTTAGGCAAAATCCACAATGCGACCAGTTCGGCATATGACAGGAGACACTGTTTGAGTGTAACAAACGTGAAACATTTCTTTTAGCCATTTCGCATGAAAACAGGGTCCAAAATCATTGGTTTTCGTTCAGCACTAGAAGTACAGGCGCGCCCTACAATAGGCAAGGATTTTCAGGTCTGCAAGTACGTTTTAAGCTGAGTTCCATGAACATTGTCCAAAATCATGTTTTTTGGCTAAATCCACAATGCGACCAGTTCAGCATATGACAGGAGACACTGTTTGAGTGTAACAAACTTGAAACATTTCTTTTAGCCATTTCGCATGAAAACAGGATCCAAAATCATTGGTTTTCATTCAGCACTGGAAGTACAGGCGCGCCCTACAATAGGCAAGGATTTTCAAGTCTGCAAGTACGTTTTAAGCTGAGTTCCATGAACATTGTCCAAAATCATGTTTTAGGCAAAATCCACAATGCGACCAGTTCAGCATATGACAGGAGACACTGTTTGAGTGTAACAAACTTGAAACATTTATTTTAGCCATTTCGCATGAAAACAGGATCCAAAATCATTGGTTTTCGTTCAGCACTGGAAGTACAGGCGCGCCCTACAATAGGCAAGGATTTTCAAGTCTGCAAGTACGTTTTAAGCTGAGTTCCATGAACATTGTCCAAAATCATGTTTTAGGCTAAATCCACAATGCGACCAGTTCAGCATATGACAGGAGACACTGTTTGAGTGTAACAAACTTGAAACATTTATTTTAGCCATTTCGCATGAAAACAGGATCCAAAATCATTGGTTTTCGTTCAGCACTGGAAGTACAGGCGCGCCCTACAAAAGGCAAGGATTTTCAAGTCTGCAAGTACGTTTTAAGCTGAGTTCCATGAACATTGTCCAAAATCATGTTTTAGGCTAAATCCACAATGCGACCAGTTCAGCATATGACAGGAGACACTGTTTGAGTGTAACAAACTTGAAACATTTATTTTAGCCATTTCGCATGAAAACAGGATCCAAAATCATTGGTTTTTGTTCAGCACTGGAAGTACAGGCGCGCCCTACAAAAGGCAAGGATTTTCAAGTCTGCAAGTACGTTTTAAGCTGAGTTCCATGAACATTGTCCAAAATCATGTTTTTTGGCTAAATCCACAATGCGACCAGTTCAGCATATGACAGGAGACACTGTTTGAGTGTAACAAACTTGAAACATTTATTTTAGCCATTTCGCATGAAAACAGGATCCAAAATCATTGGTTTTCGTTCAGCACTGGAAGTACAGGCGCGCCCTACAAAAGGCAAGGATTTTCAAGTCTGCAAGTACGTTTTAAGCTGAGTTCCATGAACATTGTCCAAAATCATGTTTTAGGCAAAATCCACAATGCGACCAGTTCAGCATATGACAGGAGACACTGTTTGAGTGTAACAAACGTGAAACATTTCTTTTAGCCATTTCGCATGAAAACAGGATCCAAAATCATTGGTTTTCGTTCAGCACTGGAAGTACAGGCGCGCCCTACAAAAGGCAAGGATTTTCAAGTCTGCAAGTACGTTTTAAGCTGAGTTCCATGAACATTGTCCAAAATCATGTTTTAGGCTAAATCCACAATGCGACCAGTTCAGCATATGACAGGAGACACTGTTTGAGTGTAACAAACTTGAAACATTTATTTTAGCCATTTCGCATGAAAACAGGATCCAAAATCATTGGTTTTCGTTCAGCACTGGAAGTACAGGCGCGCCCTACAAAAGGCAAGGATTTTCAAGTCTGCAAGTACGTTTTAAGCTGAGTTCCATGAACATTGTCCAAAATCATGTTTTAGGCTAAATCCACAATGCGACCAGTTCAGCATATGACAGGAGACACTGTTTGAGTGTAACAAACTTGAAACATTTATTTTAGCCATTTCGCATGAAAACAGGATCCAAAATCATTGGTTTTCGTTCAGCACTGGAAGTACAGGCGCGCCCTACAAAAGGCAAGGATTTTCAAGTCTGCAAGTACGTTTTAAGCTGAGTTCCATGAACATTGTCCAAAATCATGTTTTTTGGCTAAATCCACAATGCGACCAGTTCAGCATATGACAGGAGACACTGTTTGAGTGTAACAAACTTGAAACATTTATTTTAGCCATTTCGCATGAAAACAGGATCCAAAATCATTGGTTTTCGTTCAGCACTGGAAGTACAGGCGCGCCCTACAAAAGGCAAGGATTTTCAAGTCTGCAAGTACGTTTTAAGCTGAGTTCCATGAACATTGTCCAAAATCATGTTTTAGGCAAAATCCACAATGCGACCAGTTCAGCATATGACAGGAGACACTGTTTGAGTGTAACAAACGTGAAACATTTCTTTTAGCCATTTCGCATGAAAACAGGATCCAAAATCATTGGTTTTCGTTCAGCACTGGAAGTACAGGCGCGCCCTACAATAGGCAAGGATTTTCAAGTCTGCAAGTACGTTTTAAGCTGAGTTCCATGAACATTGTCCAAAATCATGTTTTAGGCAAAATCCACAATGCGACCAGTTCAGCATATGACAGGAGACACTATTTGAGTGTAACAAACGTGAAACATTTCTTTTAGCCATTTCGCATGAAAACAGGATCCACAATCATTGGTTTTCGTTCAGCACTAGAAGTACAGGCGCGCCCTACAATAGGCAAGGATTTTCAAGTCTGCAAGTACGTTTTAAGCTGAGTTCCATGAACATTGTCCAAAATCATGTTTTAGGCAAAATCCACAATGCGACCAGTTCAGCATATGACAGGAGACACTGTTTGAGTGTAACAAACGTGAAACATTTCTTTTAGCCATTTCGCATGAAAACAGGATCCAAAATCATTGTTTTTCGTTCAGCACTGGAAGTTCAGGCGCGCCCTACAAAAGGCAAGGATTTTCAAGTCTGCAAGTACGTTTTAAGCTGAGTTCCATGAACATTGTCCAAAATCATGTTTTAGGCTAAATCCACAATGCGACCAGTTCAGCATATGACAGGAGCCACTGTTTGAGTGTAACAAACGTGAAACATTTCTTTTAGCCATTTCACATGAAAACAGGATCCAAAATCATTGGTTTTCGTTCAGCACTGGAAGTACAGGCGCGCCCTACAATAGGCAAGGATTTTCAAGTCTGCAAGTACGTTTTAAGCTGAGTTCCATGAACATTGTCCAAAATCATGTTTTAGGCAAAATCCACAATGCGACCAGTTCAGCATATGACAGGAGACACTGTTTGAGTGTAACAAACGTGAAACATTTCTTTTAGCCATTTCGCATGAAAACAGGATCCACAATCATTGGTTTTCGTTCAGCACTAGAAGTACAGGCGCGCCCTACAATAGGCAAGGATTTTCAAGTCTGCAAGTACGTTTTAAGCTGAGTTCCATGAACATTGTCCAAAATCATGTTTTAGGCAAAATCCACAATGCGACCAGTTCAGCATATGACAGGAGACACTGTTTGAGTGTAACAAACGTGAAACATTTATTTTAGCCATTTCGCATGAAAACAGGATCCAAAATCATTGGTTTTCGTTCAGCACTGGAAGTACAGGCGCGCCCTACAAAAGGCAAGGATTTTCAAGTCTGCAAGTACGTTTTAAGCTGAGTTCCATGAACATTGTCCAAAATCATGTTTTAGGCTAAATCCACAATGCGACCAGTTCAGCATATGACAGGAGACACTGTTTGAGTGTAACAAACGTGAAACATTTCTTTTAGCCATTTCGCATGAAAACAGGATCCAAAATCATTGGTTTTCGTTCAGCACTGGAAGTACAGGCGCGCCCTACAATAGGCAAGGATTTTCAAGTCTGCAAGTACGTTTTAAGCTGAGTTCCATGAACATTGTCCAAAATCATGTTTTAGGCAAAATCCACAATGCGACCAGTTCAGCATATGACAGGAGACACTGTTTGAGTGTAACAAACGTGAAACATTTCTTTTAGCCATTTCGCATGAAAACAGGATCCACAATCATTGGTTTTCGTTCAGCACTAGAAGTACAGGCGCGCCCTACAATAGGCAAGGATTTTCAAGTCTGCAAGTACGTTTTAAGCTGAGTTCCATGAACATTGTCCAAAATCATGTTTTTTGGCTAAATCCACAATGCGACCAGTTCAGCATATGACAGGAGACACTGTTTGAGTGTAACAAACTTGAAACATTTATTTTAGCCATTTCGCATGAAAACAGGATCCAAAATCATTGGTTTTCGTTCAGCACTGGAAGTACAGGCGCGCCCTACAATAGGCAAGGATTTTCAAGTCTGCAAGTACGTTTTAAGCTGAGTTCCATGAACATTGTCCAAAATCATGTTTTAGGCAAAATCCACAATGCGACCAGTTCAGCATATGACAGGAGACACTGTTTGAGTGTAACAAACGTGAAACATTTCTTTTAGCCATTTCGCATGAAAACAGGATCCACAATCATTGGTTTTCGTTCAGCACTAGAAGTACAGGCGCGCCCTACAATAGGCAAGGATTTTCAAGTCTGCAAGTACGTTTTAAGCTGAGTTCCATGAACATTGTCCAAAATCATGTTTTTTGGTTAAATCCACAATGCGACCAGTTCAGCATATGACATGAGACACTGTTTGAGTGTAACAAACTTGAAACATTTCTTTTAGCCATTTCGCATGAAAACAGGATCCAAAATCATTGGTTTTCGTTCAGCACTGGAAGTACAGGCGCGCCCTACAATAGGCAAGGATTTTCAAGTCTGCAAGTACGTTTTAAGCTGAGTTCCATGAACATTGTCCAAAATCATGTTTTAGGCAAAATCCACAATGCGACCAGTTCAGCATATGACAGGAGCCACTGTTTGAGTGTAACAAACGTGAAACATTTCTTTTAGCCATTTCACATGAAAACAGGATCCAAAATCATTGGTTTTCGTTCAGCACTGGAAGTACAGGCGCGCCCTACAATAGGCAAGGATTTTCAAGTCTGCAAGTACGTTTTAAGCTGAGTTCCATGAACATTGTCCAAAATCATGTTTTAGGCAAAATCCACAATGCGACCAGTTCAGCATATGACAGGAGACTCTGTTTGAGTGTAACAAACGTGAAACATTTCTTTTAGCCATTTCGCATGAAAACAGGATCCACAATCATTGGTTTTCGTTTAGCACTAGAAGTACAGGCGCGCCCTACAATAGGCAAGGATTTTCAAGTCTGCAAGTACGTTTTAAGCTGAGTTCCATGAACATTGTCCAAAATCATGTTTTAGGCAAAATCCACAATGCGACCAGTTCAGCATATGACAGGAGACACTGTTTGAGTGTAACAAACGTGAAACATTTCTTTTAGCCATTTCGCATGAAAACAGGATCCAAAATCATTGTTTTTCGTTCAGCACTGGAAGTTCAGGCGCGCCCTACAAAAGGCAAGGATTTTCAAGTCTGCAAGTACGTTTTAAGCTGAGTTCCATGAACATTGTCCAAAATCATGTTTTAGGCTAAATCCACAATGCGACCAGTTCAGCATATGACAGGAGCCACTGTTTGAGTGTAACAAACGTGAAACATTTCTTTTAGCCATTTCGCATGAAAACAGGATCCAAAATCATTGGTTTTCGTTCAGCACTGGAAGTACAGGCGCGCCCTACAAAAGGCAAGGATTTTCAAGTCTGCAAGTACGTTTTAAGCTGAGTTCCATGAACATTGTCCAAAATCATGTTTTAGGCTAAATCCACAATGCGACCAGTTCAGCATATGACAGGAGACACTGTTTGAGTGTAACAAACTTGAAACATTTATTTTAGCCATTTCGCATGAAAACAGGATCCAAAATCATTGGTTTTCGTTCAGCACTGGAAGTACAGGCGCGCCCTACAAAAGGCAAGGATTTTCAAGTCTGCAAGTACGTTTTAAGCTGAGTTCCATGAACATTGTCCAAAATCATGTTTTAGGCTAAATCCACAATGCGACCAGTTCAGCATATGACAGGAGACACTGTTTGAGTGTAACAAACGTGAAACATTTCTTTTAGCCATTTCGCATGAAAACAGGATCCAAAATCATTGGTTTTCGTTCAGCACTGGAAGTACAGGCGCGCCCTACAATAGGCAAGGATTTTCAAGTCTGCAAGTACGTTTTAAGCTGAGTTCCATGAACATTGTCCAAAATCATGTTTTAGGCAAAATCCACAATGCGACCAGTTCAGCATATGACAGGAGACACTGTTTGAGTGTAACAAACGTGAAACATTTCTTTTAGCCATTTCGCATGAAAACAGGATCCACAATCATTGGTTTTCGTTCAGCACTAGAAGTACAGGCGCGCCCTACAATAGGCAAGGATTTTCAAGTCTGCAAGTACGTTTTAAGCTGAGTTCCATGAACATTGTCCAAAATCATGTTTTTTGGCTAAATCCACAATGCGACCAGTTCAGCATATGACAGGAGACACTGTTTGAGTGTAACAAACTTGAAACATTTATTTTAGCCATTTCGCATGAAAACAGGATCCAAAATCATTGGTTTTCGTTCAGCACTGGAAGTACAGGCGCGCCCTACAATAGGCAAGGATTTTCAAGTCTGCAAGTACGTTTTAAGCTGAGTTCCATGAACATTGTCCAAAATCATGTTTTTTGGTTAAATCCACAATGCGACCAGTTCAGCATATGACATGAGACACTGTTTGAGTGTAACAAACTTGAAACATTTCTTTTAGCCATTTCGCATGAAAACAGGATCCAAAATCATTGGTTTTCGTTCAGCACTGGAAGTACAGGCGCGCCCTACAATAGGCAAGGATTTTCAAGTCTGCAAGTACGTTTTAAGCTGAGTTCCATGAACATTGTCCAAAATCATGTTTTAGGCAAAATCCACAATGCGACCAGTTCAGCATATGACAGGAGACTCTGTTTGAGTGTAACAAACGTGAAACATTTCTTTTAGCCATTTCGCATGAAAACAGGATCCACAATCATTGGTTTTCGTTTAGCACTAGAAGTACAGGCGCGCCCTACAATAGGCAAGGATTTTCAAGTCTGCAAGTACGTTTTAAGCTGAGTTCCATGAACATTGTCCAAAATCATGTTTTTTGGCTAAATCCACAATGCGACCAGTTCAGCATATGACAGGAGACACTGTTTGAGTGTAACAAACTTGAAACATTTCTTTTAGCCATTTCTCATGAAAACAGGATCCAAAATCATTGGTTTTCGTTCAGCACTGGAGGTACAGGCGCGCCCTACAATAGGCAAGGATTTTCAAGTCTGCAAGTACGTTTTAAGCTGAGTTCCATGAACATTGTCCAAAATCATGTTTTAGGCAAAATCCACAATGCGACCAGTTCAGCATATGACAGGAGCCACTGTTTGAGTGTAACAAACGTGAAACATTTCTTTTAGCCATTTCGCATGAAAACAGGATCCAAAATCATTGTTTTTCGTTCAGCACTGGAAGTACAGGCGCGCCCTACAAAAGGCAAGGATTTTCAAGTCTGCAAGTACGTTTTAAGCTGAGTTCCATGAACATTGTCCAAAATCATGTTTTAGGCTAAATCCACAATGCGACCAGTTCAGCATATGACAGGAGCCACTGTTTGAGTGTAACAAACGTGAAACATTTCTTTTAGCCATTTCGCATGAAAACAGGATCCAAAATCATTGGTTTTCGTTCAGCACTGGAAGTACAGGCGCGCCCTACAAAAGGCAAGGATTTTCAAGTCTGCAAGTACGTTTTAAGCTGTGTTCCATGAACATTGTCCAAAATCATGTTTTAGGCTAAATCCACAATGCGACCAGTTCAGCATATGACAGGAGACACTGTTTGAGTGTAACAAACTTGAAACATTTATTTTAGCCATTTCGCATGAAAACAGGATCCAAAATCATTGGTTTTCGTTCAGCACTGGAAGTACAGGCGCGCCCTACAAAAGGCAAGGATTTTCAAGTCTGCAAGTACGTTTTAAGCTGAGTTCCATGAACATTGTCCAAAATCATGTTTTAGGCAAAATCCACAATGCGACCAGTTCAGCATATGACAGGAGACACTGTTTGAGTGTAACAAACGTGAAACATTTCTTTTAGCCATTTCGCATGAAAACAGGATCCAAAATCATTGGTTTTCGTTCAGCACTGGAAGTACAGGCGCGCCCTACAATAGGCAAGGATTTTCAAGTCTGCAAGTACGTTTTAAGCTGAGTTCCATGAACATTGTCCAAAATCATGTTTTAGGCAAAATCCACAATGCGACCAGTTCAGCATATGACAGGAGACACTGTTTGAGTGTAACAAACGTGAAACATTTCTTTTAGCCATTTCGCATGAAAACAGGATCCACAATCATTGGTTTTCGTTCAGCACTAGAAGTACAGGCGCGCCCTACAATAGGCAAGGATTTTCAAGTCTGCAAGTACGTTTTAAGCTGAGTTCCATGAACATTGTCCAAAATCATGTTTTTTGGCTAAATCCACAATGCGACCAGTTCAGCATATGACAGGAGACACTGTTTGAGTGTAACAAACTTGAAACATTTATTTTAGCCATTTCGCATGAAAACAGGATCCAAAATCATTGGTTTTCGTTCAGCACTGGAAGTACAGGCGCGCCCTACAAAAGGCAAGGATTTTCAAGTCTGCAAGTACGTTTTAAGCTGAGTTCCATGAACATTGTCCAAAATCATGTTTTAGGCAAAATCCACAATGCGACCAGTTCAACATATGACAGGAGCCACTGTTTGAGTGTAACAAACGTGAAACATTTCTTTTAGCCATTTCGCATGAAAACAGGATCCAAAATCATTGGTTTTCGTTCAGCACTGGAAGTACAGGTGCGCCCTACAATAGGCAAGGATTTTCAAGTCTGCAAGTACGTTTTAAGCTGAGTTCCATGAACATTGTCCAAAATCATGTTTTAGGCAAAATCCACAATGCGACCAGTTCAGCATATGACAGGAGCCACTGTTTGAGTGTAACAAACGTGAAACATTTCTTTTAGCCATTTCGCATGAAAACAGGATCCAAAATCATTGTTTTTCATTCAGCACTGGAAGTACAGGCGCGCCCTACAAAAGGCAAGGATTTTCAAGTCTGCAAGTACGTTTTAAGCTGAGTTCCATGAACATTGTCCAAAATCATGTTTTAGGCTAAATCCACAATGCGACCAGTTCAGCATATGACAGGAGCCACTGTTTGAGTGTAACAAACGTGAAACATTTCTTTTAGCCATTTCGCATGAAAACAGGATCCAAAATCATTGGTTTTCGTTCAGCACTGGAAGTACAGGCGCGCCCTACAAAAGGCAAGGATTTTCAAGTCTGCAAGTACGTTTTAAGCTGTGTTCCATGAACATTGTCCAAAATCATGTTTTAGGCTAAATCCACAATGCGACCAGTTCAGCATATGACAGGAGACACTGTTTGAGTGTAACAAACTTGAAACATTTATTTTAGCCATTTCGCATGAAAACAGGATCCAAAATCATTGGTTTTCGTTCAGCACTGGAAGTACAGGCGCGCCCTACAAAAGGCAAGGATTTTCAAGTCTGCAAGTACGTTTTAAGCTGAGTTCCATGAACATTGTCCAAAATCATGTTTTAGGCAAAATCCACAATGCGACCAGTTCAGCATATGACAGGAGACACTGTTTGAGTGTAACAAACGTGAAACATTTCTTTTAGCCATTTCGCATGAAAACAGGATCCAAAATCATTGGTTTTCGTTCAGCACTGGAAGTACAGGCGCGCCCTACAATAGGCAAGGATTTTCAAGTCTGCAAGTACGTTTTAAGCTGAGTTCCATGAACATTGTCCAAAATCATGTTTTAGGCAAAATCCACAATGCGACCAGTTCAGCATATGACAGGAGACACTGTTTGAGTGTAACAAACGTGAAACATTTCTTTTAGCCATTTCGCATGAAAACAGGATCCACAATCATTGGTTTTCGTTCAGCACTAGAAGTACAGGCGCGCCCTACAATAGGCAAGGATTTTCAAGTCTGCAAGTACGTTTTAAGCTGAGTTCCATGAACATTGTCCAAAATCATGTTTTTTGGCTAAATCCACAATGCGACCAGTTCAGCATATGACAGGAGACACTGTTTGAGTGTAACAAACTTGAAACATTTATTTTAGCCATTTCGCATGAAAACAGGATCCAAAATCATTGGTTTTCGTTCAGCACTGGAAGTACAGGCGCGCCCTACAAAAGGCAAGGATTTTCAAGTCTGCAAGTACGTTTTAAGCTGAGTTCCATGAACATTGTCCAAAATCATGTTTTAGGCAAAATCCACAATGCGACCAGTTCAGCATATGACAGGAGCCACTGTTTGAGTGTAACAAATGTGAAACATTTCTTTTAGCCATTTCGCATGAAAACAGGATCCAAAATCATTGGTTTTCGTTCAGCACTGGAAGTACAGGCGCGCCCTACAATAGGCAAGGATTTTCAAGTCTGCAAGTACGTTTTAAGCTGAGTTCCATGAACATTGTCCAAAATCATGTTTTAGGCAAAATCCACAATGCGACCAGTTCAGCATATGACAGGAGACACTGTTTGAGTGTAACAAACGTGAAACATTTCTTTTAGCCATTTCGCATGAAAACAGGATCCACAATCATTGGTTTTCGTTCAGCACTAGAAGTACAGGCGCGCCCTACAATAGGCAAGGATTTTCAAGTCTGCAAGTACGTTTTAAGCTGAGTTCCATGAACATTGTCCAAAATCATGTTTTTTGGCTAAATCCACAATGCGACCAGTTCAGCATATGACAGGAGACACTGTTTGAGTGTAACAAACTTGAAACATTTATTTTAGCCATTTCGCATGAAAACAGGATCCAAAATCATTGGTTTTCGTTCAGCACTGGAAGTACAGGCGCGCCCTACAAAAGGCAAGGATTTTCAAGTCTGCAAGTACGTTTTAAGCTGAGTTCCATGAACATTGTCCAAAATCATGTTTTAGGCAAAATCCACAATGCGACCAGTTCAGCATATGACAGGAGACACTGTTTGAGTGTAACAAACGTGAAACATTTCTTTTAGCCATTTCGCATGAAAACAGGATCCAAAATCATTGGTTTTCGTTCAGCACTGGAAGTACAGGCGCGCCCTACAATAGGCAAGGATTTTCAAGTCTGCAAGTACGTTTTAAGCTGAGTTCCATGAACATTGTCCAAAATCATGTTTTAGGCAAAATCCACAATGCGACCAGTTCAGCATATGACAGGAGACACTGTTTGAGTGTAACAAACGTGAAACATTTCTTTTAGCCATTTCGCATGAAAACAGGATCCACAATCATTGGTTTTCGTTCAGCACTAGAGCGCTCTACAATAGGCAAGGGTTTTCAAGTCTGCAAGTACGTTTTAAGCTGAGTTCCATGAACATTGTCCAAATTCATGTTTTAGGCAAAATCCACAATGCGACCAGTTCAGCATATGACAGGAGACAATGTTTGAGTGTAACGAACGTGAAACATTTCTTTTAGCCATTTCGCATGAAAACAGGGTCCAAAATAATTGGTTTTCGTTCAGCACTGGAAGTACAGGCGCGCTCTACAATAGGCAAGGGTTTTCAAGTCTGCAAGTACGTTTTCAGCTGAGTTCAATGAACATTGTCCAAAAGCATGTTTTAGGCAAAATCCACAATGCGACCATTTCAGCATATGACAGGAGACACTGTTTGAGTGTAACGAACGTGAAACATTTATTTTAGCCATTTCGCATGAAAACAGGGTCCAAAATAATTGGTTTTCGTTCAGCTCTGGAAGTACAGGCGCGCTCTACAATAGGCAAGGGTTTTCAAGTCTGCAAGTACGTTTTCAGCTGAGTTCAATGAACATTGTCCAAAATCATGTTTTAGGCTAAATCCACAATGCGACCAGTTCAGCATATGACAGGAGACACTGTTTGAGTGTAACGAACGTGAAACATTTCTTTTAGCCATTTCGCATGAAAACAGGGTCCAAAATCATTGGTTTTCGTTCAGCTCTGGAAGTACAGGCGCGCTCTGCAATAGGCAAGGGTTTTCATGTCTGCAAGTACGTTTTAAGCTGAGTTCCATGAACATTGTCCAAAATCATGTTTTAGGCAAAATCCACAATGCGACCAGTTCAGCATATGACAGGAGACACTATTTGAGTGTAACAAACGAGAAACATTTATTTTAGCCATTTCGCATGAAAACAGGGTCCAAAATCATTGGTTTTCGTTCAGCACTGGAAGTACAGGCGCGCTCTACAATAGGCAAGGGTTTTCAAGTCTGCAAGTACGTTTTAAGCTGAGTTCCATGAACATTGTCCAAAATCATGTTTTAGGCAAAATCCACAATGCGACCAGTTCAGCATATGACAGGAGACACTGTTTGAGTGTAACAAACGTGAAACATTTCTTTTAGCCATTTCGCATGAAAACAGGATCCACAATCATTGGTTTTCGTTCAGCACTAGAAGTACAGGCGCGCCCTACAATAGGCAAGGATTTTCAAGTCTGCAAGTACGTTTTAAGCTGAGTTCCATGAACATTGTCCAAAATCATGTTTTTTGGCTAAATCCACAATGCGACCAGTTCAGCATATGACAGGAGACACTGTTTGAGTGTAACAAACTTGAAACATTTCTTTTAGCCATTTCGCATGAAAACAGGATCCAAAATCATTGGTTTTCGTTCAGCACTGGAAGTACAGGCGCGCCCTACAATAGGCAAGGATTTTCAAGTCTGCAAGTACGTTTTAAGCTGAGTTCCATGAACATTGTCCAAAATCATGTTTTAGGCAAAATCCACAATGCGACCAGTTCAGCATATGACAGGAGCCACTGTTTGAGTGTAACAAACGTGAAACATTTCTTTTAGCCATTTCGCATGAAAACTGGATCCAAAATCATTGGTTTTCGTTCAGCACTAGAAGTACAGGCGCGCCCTACAATAGGCAAGGATTTTCAAGTCTGCAAGTACGTTTTAAGCTGAGTTCCATGAACATTGTCCAAAATCATGTTTTTTGGCTAAATCCACAATGCGACCAGTTCAGCATATGACAGGAGACACTGTTTGAGTGTAACAAACTTGAAACATTTCTTTTAGCCATTTCGCATGAAAACAGGATCCAAAATCATTGGTTTTCGTTCAGCACTGGAAGTACAGGCGCGCCCTACAATAGGCAAGGATTTTCAAGTCTGCAAGTACGTTTTAAGCTGAGTTCCATGAACATTGTCCAAAATCATGTTTTAGGCAAAATCCACAATGCGACCAGTTCAGCATATGACAGGAGACACTGTTTGAGTGTAACGAACGTGAAACATTTCTTTTAGCCATTTCGCATGAAAACAGGGTCCAAAATAATTGGTTTTCGTTCAGCACTGGAGGTACAGGCGCGCTCTACAAAAGGCAAGGGTTTTCAAGTCTGTAAGTATGTTTTCAGCTGAGTTCAATGAACATTGTCCAAATTCATGTTTTAGGCAAAATCCACAATGCGACCAGTTCAGCATATGACAGGAGAAACTGTTTGAGTGTAACGAACGTGAAACATTTCTTTTAGCCATTTCGCATGAAAACAGGGTCCAAAATCATTGGTTTTCATTCAGCACTGGAAGTACAGGCGCGCTCTACAATAGGCAAGGGTTTTCATGTCTGCAAGTACGTTTTAAGCTGAGTTCCATGAACATTGTCCAAAATCATGTTTTAGGCAAAATCCACAATGCGACCAGTTCAGCATATGACAGGAGACACTATTTGAGTGTAACAAGCGAGAAACATTTATTTTAGCCATTTCGCATGAAAACAGGGTCCAAAATCATTGGTTTTCGTTCAGCACTGGAAGTACAGGCGCGCTCTACAATAGGCAAGGGTTTTCAAGTCTGCAAGTACGTTTTAAGCCGAGTTCCATGAACATTGTCCAAATTCATGTTTTAGGCAAAATCCACAATGCGACCAGTTCAGCATATGACAGGAGACACTGTTTGAGTGTAACGAACGTGAAACATTTCTTTTAGCCATTTCGCATGAAAACAGGGTCCAAAATAATTGGTTTTCGTTCAGCACTGGAGCGCTCTACAATAGGCAAGGGTTTTCAAGTCTGCAAGTACGTTTTAAGCTGAGTTCCATGAACATTGTCCAAATTCATGTTTTAGGCAAAATCCACAATGCGACCAGTTCAGCATATGACAGGAGACACTGTTTGAGTGTAACGAACGTGAAACATTTATTTTAGCCATTTCGCATGAAAACAGGGTCCAAAATCATTGGTTTTCGTTCAGCACTGGAAGTACAGGCGCGCTCTGCAATAGGCAAGGGTTTTCATGTCTGCAAGTACGTTTTAAGCTGAGTTCCATAAACATTGTCCAAAATCATGTTTTAGGCAAAATCCACAATGCGACCAGTTCAGCATATGACAGGAGACACTATTTGAGTGTAACAAACGAGAAACATTTATTTTAGCCATTTCGCATGGAAACAGGGTCCAAAATCATTGGTTTTCGTTCAGCACTGGAAGTACAGGCGCGCTCTACAATAGGCAAGGGTTTTCAAGTCTGCAAGTACGTTTTAAGCTGAGTTCCATGAACATTGTCCAAATTCATGTTTTAGGCAAAATCCACAATGCGACCAGTTCAGCATATGACAGGAGACACTGTTTGAGTGTAACGAACGTGAAACATTTCTTTTAGCCATTTCGCATGAAAACAGGGTCCAAAATAATTGGTTTTCGTTCAGCACTGGAGCGCTCTACAATAGGCAAGGGTTTTCAAGTCTGCAAGTACGTTTTAAGCTGAGTTCCATGAACATTGTCCAAATTCATGTTTTAGGCAAAATCCACAATGCGACCAGTTCAGCATATGACAGGAGACACTGTTTGAGTGTAACGAACGTGAAACATTTATTTTAGCCATTTCGCATGAAAACAGGGTCCAAAATCATTGGTTTTCGTTCAGCACTGGAAGTACAGGCGCGCTCTGCAATAGGCAAGGGTTTTCAAGTCTGCAAGTACGTTTTAAGCTGAGTTCCATGAACATTGTCCAAATTCATGTTTTAGGCAAAATCCACAATGCGACCAGTTCAGCATATGACAGGAGACACTGTTTGAGTGTAACGAACGTGTAACATTTATTTTAGCCATTTCGCATGAAAACAGGGTCCAAAATAATTGGTTTTCGTTCAGCTCTGGAAGTACAGGCGCGCTCTACAATAGGCAAGGGTTTTCAAGTCTGCAAGTACGTTTTCAGCTGAGTTCAATGAACATTGTCCAAAATCATGTTTTAGGCAAAATCCACAATGCGACCAGTTCAGCATATGACAGGAGACACTGTTTGAGTGTAACGAACGTGAAACATTTCTTTTAGCCATTTCGCATGAAAACAGGGTCCAAAATCATTGGTTTTAGTTCAGCACTGGAAGTACAGGCACGCTCTACAATAGGCAAGGGTTTTCAAGTCTGCAAGTACGTTTTAAGATGAGTTCAATGAACATTGTCCAAAATCATGTTTTAGGCAAAATCCACAATGCGACCAGTTCAGCATATGACAGGAGACACTGTTTGAGTGTAACAAACTTGAAACATTTATTTTAGCCATTTCGCATGAAAACAGGGTCCAAAATCATTGGTTTTCGTTCAGCACTGGAAGTACAGGCGCGCTCTACAATAGGCAAGGGTTTTCAAGTCTGCAAGTACGTTTTAAGCTGAGTTCCATGAACATTGTCCAAATTCATGTTTTAGGCAAAATCCACAATGCGACCAGTTCAGCATATGACAGGAGACACTGTTTGAGTGTAACGAACGTGAAACATTTCTTTTAGCCATTTCGCATGAAAACAGGGTCCAAAATAATTGGTTTTCGTTCAGCACTGGAGCGCTCTACAATAGGCAAGGGTTTTCAAGTCTGCAAGTACGTTTTAAGCTGAGTTCCATGAACATTGTCCAAATTCATGTTTTAGGCAAAATCCACAATGCGACCAGTTCAGCATATGACAGGAGACACTGTTTGAGTGTAACGAACGTGAAACATTTATTTTAGCCATTTCGCATGAAAACAGGGTCCAAAATCATTGGTTTTCGTTCAGCACTGGAAGTACAGGCGCGGTCTGCAATAGGCAAGGGTTTTCATGTCTGCAAGTACGTTTTAAGCTGAGTTCCATAAACATTGTCCAAAATCATGTTTTAGGCAAAATCCACAATGCGACCAGTTCAGCATATGACAGGAGACACTATTTGAGTGTAACAAACGAGAAAC
This sequence comes from Coregonus lavaretus, assembly GCF_964263955.1. NCBI lineage: Eukaryota > Metazoa > Chordata > Actinopteri > Salmoniformes > Salmonidae > Coregonus > Coregonus lavaretus. The sequence continues at coordinate 19,072 of NW_028162633.1, forward strand.
ATTTATTTTAGCCATTTCGCATGAAAACAGGGTCCAAAATCATTGGTTTTCGTTCAGCACTGGAAGTACAGGCGCGCTCTACAATAGGCAAGGGTTTTCAAGTCTGCAAGTACGTTTTAAGCTGAGTTCCATGAACATTGTCCAAATTCATGTTTTAGGCAAAATCCACAATGCGACCAGTTCAGCATATGACAGGAGACACTGTTTGAGTGTAACGAACGTGAAACATTTCTTTTAGCCATTTCGCATGAAAACAGGGTCCAAAATAATTGGTTTTCGTTCAGCACTGGAGCGCTCTACAATAGGCAAGGGTTTTCAAGTCTGCAAGTACGTTTTAAGCTGAGTTCCATGAACATTGTCCAAATTCATGTTTTAGGCAAAATCCACAATGCGACCAGTTCAGCATATGACAGGAGACACTGTTTGAGTGTAACGAACGTGAAACATTTATTTTAGCCATTTCGCATGAAAACAGGGTCCAAAATCATTGGTTTTCGTTCAGCACTGGAAGTACAGGCGCGCTCTGCAATAGGCAAGGGTTTTCAAGTCTGCAAGTACGTTTTAAGCTGAGTTCCATGAACATTGTCCAAATTCATGTTTTAGGCAAAATCCACAATGCGACCAGTTCAGCATATGACAGGAGACACTGTTTGAGTGTAACGAACGTGAAACATTTATTTTAGCCATTTCGCATGAAAACAGGGTCCAAAATAATTGGTTTTCGTTCAGCTCTGGAAGTACAGGCGCGCTCTACAATAGGCAAGGGTTTTCAAGTCTGCAAGTACGTTTTCAGCTGAGTTCAATGAACATTGTCCAAAATCATGTTTTAGGCAAAATCCACAATGCGACCAGTTCAGCATATGACAGGAGACACTGTTTGAGTGTAACGAACGTGAAACATTTCTTTTAGCCATTTCGCATGAAAACAGGGTCCAAAATCATTGGTTTTAGTTCAGCACTGGAAGTACAGGCACGCTCTACAATAGGCAAGGGTTTTCAAGTCTGCAAGTACGTTTTAAGATGAGTTCAATGAACATTGTCCAAAATCATGTTTTAGGCAAAATCCACAATGCGACCAGTTCAGCATATGACAGGAGACACTGTTTGAGTGTAACAAACTTGAAACATTTATTTTAGCCATTTCGCATGAAAACAGGGTCCAAAATCATTGGTTTTCGTTCAGCACTGGAAGTACAGGCGCGCTCTACAATAGGCAAGGGTTTTCAAGTCTGCAAGTACGTTTTAAGCTGAGTTCCATGAACATTGTCCAAATTCATGTTTTAGGCAAAATCCACAATGCGACCAGTTCAGCATATGACAGGAGACACTGTTTGAGTGTAACGAACGTGAAACATTTCTTTTAGCCATTTCGCATGAAAACAGGGTCCAAAATAATTGGTTTTCGTTCAGCACTGGAGCGCTCTACAATAGGCAAGGGTTTTCAAGTCTGCAAGTACGTTTTAAGCTGAGTTCCATGAACATTGTCCAAATTCATGTTTTAGGCAAAATCCACAATGCGACCAGTTCAGCATATGACAGGAGACACTGTTTGAGTGTAACGAACGTGAAACATTTATTTTAGCCATTTCGCATGAAAACAGGGTCCAAAATCATTGGTTTTCGTTCAGCACTGGAAGTACAGGCGCGCTCTGCAATAGGCAAGGGTTTTCATGTCTGCAAGTACGTTTTAAGCTGAGTTCCATGAACATTGTCCAAAATCATGTTTTAGGCAAAATCCACAATGCGACCAGTTCAGCATATGACAGGAGACACTATTTGAGTGTAACAAACGAGAAACATTTATTTTAGCCATTTCACATGAAAACAGGGTCCAAAATCATTGGTTTTCGTTCAGCACTGGAAGTACAGGCGCGCTCTACAATAGGCAAGGGTTTTCAAGTCTGCAAGTACGTTTTAAGCTGAGTTCCATGAACATTGTCCAAATTCATGTTTTAGGCAAAATCCACAATGCGACCAGTTCAGCATATGACAGGAGACACTGTTTGAGTGTAACGAACGTGAAACATTTCTTTTAGCCATTTCGCATGAAAACAGGGTCCAAAATAATTGGTTTTCGTTCAGCACTGGAGCGCTCTACAATAGGCAAGGGTTTTCAAGTCTGCAAGTACGTTTTAAGCTGAGTTCCATGAACATTGTCCAAATTCATGTTTTAGGCAAAATCCACAATGCGACCAGTTCAGCATATGACAGGAGACACTGTTTGAGTGTAACGAACGTGAAACATTTATTTTAGCCATTTCGCATGAAAACAGGGTCCAAAATAATTGGTTTTCGTTCAGCTCTGGAAGTACAGGCGCGCTCTACAATAGGCAAGGGTTTTCAAGTCTGCAAGTACGTTTTCAGCTGAGTTCCATGAACATTGTCCAAAATCATGTTTTAGGCAAAATCCACAATGCGACCAGTTCAGCATATGACAGGAGACACTGTTTGAGTGTAACGAACGTGAAACATTTCTTTTAGCCATTTCGCATGAAAACAGGGTCCAAAATCATTGGTTTTAGTTCAGCACTGGAAGTACAGGCACGCTCTACAATAGGCAAGGGTTTTCAAGTCTGCAAGTACGTTTTAAGATGAGTTCAATGAACATTGTCCAAAATCATGTTTTAGGCAAAATCCACAATGCGACCAGTTCAGCATATGACAGGAGACACTGTTTGAGTGTAACAAACTTGAAACATTTATTTTAGCCATTTCGCATGAAAACAGGGTCCAAAATCATTGGTTTTCGTTCAGCACTGGAAGTACAGGCGCGCTCTACAATAGGCAAGGGTTTTCAAGTCTGCAAGTACGTTTTAAGCTGAGTTCCATGAACATTGTCCAAATTCATGTTTTAGGCAAAATCCACAATGCGACCAGTTCAGCATATGACAGGAGACACTGTTTGAGTGTAACGAACGTGAAACATTTCTTTTAGCCATTTCGCATGAAAACAGGGTCCAAAATAATTGGTTTTCGTTCAGCACTGGAGCGCTCTACAATAGGCAAGGGTTTTCAAGTCTGCAAGTACGTTTTAAGCTGAGTTCCATGAACATTGTCCAAATTCATGTTTTAGGCAAAATCCACAATGCGACCATTTCAGCATATGACAGGAGACACTGTTTGAGTGTAACGAACGTGAAACATTTATTTTAGCCATTTCGCATGAAAACAGGGTCCAAAATCATTGGTTTTCGTTCAGCACTGGAAGTACAGGCGCGCTCTGCAATAGGCAAGGGTTTTCATGTCTGCAAGTACGTTTTAAGCTGAGTTCCATAAACATTGTCCAAAATCATGTTTTAGGCAAAATCCACAATGCGACCAGTTCAGCATATGACAGGAGACACTATTTGAGTGTAACAAACGAGAAACATTTATTTTAGCCATTTCGCATGAAAACAGGGTCCAAAATCATTGGTTTTCGTTCAGCACTGGAAGTACAGGCGCGCTCTACAATAGGCAAGGGTTTTCAAGTCTGCAAGTACGTTTTAAGCTGAGTTCCATGAACATTGTCCAAATTCATGTTTTAGGCAAAATCCACAATGCGACCAGTTCAGCATATGACAGGAGACACTGTTTGAGTGTAACGAACGTGAAACATTTCTTTTAGCCATTTCGCATGAAAACAGGGTCCAAAATAATTGGTTTTCGTTCAGCACTGGAGCGCTCTACAATAGGCAAGGGTTTTCAAGTCTGCAAGTACGTTTTAAGCTGAGTTCCATGAACATTGTCCAAATTCATGTTTTAGGCAAAATCCACAATGCGACCAGTTCAGCATATGACAGGAGACACTGTTTGAGTGTAACGAACGTGAAACATTTATTTTAGCCATTTCGCATGAAAACAGGGTCCAAAATCATTGGTTTTCGTTCAGCACTGGAAGTACAGGCGCGCTCTGCAATAGGCAAGGGTTTTCAAGTCTGCAAGTACGTTTTAAGCTGAGTTCCATGAACATTGTCCAAATTCATGTTTTAGGCAAAATCCACAATGCGACCAGTTCAGCATATGACAGGAGACACTGTTTGAGTGTAACGAACGTGAAACATTTATTTTAGCCATTTCGCATGAAAACAGGGTCCAAAATAATTGGTTTTCGTTCAGCTCTGGAAGTACAGGCGCGCTCTACAATAGGCAAGGGTTTTCAAGTCTGCAAGTACGTTTTCAGCTGAGTTCAATGAACATTGTCCAAAATCATGTTTTAGGCAAAATCCACAATGCGACCAGTTCAGCATATGACAGGAGACACTGTTTGAGTGTAACGAACGTGAAACATTTATTTTAGCCATTTCGCATGAAAACAGGGTCCAAAATCATTGGTTTTCGTTCAGCACTGGAAGTACAGGCGCGCTCTGCAATAGGCAAGGGTTTTCATGTCTGCAAGTACGTTTTAAGCTGAGTTCCATGAACATTGTCCAAAATCATGTTTTAGGCAAAATCCACAATGCGACCAGTTCAGCATATGACAGGAGACACTATTTGAGTGTAACAAACGAGAAACATTTATTTTAGCCATTTCACATGAAAACAGGGTCCAAAATCATTGGTTTTCGTTCAGCACTGGAAGTACAGGCGCGCTCTACAATAGGCAAGGGTTTTCAAGTCTGCAAGTACGTTTTAAGCTGAGTTCCATGAACATTGTCCAAATTCATGTTTTAGGCAAAATCCACAATGCGACCAGTTCAGCATATGACAGGAGACACTGTTTGAGTGTAACGAACGTGAAACATTTCTTTTAGCCATTTCGCATGAAAACAGGGTCCAAAATAATTGGTTTTCGTTCAGCACTGGAGCGCTCTACAATAGGCAAGGGTTTTCAAGTCTGCAAGTACGTTTTAAGCTGAGTTCCATGAACATTGTCCAAATTCATGTTTTAGGCAAAATCCACAATGCGACCAGTTCAGCATATGACAGGAGACACTGTTTGAGTGTAACGAACGTGAAACATTTATTTTAGCCATTTCGCATGAAAACAGGGTCCAAAATAATTGGTTTTCGTTCAGCTCTGGAAGTACAGGCGCGCTCTACAATAGGCAAGGGTTTTCAAGTCTGCAAGTACGTTTTCAGCTGAGTTCCATGAACATTGTCCAAAATCATGTTTTAGGCAAAATCCACAATGCGACCAGTTCAGCATATGACAGGAGACACTGTTTGAGTGTAACGAACGTGAAACATTTCTTTTAGCCATTTCGCATGAAAACAGGGTCCAAAATCATTGGTTTTAGTTCAGCACTGGAAGTACAGGCACGCTCTACAATAGGCAAGGGTTTTCAAGTCTGCAAGTACGTTTTAAGATGAGTTCAATGAACATTGTCCAAAATCATGTTTTAGGCAAAATCCACAATGCGACCAGTTCAGCATATGACAGGAGACACTGTTTGAGTGTAACAAACTTGAAACATTTATTTTAGCCATTTCGCATGAAAACAGGGTCCAAAATCATTGGTTTTCGTTCAGCACTGGAAGTACAGGCGCGCTCTACAATAGGCAAGGGTTTTCAAGTCTGCAAGTACGTTTTAAGCTGAGTTCCATGAACATTGTCCAAATTCATGTTTTAGGCAAAATCCACAATGCGACCAGTTCAGCATATGACAGGAGACACTGTTTGAGTGTAACGAACGTGAAACATTTCTTTTAGCCATTTCGCATGAAAACAGGGTCCAAAATAATTGGTTTTCGTTCAGCACTGGAGCGCTCTACAATAGGCAAGGGTTTTCAAGTCTGCAAGTACGTTTTAAGCTGAGTTCCATGAACATTGTCCAAATTCATGTTTTAGGCAAAATCCACAATGCGACCATTTCAGCATATGACAGGAGACACTGTTTGAGTGTAACGAACGTGAAACATTTATTTTAGCCATTTCGCATGAAAACAGGGTCCAAAATCATTGGTTTTCGTTCAGCACTGGAAGTACAGGCGAGCTCTGCAATAGGCAAGGGTTTTCATGTCTGCAAGTACGTTTTAAGCTGAGTTCCATAAACATTGTCCAAAATCATGTTTTAGGCAAAATCCACAATGCGACCAGTTCAGCATATGACAGGAGACACTATTTGAGTGTAACAAACGAGAAACATTTATTTTAGCCATTTCGCATGAAAACAGGGTCCAAAATCATTGGTTTTCGTTCAGCACTGGAAGTACAGGCGCGCTCTACAATAGGCAAGGGTTTTCAAGTCTGCAAGTACGTTTTAAGCTGAGTTCCATGAACATTGTCCAAATTCATGTTTTAGGCAAAATCCACAATGCGACCAGTTCAGCATATGACAGGAGACACTGTTTGAGTGTAACGAACGTGAAACATTTCTTTTAGCCATTTCGCATGAAAACAGGGTCCAAAATAATTGGTTTTCGTTCAGCACTGGAGCGCTCTACAATAGGCAAGGGTTTTCAAGTCTGCAAGTACGTTTTAAGCTGAGTTCCATGAACATTGTCCAAATTCATGTTTTAGGCAAAATCCACAATGCGACCAGTTCAGCATATGACAGGAGACACTGTTTGAGTGTAACGAACGTGAAACATTTATTTTAGCCATTTCGCATGAAAACAGGGTCCAAAATCATTGGTTTTCGTTCAGCACTGGAAGTACAGGCGCGCTCTGCAATAGGCAAGGGTTTTCAAGTCTGCAAGTACGTTTTAAGCTGAGTTCCATGAACATTGTCCAAATTCATGTTTTAGGCAAAATCCACAATGCGACCAGTTCAGCATATGACAGGAGACACTGTTTGAGTGTAACGAACGTGAAACATTTATTTTAGCCATTTCGCATGAAAACAGCGTCCAAAATAATTGGTTTTCGTTCAGCTCTGGAAGTACAGGCGCGCTCTACAATAGGCAAGGGTTTTCAAGTCTGCAAGTACGTTTTCAGCTGAGTTCAATGAACATTGTCCAAAATCATGTTTTAGGCAAAATCCACAATGCGACCAGTTCAGCATATGACAGGAGACACTGTTTGAGTGTAACGAACGTGAAACATTTCTTTTAGCCATTTCGCATGAAAACAGGGTCCAAAATCATTGGTTTTAGTTCAGCACTGGAAGTACAGGCACGCTCTACAATAGGCAAGGGTTTTCAAGTCTGCAAGTACGTTTTAAGATGAGTTCAATGAACATTGTCCAAAATCATGTTTTAGGCAAAATCCACAATGCGACCAGTTCAGCATATGACAGGAGACACTGTTTGAGTGTAACAAACTTGAAACATTTATTTTAGCCATTTCGCATGAAAACAGGGTCCAAAATCATTGGTTTTCGTTCAGCACTGGAAGTACAGGCGCGCTCTACAATAGGCAAGGGTTTTCAAGTCTGCAAGTACGTTTTAAGCTGAGTTCCATGAACATTGTCCAAATTCATGTTTTAGGCAAAATCCACAATGCGACCAGTTCAGCATATGACAGGAGACACTGTTTGAGTGTAACGAACGTGAAACATTTCTTTTAGCCATTTCGCATGAAAACAGGGTCCAAAATAATTGGTTTTCGTTCAGCACTGGAGCGCTCTACAATAGGCAAGGGTTTTCAAGTCTGCAAGTACGTTTTAAGCTGAGTTCCATGAACATTGTCCAAATTCATGTTTTAGGCAAAATCCACAATGCGACCAGTTCAGCATATGACAGGAGACACTGTTTGAGTGTAACGAACGTGAAACATTTATTTTAGCCATTTCGCATGAAAACAGGGTCCAAAATCATTGGTATTCGTTCAGCACTGGAAGTACAGGCGCGCTCTGCAATAGGCAAGGGTTTTCATGTCTGCAAGTACGTTTTAAGCTGAGTTCCATGAACATTGTCCAAATTCATGTTTTAGGCAAAATCCACAATGCGACCAGTTCAGCATATGACAGGAGACACTATTTGAGTGTAACAAACGAGAAACATTTATTTTAGCCATTTCACATGAAAACAGGGTCCAAAATCATTGGTTTTCGTTCAGCACTGGAAGTACAGGCGCGCTCTACAATAGGCAAGGGTTTTCAAGTCTGCAAGTACGTTTTAAGCTGAGTTCCATGAACATTGTCCAAATTCATGTTTTAGGCAAAATCCACAATGCGACCAGTTCAGCATATGACAGGAGACACTGTTTGAGTGTAACGAACGTGAAACATTTCTTTTAGCCATTTCGCATGAAAACAGGGTCCAAAATAATTGGTTTTCGTTCAGCACTGGAGCGCTCTACAATAGGCAAGGGTTTTCAAGTCTGCAAGTACGTTTTAAGCTGAGTTCCATGAACATTGTCCAAATTCATGTTTTAGGCAAAATCCACAATGCGACCAGTTCAGCATATGACAGGAGACACTGTTTGAGTGTAACGAACGTGAAACATTTATTTTAGCCATTTCGCATGAAAACAGGGTCCAAAATCATTGGTTTTCGTTCAGCACTGGAAGTACAGGCGCGCTCTGCAATAGGCAAGGGTTTTCATGTCTGCAAGTACGTTTTAAGCTGAGTTCCATGAACATTGTCCAAAATCATGTTTTAGGCAAAATCCACAATGCGACCAGTTCAGCATATGACAGGAGACACTATTTGAGTGTAACAAACGAGAAACATTTATTTTAGCCATTTCACATGAAAACAGGGTCCAAAATCATTGGTTTTCGTTCAGCACTGGAAGTACAGGCGCGCTCTACAATAGGCAAGGGTTTTCAAGTCTGCAAGTACGTTTTAAGCTGAGTTCCATGAACATTGTCCAAATTCATGTTTTAGGCAAAATCCACAATGCGACCAGTTCAGCATATGACAGGAGACACTGTTTGAGTGTAACGAACGTGAAACATTTCTTTTAGCCATTTCGCATGAAAACAGGGTCCAAAATAATTGGTTTTCGTTCAGCACTGGAGCGCTCTACAATAGGCAAGGGTTTTCAAGTCTGCAAGTACATTTTAAGCTGAGTTCCATGAACATTGTCCAAATTCATGTTTTAGGCAAAATCCACAATGCGACCAGTTCAGCATATGACAGGAGACACTGTTTGAGTGTAACGAACGTGAAACATTTCTTTTAGCCATTTCGCATGAAAACAGGGTCCAAAATAATTGGTTTTCGTTCAGCACTGGAGCGCTCTACAATAGGCAAGGGTTTTCAAGTCTGCAAGTACGTTTTAAGCTGAGTTCCATGAACATTGTCCAAATTCATGTTTTAGGCAAAATCCACAATGCGACCAGTTCAGCATATGACAGGAGACACTGTTTGAGTGTAACGAACGTGAAACATTTCTTTTAGCCATTTCGCATGAAAACAGGGTCCAAAATAATTGGTTTTCGTTCAGCACTGGAAGTACAGGCGCGCTCTGCAATAGGCAAGGGTTTTCAAGTCTGCAAGTACGTTTTAAGCTGAGTTCCATGAACATTGTCCAAATTCACGTTTTAGGCAAAATCCACAATGCGACCAGTTCAGCATATGACAGGAGACACTGTTTGAGTGTAACGAACGTGAAACATTTATTTTAGCCATTTCGCATGAAAACAGGGTCCAAAATAATTGGTTTTCGTTCAGCACTGGAAGTACAGGCGCGCTCTACAATAGGCAAGGGTTTTCAAGTCTGCAAGTACGTTTTCAGCTGAGTTCAATGAACATTGTCCAAAATCATGTTTTAGGCAAAATCCACAATGCGACCTGTTCAGCATATGACAGGAGACACTATTTTAGTGTAACAAACGTGAAACATTTCTTTTAGCCATTTCGCATGAAAACAGGGTCCAAAATAATTGGTTTTCGTTCAGCACTGGAGCGCTCTACAATAGGCAAGGGTTTTCAAGTCTGCAAGTACGTTTTAAGCTGAGTTCCATGAACATTGTCCAAATTCATGTTTTAGGCAAAATCCACAATGCGACCAGTTCAGCATATGACAGGAGACACTGTTTGAGTGTAACGAACGTGAAACATTTCTTTTAGCCATTTCGCATGAAAACAGGGTCCAAAATAATTGGTTTTCGTTCAGCTCTGGAAGTACAGGCGCGCTCTACAATAGGCAAGGGTTTTCAAGTCTGCAAGTACGTTTTCAGCTGAGTTCAATGAACATTGTCCAAAATCACGTTTTAGGCAAAATCCACAATGCGACCAGTTCAGCATATGACAGGAGACACTGTTTGAGTGTAACGAACGTGAAACATTTCTTTTAGCCATTTCGCATGAAAACAGGGTCCAAAATCATTGGTTTTCGTTCAGCACTGGAAGTACAGGCGCGCTCTGCAATAGGCAAGGGTTTTCATGTCTGCAAGTACGTTTTAAGCTGAGTTCCATGAACATTGTCCAAAATCATGTTTTAGGCAAAATCCACAATGCGACCAGTTCAGCATATGACAGGAGACACTATTTGAGTGTAACAAACGAGAAACATTTATTTTAGCCATTTCACATGAAAACAGGGTCCAAAATCATTGGTTTTCGTTCAGCACTGGAAGTACAGGCGCGCTCTACAATAGGCAAGGGTTTTCAAGTCTGCAAGTACGTTTTAAGCTGAGTTCCATGAACATTGTCCAAATTCATGTTTTAGGCAAAATCCACAATGCGACCAGTTCAGCATATGACAGGAGACACTGTTTGAGTGTAACGAACGTGAAACATTTCTTTTAGCCATTTCGCATGAAAACAGGGTCCAAAATAATTGGTTTTCGTTCAGCACTGGAGCGCTCTACAATAGGCAAGGGTTTTCAAGTCTGCAAGTACGTTTTAAGCTGAGTTCCATGAACATTGTCCAAATTCATGTTTTAGGCAAAAATCCACAATGCGACCAGTTCAGCATATGACAGGAGACACTGTTTGAGTGTAACGAACGTGAAACATTTCTTTTAGCCATTTCGCATGAAAACAGGGTCCAAAATAATTGGTTTTCGTTCAGCACTGGAAGTACAGGCGCGCTCTGCAATAGGCAAGGGTTTTCAAGTCTGCAAGTACGTTTTAAGCTGAGTTCCATGAACATTGTCCAAATTCATGTTTTAGGCAAAATCCACAATGCGACCAGTTCAGCATATGACAGGATACACTGTTTGAGTGTGACGAACGTGAAACATTTATTTTAGCCATTTCGCATGAAAACAGGGTCCAAAATAATTGGTTTTCGTTCAGCACTGGAAGTACAGGCGCGCTCTACAATAGGCAAGGGTTTTCAAGTCTGCAAGTACGTTTTCAGCTGAGTTCAATGAACATTGTCCAAAATCATGTTTTAGGCAAAATCCACAATGCGACCTGTTCAGCATATGACAGGAGACACTATTTTAGTGTAACAAACGTGAAACATTTCTTTTAGCCATTTCCTATGAAAACAGGGTCCAAAATAATTGGTTTTCGTTCAGCACTGGAGCGCTCTACAATAGGCAAGGGTTTTCAAGTCTGCAAGTACGTTTTAAGCTGAGTTCCATGAACATTGTCCAAATTCATGTTTTAGGCAAAATCCACAATGCGACCAGTTCAGCATATGACAGGAGACACTGTTTGAGTGTAACGAACGTGAAACATTTATTTTAGCCATTTCGCATGAAAACAGGGTCCAAAATAATTGGTTTTCGTTCAGCACTGGAAGTACAGGCGCGCTCTACAATAGGCAAGGGTTTTCAAGTCTGCAAGTACGTTTTCAGCTGAGTTCAATGAACATTGTCCAAAATCATGTTTTAGGCAAAATCCACAATGCGACCATTTCAGCATATGACAGGAGACACTGTTTGAGTGTAACGAACGTGAAACATTTCTTTTAGCCATTTCGCATGAAAACAGGGTCCAAAATAATTGGTTTTCGTTCAGCACTAGAGCGCTCTACAATAGGCAAGGGTTTTCAAGTCTGCAAGTACGTTTTAAGCTGAGTTCCATGAACATTGTCCAAATTCATGTTTTAGGCAAAATCCACAATGCGACCAGTTCAGCATATGACAGGAGACAATGTTTGAGTGTAACGAACGTGAAACATTTCTTTTAGCCATTTCGCATGAAAACAGGGTCCAAAATAATTGGTTTTCGTTCAGCACTAGAGCGCTCTACAATAGGCAAGGGTTTTCAAGTCTGCAAGTACGTTTTAAGCTGAGTTCCATGAACATTGTCCAAATTCATGTTTTAGGCAAAATCCACAATGCGACCAGTTCAGCATATGACAGGAGACAATGTTTGAGTGTAACGAACGTGAAACATTTATTTTAGCCATTTCGCATGAAAACAGGGTCCAAAATAATTGGTTTTCGTTCAGCACTGGAAGTACAGGCGCGCTCTACAATAGGCAAGGGTTTTCAAGTCTGCAAGTACGTTTTCAGCTGAGTTCAATGAACATTGTCCAAAATCATGTTTTAGGCAAAATCCACAATGCGACCTGTTCAGCATATGACAGGAGACACTATTTTAGTGTAACAAACGTGAAACATTTCTTTTAGCCATTTCCTATGAAAACAGGGTCCAAAATAATTGGTTTTCGTTCAGCACTGGAGCGCTCTACAATAGGCAAGGGTTTTCAAGTCTGCAAGTACGTTTTAAGCTGAGTTCCATGAACATTGTCCAAATTCATGTTTTAGGCAAAATCCACAATGCGACCAGTTCAGCATATGACAGGAGACACTGTTTGAGTGTAACGAACGTGAAACATTTATTTTAGCCATTTCGCATGAAAACAGGGTCCAAAATAATTGGTTTTCGTTCAGCACTGGAAGTACAGGCGCGCTCTACAATAGGCAAGGGTTTTCAAGTCTGCAAGTACGTTTTCAGCTGAGTTCAATGAACATTGTCCAAAATCATGTTTTAGGCAAAATCCACAATGCGACCATTTCAGCATATGACAGGAGACACTGTTTGAGTGTAACGAACGTGAAACATTTCTTTTAGCCATTTCGCATGAAAACAGGGTCCAAAATAATTGGTTTTCGTTCAGCACTAGAGCGCTCTACAATAGGCAAGGGTTTTCAAGTCTGCAAGTACGTTTTAAGCTGAGTTCCATGAACATTGTCCAAATTCATGTTTTAGGCAAAATCCACAATGCGACCAGTTCAGCATATGACAGGAGACAATGTTTGAGTGTAACGAACGTGAAACATTTCTTTTAGCCATTTCGCATGAAAACAGGGTCCAAAATAATTGGTTTTCGTTCAGCACTGGAAGTACAGGCGCGCTCTACAATAGGCAAGGGTTTTCAAGTCTGCAAGTACGTTTTCAGCTGAGTTCAATGAACATTGTCCAAAATCATGTTTTAGGCTAAATCCACAATGCGACCAGTTCAGCATATGACAGGAGACACTGTTTGAGTGTAACGAACGTGAAACATTTCTTTTAGCCATTTCGCATGAAAACAGGGTCCAAAATAATTGGTTTTCGTTCAGCACTGGAAGTACAGGCGCGCTCTGCAATAGGCAAGGGTTTTCATGTCTGCAAGTACGTTTTAAGCTGAGTTCCATGAACATTGTCCAAAATCATGTTTTAGGCAAAATCCACAATGCGACCAGTTCAGCATATGACAGGAGACACTATTTGAGTGTAACAAACGAGAAACATTTATTTTAGCCATTTCGCATGAAAACAGGGTCCAAAAGCATTGGTTTTCGTTCAGCACTGGAAGTACAGGCGCGCTCTACAATAGGCAAGGGTTTTCAAGTCTGCAAGTACGTTTTAAGCTGAGTTCCATGAACATTGTCCAAAATCATGTTTTAGGCAAAATCCACAATGCGACCATTTCAGCATATGACAGGAGACACTGTTTAAGTGTAACGAACGTGAAACATTTCTTTTAGCCATTTCGCATGAAAACAGGGTCCAAAATAATTGGTTTTCGTTCAGCTCTGGAAGTACAGGCGCGCTCTACAATAGGCAAGGGTTTTCAAGTCTGCAAGTACGTTTTCAGCTGAGTTCAATGAACATTGTCCAAAATCATGTTTTAGGCAAAATCCACAATGCGACCAGTTCAGCAAATGACAGGAGACACTATTTGAGTGTAACGAACGTGAAACATTTATTTTAGCCATTTCGCATGAAAACAGGGTCCAAAATAATTGGTTTTCGTTCAGCACTGGAAGTACAGGCGCGCTCTGCAATAGGCAAGGGTTTTCAAGTCTGCAAGTACGTTTTAAGCTGAGTTCCATGGACATTGTCCAAAATCATGTTTTAGGCAAAATCCACAATGCGACCTGTTCAGCATATGACAGCAGACACTATTTTAGTGTAACAAACGTGAAACATTTCTTTTAGCCATTTCGCATGAAAACAGGGTCCAAAATAATTGGTTTTCGTTCAGCACTAGAGCGCTCTACAATAGGCAAGGGTTTTCAAGTCTGCAAGTACGTTTTAAGCTGAGTTCCATGAACATTGTCCAAATTCATGTTTTAGGCAAAATCCACAATGCGACCAGTTCAGCATATGACAGGAGACAATGTTTGAGTGTAACGAACGTGAAACATTTCTTTTAGCCATTTCGCATGAAAACAGGGTCCAAAATAATTGGTTTTCGTTCAGCACTGGAAGTACAGGCGCGCTCTACAATAGGCAAGGGTTTTCAAGTCTGCAAGTACGTTTTCAGCTGAGTTCAATGAACATTGTCCAAAATCATGTTTTAGGCAAAATCCACAATGCGACCATTTCAGCATATGACAGGAGACACTGTTTGAGTGTAACGAACGTGAAACATTTCTTTTAGCCATTTCGCATGAAAACAGGGTCCAAAATAATTGGTTTTCGTTCAGCTCTGGAAGTACAGGCGCGCTCTACAATAGGCAAGGGTTTTCAAGTCTGCAAGTACGTTTTCAGCTGAGTTCAATGAACATTGTCCAAAATCATGTTTTAGGCTAAATCCACAATGCGACCAGTTCAGCATATGACAGGAGACACTGTTTGAGTGTAACGAACGTGAAACATTTCTTTTAGCCATTTCGCATGAAAACAGGGTCCAAAATCATTGGTTTTCGTTCAGCACTGGAAGTACAGGCGCGCTCTGCAATAGGCAAGGGTTTTCATGTCTGCAAGTACGTTTTAAGCTGAGTTCCATGAACATTGTCCAAAATCATGTTTTAGGCAAAATCCACAATGCGACCAGTTCAGCATATGACAGGAGACACTATTTGAGTGTAACAAACGAGAAACATTTATTTTAGCCATTTCACATGAAAACAGGGTCCAAAATCATTGGTTTTCGTTCAGCACTGGAAGTACAGGCGCGCTCTACAATAGGCAAGGGTTTTCAAGTCTGCAAGTACGTTTTAAGCTGAGTTCCATGAACATTGTCCAAATTCATGTTTTAGGCAAAATCCACAATGCGACCAGTTCAGCATATGACAGGAGACACTGTTTGAGTGTAACGAACGTGAAACATTTATTTTAGCCATTTCGCATGAAAACAGGGTCCAAAATCATTGGTTTTCGTTCAGCACTGGAAGTACAGGCGCGCTCTGCAATAGGCAAGGGTTTTCATGTCTGCAAGTACGTTTTAAGCTGAGTTCCATGAACATTGTCCAAAATCATGTTTTAGGCAAAATCCACAATGCGACCAGTTCAGCATATGACAGGAGACACTATTTGAGTGTAACAAACGAGAAACATTTATTTTAGCCATTTCACATGAAAACAGGGTCCAAAATCATTGGTTTTCGTTCAGCACTGGAAGTACAGGCGCGCTCTACAATAGGCAAGGGTTTTCAAGTCTGCAAGTACGTTTTAAGCTGAGTTCCATGAACATTGTCCAAATTCATGTTTTAGGCAAAATCCACAATGCGACCAGTTCAGCATATGACAGGAGACACTGTTTGAGTGTAACGAACGTGAAACATTTCTTTTAGCCATTTCGCATGAAAACAGGGTCCAAAATAATTGGTTTTCGTTCAGCACTGGAGCGCTCTACAATAGGCAAGGGTTTTCAAGTCTGCAAGTACGTTTTAAGCTGAGTTCCATGAACATTGTCCAAATTCATGTTTTAGGCAAAATCCACAATGCGACCAGTTCAGCATATGACAGGAGACACTGTTTGAGTGTAACGAACGTGAAACATTTATTTTAGCCATTTCGCATGAAAACAGGGTCCAAAATCATTGGTTTTCGTTCAGCACTGGAAGTACAGGCGCGCTCTGCAATAGGCAAGGGTTTTCATGTCTGCAAGTACGTTTTAAGCTGAGTTCCATGAACATTGTCCAAAATCATGTTTTAGGCAAAATCCACAATGCGACCAGTTCAGCATATGACAGGAGACACTATTTGAGTGTAACAAACGAGAAACATTTATTTTAGCCATTTCACATGAAAACAGGGTCCAAAATCATTGGTTTTCGTTCAGCACTGGAAGTACAGGCGCGCTCTACAATAGGCAAGGGTTTTCAAGTCTGCAAGTACGTTTTAAGCTGAGTTCCATGAACATTGTCCAAATTCATGTTTTAGGCAAAATCCACAATGCGACCAGTTCAGCATATGACAGGAGACACTGTTTGAGTGTAACGAACGTGAAACATTTCTTTTAGCCATTTCGCATGAAAACAGGGTCCAAAATAATTGGTTTTCGTTCAGCACTGGAGCGCTCTACAATAGGCAAGGGTTTTCAAGTCTGCAAGTACGTTTTAAGCTGAGTTCCATGAACATTGTCCAAATTCATGTTTTAGGCAAAATCCACAATGCGACCAGTTCAGCATATGACAGGAGACACTGTTTGAGTGTAACGAACGTGAAACATTTCTTTTAGCCATTTCGCATGAAAACAGGGTCCAAAATAATTGGTTTTCGTTCAGCACTGGAGCGCTCTACAATAGGCAAGGGTTTTCAAGTCTGCAAGTACGTTTTAAGCTGAGTTCCATGAACATTGTCCAAATTCATGTTTTAGGCAAAATCCACAATGCGACCAGTTCAGCATATGACAGGAGACACTGTTTGAGTGTAACGAACGTGAAACATTTCTTTTAGCCATTTCGCATGAAAACAGGGTCCAAAATAATTGGTTTTCGTTCAGCACTGGAAGTACAGGCGCGCTCTGCAATAGGCAAGGGTTTTCAAGTCTGCAAGTACGTTTTAAGCTGAGTTCCATGAACATTGTCCAAATTCACGTTTTAGGCAAAATCCACAATGCGACCAGTTCAGCATATGACAGGAGACACTGTTTGAGTGTAACGAACGTGAAACATTTATTTTAGCCATTTCGCATGAAAACAGGGTCCAAAATAATTGGTTTTCGTTCAGCACTGGAAGTACAGGCGCGCTCTACAATAGGCAAGGGTTTTCAAGTCTGCAAGTACGTTTTCAGCTGAGTTCAATGAACATTGTCCAAAATCATGTTTTAGGCAAAATCCACAATGCGACCTGTTCAGCATATGACAGGAGACACTATTTTAGTGTAACAAACGTGAAACATTTCTTTTAGCCATTTCGCATGAAAACAGGGTCCAAAATAATTGGTTTTCGTTCAGCACTGGAGCGCTCTACAATAGGCAAGGGTTTTCAAGTCTGCAAGTACGTTTTAAGCTGAGTTCCATGAACATTGTCCAAATTCATGTTTTAGGCAAAATCCACAATGCGACCAGTTCAGCATATGACAGGAGACACTGTTTGAGTGTAACGAACGTGAAACATTTCTTTTAGCCATTTCGCATGAAAACAGGGTCCAAAATAATTGGTTTTCGTTCAGCTCTGGAAGTACAGGCGCGCTCTACAATAGGCAAGGGTTTTCAAGTCTGCAAGTACGTTTTCAGCTGAGTTCAATGAACATTGTCCAAAATCACGTTTTAGGCAAAATCCACAATGCGACCAGTTCAGCATATGACAGGAGACACTGTTTGAGTGTAACGAACGTGAAACATTTCTTTTAGCCATTTCGCATGAAAACAGGGTCCAAAATCATTGGTTTTCGTTCAGCACTGGAAGTACAGGCGCGCTCTGCAATAGGCAAGGGTTTTCATGTCTGCAAGTACGTTTTAAGCTGAGTTCCATGAACATTGTCCAAAATCATGTTTTAGGCAAAATCCACAATGCGACCAGTTCAGCATATGACAGGAGACACTATTTGAGTGTAACAAACGAGAAACATTTATTTTAGCCATTTCACATGAAAACAGGGTCCAAAATCATTGGTTTTCGTTCAGCACTGGAAGTACAGGCGCGCTCTACAATAGGCAAGGGTTTTCAAGTCTGCAAGTACGTTTTAAGCTGAGTTCCATGAACATTGTCCAAATTCATGTTTTAGGCAAAATCCACAATGCGACCAGTTCAGCATATGACAGGAGACACTGTTTGAGTGTAACGAACGTGAAACATTTCTTTTAGCCATTTCGCATGAAAACAGGGTCCAAAATAATTGGTTTTCGTTCAGCACTGGAGCGCTCTACAATAGGCAAGGGTTTTCAAGTCTGCAAGTACGTTTTAAGCTGAGTTCCATGAACATTGTCCAAATTCATGTTTTAGGCAAAAATCCACAATGCGACCAGTTCAGCATATGACAGGAGACACTGTTTGAGTGTAACGAACGTGAAACATTTCTTTTAGCCATTTCGCATGAAAACAGGGTCCAAAATAATTGGTTTTCGTTCAGCACTGGAGCGCTCTACAATAGGCAAGGGTTTTCAAGTCTGCAAGTACGTTTTAAGCTGAGTTCCATGAACATTGTCCAAATTCATGTTTTAGGCAAAATCCACAATGCGACCAGTTCAGCATATGACAGGAGACACTGTTTGAGTGTAACGAACGTGAAACATTTATTTTAGCCATTTCGCATGAAAACAGGGTCCAAAATCATTGGTTTTCGTTCAGCACTGGAAGTACAGGCGCGCTCTGCAATAGGCAAGGGTTTTCATGTCTGCAAGTACGTTTTAAGCTGAGTTCCATGAACATTGTCCAAAATCATGTTTTAGGCAAAATCCACAATGCGACCAGTTCAGCATATGACAGGAGACACTATTTGAGTGTAACAAACGAGAAACATTTATTTTAGCCATTTCACATGAAAACAGGGTCCAAAATCATTGGTTTTCGTTCAGCACTGGAAGTACAGGCGCGCTCTACAATAGGCAAGGGTTTTCAAGTCTGCAAGTACGTTTTAAGCTGAGTTCCATGAACATTGTCCAAATTCATGTTTTAGGCAAAATCCACAATGCGACCAGTTCAGCATATGACAGGAGACACTGTTTGAGTGTAACGAACGTGAAACATTTCTTTTAGCCATTTCGCATGAAAACAGGGTCCAAAATAATTGGTTTTCGTTCAGCACTGGAGCGCTCTACAATAGGCAAGGGTTTTCAAGTCTGCAAGTACGTTTTAAGCTGAGTTCCATGAACATTGTCCAAATTCATGTTTTAGGCAAAATCCACAATGCGACCAGTTCAGCATATGACAGGAGACACTGTTTGAGTGTAACGAACGTGAAACATTTATTTTAGCCATTTCGCATGAAAACAGGGTCCAAAATCATTGGTTTTCGTTCAGCACTGGAAGTACAGGCGCGCTCTGCAATAGGCAAGGGTTTTCATGTCTGCAAGTACGTTTTAAGCTGAGTTCCATGAACATTGTCCAAAATCATGTTTTAGGCAAAATCCACAATGCGACCAGTTCAGCATATGACAGGAGACACTATTTGAGTGTAACAAACGAGAAACATTTATTTTAGCCATTTCACATGAAAACAGGGTCCAAAATCATTGGTTTTCGTTCAGCACTGGAAGTACAGGCGCGCTCTACAATAGGCAAGGGTTTTCAAGTCTGCAAGTACGTTTTAAGCTGAGTTCCATGAACATTGTCCAAATTCATGTTTTAGGCAAAATCCACAATGCGACCAGTTCAGCATATGACAGGAGACACTGTTTGAGTGTAACGAACGTGAAACATTTCTTTTAGCCATTTCGCATGAAAACAGGGTCCAAAATAATTGGTTTTCGTTCAGCACTGGAGCGCTCTACAATAGGCAAGGGTTTTCAAGTCTGCAAGTACGTTTTAAGCTGAGTTCCATGAACATTGTCCAAATTCATGTTTTAGGCAAAATCCACAATGCGACCAGTTCAGCATATGACAGGAGACACTGTTTGAGTGTAACGAACGTGAAACATTTCTTTTAGCCATTTCGCATGAAAACAGGGTCCAAAATAATTGGTTTTCGTTCAGCACTGGAGCGCTCTACAATAGGCAAGGGTTTTCAAGTCTGCAAGTACGTTTTAAGCTGAGTTCCATGAACATTGTCCAAATTCATGTTTTAGGCAAAATCCACAATGCGACCAGTTCAGCATATGACAGGAGACACTGTTTGAGTGTAACGAACGTGAAACATTTCTTTTAGCCATTTCGCATGAAAACAGGGTCCAAAATAATTGGTTTTCGTTCAGCACTGGAAGTACAGGCGCGCTCTGCAATAGGCAAGGGTTTTCAAGTCTGCAAGTACGTTTTAAGCTGAGTTCCATGAACATTGTCCAAATTCACGTTTTAGGCAAAATCCACAATGCGACCAGTTCAGCATATGACAGGAGACACTGTTTGAGTGTAACGAACGTGAAACATTTATTTTAGCCATTTCGCATGAAAACAGGGTCCAAAATAATTGGTTTTCGTTCAGCACTGGAAGTACAGGCGCGCTCTACAATAGGCAAGGGTTTTCAAGTCTGCAAGTACGTTTTCAGCTGAGTTCAATGAACATTGTCCAAAATCATGTTTTAGGCAAAATCCACAATGCGACCTGTTCAGCATATGACAGGAGACACTATTTTAGTGTAACAAACGTGAAACATTTCTTTTAGCCATTTCGCATGAAAACAGGGTCCAAAATAATTGGTTTTCGTTCAGCACTGGAGCGCTCTACAATAGGCAAGGGTTTTCAAGTCTGCAAGTACGTTTTAAGCTGAGTTCCATGAACATTGTCCAAATTCATGTTTTAGGCAAAATCCACAATGCGACCAGTTCAGCATATGACAGGAGACACTGTTTGAGTGTAACGAACGTGAAACATTTCTTTTAGCCATTTCGCATGAAAACAGGGTCCAAAATAATTGGTTTTCGTTCAGCTCTGGAAGTACAGGCGCGCTCTACAATAGGCAAGGGTTTTCAAGTCTGCAAGTACGTTTTCAGCTGAGTTCAATGAACATTGTCCAAAATCACGTTTTAGGCAAAATCCACAATGCGACCAGTTCAGCATATGACAGGAGACACTGTTTGAGTGTAACGAACGTGAAACATTTCTTTTAGCCATTTCGCATGAAAACAGGGTCCAAAATCATTGGTTTTCGTTCAGCACTGGAAGTACAGGCGCGCTCTGCAATAGGCAAGGGTTTTCATGTCTGCAAGTACGTTTTAAGCTGAGTTCCATGAACATTGTCCAAAATCATGTTTTAGGCAAAATCCACAATGCGACCAGTTCAGCATATGACAGGAGACACTATTTGAGTGTAACAAACGAGAAACATTTATTTTAGCCATTTCACATGAAAACAGGGTCCAAAATCATTGGTTTTCGTTCAGCACTGGAAGTACAGGCGCGCTCTACAATAGGCAAGGGTTTTCAAGTCTGCAAGTACGTTTTAAGCTGAGTTCCATGAACATTGTCCAAATTCATGTTTTAGGCAAAATCCACAATGCGACCAGTTCAGCATATGACAGGAGACACTGTTTGAGTGTAACGAACGTGAAACATTTCTTTTAGCCATTTCGCATGAAAACAGGGTCCAAAATAATTGGTTTTCGTTCAGCACTGGAGCGCTCTACAATAGGCAAGGGTTTTCAAGTCTGCAAGTACGTTTTAAGCTGAGTTCCATGAACATTGTCCAAATTCATGTTTTAGGCAAAAATCCACAATGCGACCAGTTCAGCATATGACAGGAGACACTGTTTGAGTGTAACGAACGTGAAACATTTCTTTTAGCCATTTCGCATGAAAACAGGGTCCAAAATAATTGGTTTTCGTTCAGCACTGGAAGTACAGGCGCGCTCTGCAATAGGCAAGGGTTTTCAAGTCTGCAAGTACGTTTTAAGCTGAGTTCCATGAACATTGTCCAAATTCATGTTTTAGGCAAAATCCACAATGCGACCAGTTCAGCATATGACAGGATACACTGTTTGAGTGTGACGAACGTGAAACATTTATTTTAGCCATTTCGCATGAAAACAGGGTCCAAAATAATTGGTTTTCGTTCAGCACTGGAAGTACAGGCGCGCTCTACAATAGGCAAGGGTTTTCAAGTCTGCAAGTACGTTTTCAGCTGAGTTCAATGAACATTGTCCAAAATCATGTTTTAGGCAAAATCCACAATGCGACCTGTTCAGCATATGACAGGAGACACTATTTTAGTGTAACAAACGTGAAACATTTCTTTTAGCCATTTCCTATGAAAACAGGGTCCAAAATAATTGGTTTTCGTTCAGCACTGGAGCGCTCTACAATAGGCAAGGGTTTTCAAGTCTGCAAGTACGTTTTAAGCTGAGTTCCATGAACATTGTCCAAATTCATGTTTTAGGCAAAATCCACAATGCGACCAGTTCAGCATATGACAGGAGACACTGTTTGAGTGTAACGAACGTGAAACATTTATTTTAGCCATTTCGCATGAAAACAGGGTCCAAAATAATTGGTTTTCGTTCAGCACTGGAAGTACAGGCGCGCTCTACAATAGGCAAGGGTTTTCAAGTCTGCAAGTACGTTTTCAGCTGAGTTCAATGAACATTGTCCAAAATCATGTTTTAGGCAAAATCCACAATGCGACCATTTCAGCATATGACAGGAGACACTGTTTGAGTGTAACGAACGTGAAACATTTCTTTTAGCCATTTCGCATGAAAACAGGGTCCAAAATAATTGGTTTTCGTTCAGCACTAGAGCGCTCTACAATAGGCAAGGGTTTTCAAGTCTGCAAGTACGTTTTAAGCTGAGTTCCATGAACATTGTCCAAATTCATGTTTTAGGCAAAATCCACAATGCGACCAGTTCAGCATATGACAGGAGACAATGTTTGAGTGTAACGAACGTGAAACATTTCTTTTAGCCATTTCGCATGAAAACAGGGTCCAAAATAATTGGTTTTCGTTCAGCACTGGAAGTACAGGCGCGCTCTACAATAGGCAAGGGTTTTCAAGTCTGCAAGTACGTTTTCAGCTGAGTTCAATGAACATTGTCCAAAATCATGTTTTAGGCAAAATCCACAATGCGACCATTTCAGCATATGACAGGAGACACTGTTTGAGTGTAACGAACGTGAAACATTTCTTTTAGCCATTTTGCATGAAAACAGGGTCCAAAATAATTGGTTTTCGTTCAGCTCTGGAAGTACAGGCGCGCTCTACAATAGGCAAGGGTTTTCAAGTCTGCAAGTACGTTTTCAGCTGAGTTCAATGAACATTGTCCAAAATCATGTTTTAGGCTAAATCCACAATGCGACCAGTTCAGCATATGACAGGAGACACTGTTTGAGTGTAACGAACGTGAAACATTTCTTTTAGCCATTTCGCATGAAAACAGGGTCCAAAATAATTGGTTTTCGTTCAGCACTGGAAGTACAGGCGCGCTCTGCAATAGGCAAGGGTTTTCATGTCTGCAAGTACGTTTTAAGCTGAGTTCCATGAACATTGTCCAAAATCATGTTTTAGGCAAAATCCACAATGCGACCAGTTCAGCATATGACAGGAGACACTATTTGAGTGTAACAAACGAGAAACATTTATTTTAGCCATTTCGCATGAAAACAGGGTCCAAAATCATTGGTTTTCGTTCAGCACTGGAAGTACAGGCGCGCTCTACAATAGGCAAGGGTTTTCAAGTCTGCAAGTACGTTTTAAGCTGAGTTCCATGAACATTGTCCAAAATCATGTTTTAGGCAAAATCCACAATGCGACCATTTCAGCATATGACAGGAGACACTGTTTAAGTGTAACGAACGTGAAACATTTCTTTTAGCCATTTCGCATGAAAACAGGGTCCAAAATAATTGGTTTTCGTTCAGCTCTGGAAGTACAGGCGCGCTCTACAATAGGCAAGGGTTTTCAAGTCTGCAAGTACGTTTTCAGCTGAGTTCAATGAACATTGTCCAAAATCATGTTTTAGGCAAAATCCACAATGCGACCAGTTCAGCAAATGACAGGAGACACTATTTGAGTGTAACGAACGTGAAACATTTATTTTAGCCATTTCGCATGAAAACAGGGTCCAAAATAATTGGTTTTCGTTCAGCACTGGAAGTACAGGCGCGCTCTGCAATAGGCAAGGGTTTTCAAGTCTGCAAGTACGTTTTAAGCTGAGTTCCATGGACATTGTCCAAAATCATGTTTTAGGCAAAATCCACAATGCGACCTGTTCAGCATATGACAGCAGACACTATTTTAGTGTAACAAACGTGAAACATTTCTTTTAGCCATTTCGCATGAAAACAGGGTCCAAAATAATTGGTTTTCGTTCAGCACTAGAGCGCTCTACAATAGGCAAGGGTTTTCAAGTCTGCAAGTACGTTTTAAGCTGAGTTCCATGAACATTGTCCAAATTCATGTTTTAGGCAAAATCCACAATGCGACCAGTTCAGCATATGACAGGAGACAATGTTTGAGTGTAACGAACGTGAAACATTTCTTTTAGCCATTTCGCATGAAAACAGGGTCCAAAATAATTGGTTTTCGTTCAGCACTGGAAGTACAGGCGCGCTCTACAATAGGCAAGGGTTTTCAAGTCTGCAAGTACGTTTTCAGCTGAGTTCAATGAACATTGTCCAAAATCATGTTTTAGGCAAAATCCACAATGCGACCATTTCAGCATATGACAGGAGACACTGTTTGAGTGTAACGAACGTGAAACATTTCTTTTAGCCATTTCGCATGAAAACAGGGTCCAAAATAATTGGTTTTCGTTCAGCTCTGGAAGTACAGGCGCGCTCTACAATAGGCAAGGGTTTTCAAGTCTGCAAGTACGTTTTCAGCTGAGTTCAATGAACATTGTCCAAAATCATGTTTTAGGCTAAATCCACAATGCGACCAGTTCAGCATATGACAGGAGACACTGTTTGAGTGTAACGAACGTGAAACATTTCTTTTAGCCATTTCGCATGAAAACAGGGTCCAAAATCATTGGTTTTCGTTCAGCACTGGAAGTACAGGCGCGCTCTACAATAGGCAAGGGTTTTCAAGTCTGCAAGTACGTTTTAAGCTGAGTTCCATGAACATTGTCCAAAATCATGTTTTAGGCAAAATCCACAATGCGACCTGTTCAGCATATGACAGCAGACACTATTTTAGTGTAACAAACGTGAAACATTTCTTTTAGCCATTTCGCATGAAAACAGGGTCCAAAATAATTGGTTTTCGTTCAGCACTAGAGCGCTCTACAATAGGCAAGGGTTTTCAAGTCTGCAAGTACGTTTTAAGCTGAGTTCCATGAACATTGTCCAAATTCATGTTTTAGGCAAAATCCACAATGCGACCAGTTCAGCATATGACAGGAGACAATGTTTGAGTGTAACGAACGTGAAACATTTCTTTTAGCCATTTCGCATGAAAACAGGGTCCAAAATAATTGGTTTTCGTTCAGCACTGGAAGTACAGGCGCGCTCTACAATAGGCAAGGGTTTTCAAGTCTGCAAGTACGTTTTCAGCTGAGTTCAATGAACATTGTCCAAAATCATGTTTTAGGCAAAATCCACAATGCGACCATTTCAGCATATGACAGGAGACACTGTTTGAGTGTAACGAACGTGAAACATTTCTTTTAGCCATTTCGCATGAAAACAGGGTCCAAAATAATTGGTTTTCGTTCAGCTCTGGAAGTACAGGCGCGCTCTACAATAGGCAAGGGTTTTCAAGTCTGCAAGTACGTTTTCAGCTGAGTTCCATGAACATTGTCCAAATTCATGTTTTAGGCAAAATCCACAATGCGACCAGTTCAGCATATGACAGGAGACACTGTTTGAGTGTAACGAACGTGAAACATTTCTTTTAGCCATTTCGCATGAAAACAGGGTCCAAAATAATTGGTTTTCGTTCAGCACTGGAGCGCTCTACAATAGGCAAGGGTTTTCAAGTCTGCAAGTACGTTTTAAGCTGAGTTCCATGAACATTGTCCAAATTCATGTTTTAGGCAAAATCCACAATGCGACCAGTTCAGCATATGACAGGAGACACTGTTTGAGTGTAACGAACGTGAAACATTTCTTTTAGCCATTTCGCATGAAAACAGGGTCCAAAATAATTGGTTTTCGTTCAGCACTGGAAGTACAGGCGCGCTCTGCAATAGGCAAGGGTTTTCAAGTCTGCAAGTACGTTTTAAGCTGAGTTCCATGAACATTGTCCAAATTCATGTTTTAGGCAAAATCCACAATGCGACCAGTTCAGCATATGACAGGATACACTGTTTGAGTGTGACGAACGTGAAACATTTATTTTAGCCATTTCGCATGAAAACAGGGTCCAAAATAATTGGTTTTCGTTCAGCACTGGAAGTACAGGCGCGCTCTACAATAGGCAAGGGTTTTCAAGTCTGCAAGTACGTTTTCAGCTGAGTTCAATGAACATTGTCCAAAATCATGTTTTAGGCAAAATCCACAATGCGACCTGTTCAGCATATGACAGGAGACACTATTTTAGTGTAACAAACGTGAAACATTTCTTTTAGCCATTTCGCATGAAAACAGGGTCCAAAATAATTGGTTTTCGTTCAGCACTGGAGCGCTCTACAATAGGCAAGGGTTTTCAAGTCTGCAAGTACGTTTTAAGCTGAGTTCCATGAACATTGTCCAAATTCATGTTTTAGGCAAAATCCACAATGCGACCAGTTCAGCATATGACAGGAGACACTGTTTGAGTGTAACGAACGTGAAACATTTATTTTAGCCATTTCGCATGAAAACAGGGTCCAAAATAATTGGTTTTCGTTCAGCACTGGAAGTACAGGCGCGCTCTACAATAGGCAAGGGTTTTCAAGTCTGCAAGTACGTTTTCAGCTGAGTTCAATGAACATTGTCCAAAATCATGTTTTAGGCAAAATCCACAATGCGACCATTTCAGCATATGACAGGAGACACTGTTTGAGTGTAACGAACGTGAAACATTTCTTTTAGCCATTTCGCATGAAAACAGGGTCCAAAATAATTGGTTTTCGTTCAGCACTAGAGCGCTCTACAATAGGCAAGGGTTTTCAAGTCTGCAAGTACGTTTTAAGCTGAGTTCCATGAACATTGTCCAAATTCATGTTTTAGGCAAAATCCACAATGCGACCAGTTCAGCATATGACAGGAGACAATGTTTGAGTGTAACGAACGTGAAACATTTCTTTTAGCCATTTCGCATGAAAACAGGGTCCAAAATAATTGGTTTTCGTTCAGCACTGGAAGTACAGGCGCGCTCTACAATAGGCAAGGGTTTTCAAGTCTGCAAGTACGTTTTCAGCTGAGTTCAATGAACATTGTCCAAAATCATGTTTTAGGCAAAATCCACAATGCGACCATTTCAGCATATGACAGGAGACACTGTTTGAGTGTAACGAACGTGAAACATTTCTTTTAGCCATTTTGCATGAAAACAGGGTCCAAAATAATTGGTTTTCGTTCAGCTCTGGAAGTACAGGCGCGCTCTACAATAGGCAAGGGTTTTCAAGTCTGCAAGTACGTTTTCAGCTGAGTTCAATGAACATTGTCCAAAATCATGTTTTAGGCTAAATCCACAATGCGACCAGTTCAGCATATGACAGGAGACACTGTTTGAGTGTAACGAACGTGAAACATTTCTTTTAGCCATTTCGCATGAAAACAGGGTCCAAAATAATTGGTTTTCGTTCAGCACTGGAAGTACAGGCGCGCTCTGCAATAGGCAAGGGTTTTCATGTCTGCAAGTACGTTTTAAGCTGAGTTCCATGAACATTGTCCAAAATCATGTTTTAGGCAAAATCCACAATGCGACCAGTTCAGCATATGACAGGAGACACTATTTGAGTGTAACAAACGAGAAACATTTATTTTAGCCATTTCGCATGAAAACAGGGTCCAAAATCATTGGTTTTCGTTCAGCACTGGAAGTACAGGCGCGCTCTACAATAGGCAAGGGTTTTCAAGTCTGCAAGTACGTTTTAAGCTGAGTTCCATGAACATTGTCCAAAATCATGTTTTAGGCAAAATCCACAATGCGACCATTTCAGCATATGACAGGAGACACTGTTTAAGTGTAACGAACGTGAAACATTTCTTTTAGCCATTTCGCATGAAAACAGGGTCCAAAATAATTGGTTTTCGTTCAGCTCTGGAAGTACAGGCGCGCTCTACAATAGGCAAGGGTTTTCAAGTCTGCAAGTACGTTTTCAGCTGAGTTCAATGAACATTGTCCAAAATCATGTTTTAGGCAAAATCCACAATGCGACCAGTTCAGCAAATGACAGGAGACACTATTTGAGTGTAACGAACGTGAAACATTTATTTTAGCCATTTCGCATGAAAACAGGGTCCAAAATAATTGGTTTTCGTTCAGCACTGGAAGTACAGGCGCGCTCTGCAATAGGCAAGGGTTTTCAAGTCTGCAAGTACGTTTTAAGCTGAGTTCCATGGACATTGTCCAAAATCATGTTTTAGGCAAAATCCACAATGCGACCTGTTCAGCATATGACAGCAGACACTATTTTAGTGTAACAAACGTGAAACATTTCTTTTAGCCATTTCGCATGAAAACAGGGTCCAAAATAATTGGTTTTCGTTCAGCACTAGAGCGCTCTACAATAGGCAAGGGTTTTCAAGTCTGCAAGTACGTTTTAAGCTGAGTTCCATGAACATTGTCCAAATTCATGTTTTAGGCAAAATCCACAATGCGACCAGTTCAGCATATGACAGGAGACAATGTTTGAGTGTAACGAACGTGAAACATTTCTTTTAGCCATTTCGCATGAAAACAGGGTCCAAAATAATTGGTTTTCGTTCAGCACTGGAAGTACAGGCGCGCTCTACAATAGGCAAGGGTTTTCAAGTCTGCAAGTACGTTTTCAGCTGAGTTCAATGAACATTGTCCAAAATCATGTTTTAGGCAAAATCCACAATGCGACCATTTCAGCATATGACAGGAGACACTGTTTGAGTGTAACGAACGTGAAACATTTCTTTTAGCCATTTCGCATGAAAACAGGGTCCAAAATAATTGGTTTTCGTTCAGCTCTGGAAGTACAGGCGCGCTCTACAATAGGCAAGGGTTTTCAAGTCTGCAAGTACGTTTTCAGCTGAGTTCAATGAACATTGTCCAAAATCATGTTTTAGGCTAAATCCACAATGCGACCAGTTCAGCATATGACAGGAGACACTGTTTGAGTGTAACGAACGTGAAACATTTCTTTTAGCCATTTCGCATGAAAACAGGGTCCAAAATCATTGGTTTTCGTTCAGCACTGGAAGTACAGGCGCGCTCTACAATAGGCAAGGGTTTTCAAGTCTGCAAGTACGTTTTAAGCTGAGTTCCATGAACATTGTCCAAAATCATGTTTTAGGCAAAATCCACAATGCGACCATTTCAGCATACGACAGGAGACACTGTTTAAGTGTAACGAACGTGAAACATTTCTTTTAGCCATTTCGCATGAAAACAGGGTCCAAAATAATTGGTTTTCGTTCAGCTCTGGAAGTACAGGCGCGCTCTACAATAGGCAAGGGTTTTCAAGTCTGCAAGTACGTTTTCAGCTGAGTTCAATGAACATTGTCCAAAATCATGTTTTAGGCAAAATCCACAATGCGACCAGTTCAGCAAATGACAGGAGACACTATTTGAGTGTAACGAACGTGAAACATTTATTTTAGCCATTTCGCATGAAAACAGGGTCCAAAATAATTGGTTTTCGTTCAGCACTGGAAGTACAGGCGCGCTCTGCAATAGGCAAGGGTTTTCAAGTCTGCAAGTACGTTTTAAGCTGAGTTCCATGGACATTGTCCAAAATCATGTTTTAGGCAAAATCCACAATGCGACCTGTTCAGCATATGACAGCAGACACTATTTTAGTGTAACAAACGTGAAACATTTCTTTTAGCCATTTCGCATGAAAACAGGGTCCAAAATAATTGGTTTTCGTTCAGCACTAGAGCGCTCTACAATAGGCAAGGGTTTTCAAGTCTGCAAGTACGTTTTAAGCTGAGTTCCATGAACATTGTCCAAATTCATGTTTTAGGCAAAATCCACAATGCGACCAGTTCAGCATATGACAGGAGACAATGTTTGAGTGTAACGAACGTGAAACATTTCTTTTAGCCATTTCGCATGAAAACAGGGTCCAAAATAATTGGTTTTCGTTCAGCACTGGAAGTACAGGCGCGCTCTACAATAGGCAAGGGTTTTCAAGTCTGCAAGTACGTTTTCAGCTGAGTTCAATGAACATTGTCCAAAATCATGTTTTAGGCAAAATCCACAATGCGACCATTTCAGCATATGACAGGAGACACTGTTTGAGTGTAACGAACGTGAAACATTTCTTTTAGCCATTTCGCATGAAAACAGGGTCCAAAATAATTGGTTTTCGTTCAGCTCTGGAAGTACAGGCGCGCTCTACAATAGGCAAGGGTTTTCAAGTCTGCAAGTACGTTTTCAGCTGAGTTCCATGAACATTGTCCAAATTCATGTTTTAGGCAAAATCCACAATGCGACCAGTTCAGCATATGACAGGAGACACTGTTTGAGTGTAACGAACGTGAAACATTTCTTTTAGCCATTTCGCATGAAAACAGGGTCCAAAATAATTGGTTTTCGTTCAGCACTGGAGCGCTCTACAATAGGCAAGGGTTTTCAAGTCTGCAAGTACGTTTTAAGCTGAGTTCCATGAACATTGTCCAAATTCATGTTTTAGGCAAAATCCACAATGCGACCAGTTCAGCATATGACAGGAGACACTGTTTGAGTGTAACGAACGTGAAACATTTCTTTTAGCCATTTCGCATGAAAACAGGGTCCAAAATAATTGGTTTTCGTTCAGCACTGGAAGTACAGGCGCGCTCTGCAATAGGCAAGGGTTTTCAAGTCTGCAAGTACGTTTTAAGCTGAGTTCCATGAACATTGTCCAAATTCATGTTTTAGGCAAAATCCACAATGCGACCAGTTCAGCATATGACAGGATACACTGTTTGAGTGTGACGAACGTGAAACATTTATTTTAGCCATTTCGCATGAAAACAGGGTCCAAAATAATTGGTTTTCGTTCAGCACTGGAAGTACAGGCGCGCTCTACAATAGGCAAGGGTTTTCAAGTCTGCAAGTACGTTTTCAGCTGAGTTCAATGAACATTGTCCAAAATCATGTTTTAGGCAAAATCCACAATGCGACCTGTTCAGCATATGACAGGAGACACTATTTTAGTGTAACAAACGTGAAACATTTCTTTTAGCCATTTCGCATGAAAACAGGGTCCAAAATAATTGGTTTTCGTTCAGCACTGGAGCGCTCTACAATAGGCAAGGGTTTTCAAGTCTGCAAGTACGTTTTAAGCTGAGTTCCATGAACATTGTCCAAATTCATGTTTTAGGCAAAATCCACAATGCGACCAGTTCAGCATATGACAGGAGACACTGTTTGAGTGTAACGAACGTGAAACATTTATTTTAGCCATTTCGCATGAAAACAGGGTCCAAAATAATTGGTTTTCGTTCAGCACTGGAAGTACAGGCGCGCTCTACAATAGGCAAGGGTTTTCAAGTCTGCAAGTACGTTTTCAGCTGAGTTCAATGAACATTGTCCAAAATCATGTTTTAGGCAAAATCCACAATGCGACCATTTCAGCATATGACAGGAGACACTG
This sequence comes from Coregonus lavaretus, assembly GCF_964263955.1. NCBI lineage: Eukaryota > Metazoa > Chordata > Actinopteri > Salmoniformes > Salmonidae > Coregonus > Coregonus lavaretus. Next base: position 50,681 of record NW_028162633.1, read on the forward strand.
TTTGAGTGTAACGAACGTGAAACATTTCTTTTAGCCATTTCGCATGAAAACAGGGTCCAAAATAATTGGTTTTCGTTCAGCACTAGAGCGCTCTACAATAGGCAAGGGTTTTCAAGTCTGCAAGTACGTTTTAAGCTGAGTTCCATGAACATTGTCCAAATTCATGTTTTAGGCAAAATCCACAATGCGACCAGTTCAGCATATGACAGGAGACAATGTTTGAGTGTAACGAACGTGAAACATTTCTTTTAGCCATTTCGCATGAAAACAGGGTCCAAAATAATTGGTTTTCGTTCAGCACTGGAAGTACAGGCGCGCTCTACAATAGGCAAGGGTTTTCAAGTCTGCAAGTACGTTTTCAGCTGAGTTCAATGAACATTGTCCAAAATCATGTTTTAGGCAAAATCCACAATGCGACCATTTCAGCATATGACAGGAGACACTGTTTGAGTGTAACGAACGTGAAACATTTCTTTTAGCCATTTTGCATGAAAACAGGGTCCAAAATAATTGGTTTTCGTTCAGCTCTGGAAGTACAGGCGCGCTCTACAATAGGCAAGGGTTTTCAAGTCTGCAAGTACGTTTTCAGCTGAGTTCAATGAACATTGTCCAAAATCATGTTTTAGGCTAAATCCACAATGCGACCAGTTCAGCATATGACAGGAGACACTGTTTGAGTGTAACGAACGTGAAACATTTCTTTTAGCCATTTCGCATGAAAACAGGGTCCAAAATAATTGGTTTTCGTTCAGCACTGGAAGTACAGGCGCGCTCTGCAATAGGCAAGGGTTTTCATGTCTGCAAGTACGTTTTAAGCTGAGTTCCATGAACATTGTCCAAAATCATGTTTTAGGCAAAATCCACAATGCGACCAGTTCAGCATATGACAGGAGACACTATTTGAGTGTAACAAACGAGAAACATTTATTTTAGCCATTTCGCATGAAAACAGGGTCCAAAATCATTGGTTTTCGTTCAGCACTGGAAGTACAGGCGCGCTCTACAATAGGCAAGGGTTTTCAAGTCTGCAAGTACGTTTTAAGCTGAGTTCCATGAACATTGTCCAAAATCATGTTTTAGGCAAAATCCACAATGCGACCATTTCAGCATATGACAGGAGACACTGTTTAAGTGTAACGAACGTGAAACATTTCTTTTAGCCATTTCGCATGAAAACAGGGTCCAAAATAATTGGTTTTCGTTCAGCTCTGGAAGTACAGGCGCGCTCTACAATAGGCAAGGGTTTTCAAGTCTGCAAGTACGTTTTCAGCTGAGTTCAATGAACATTGTCCAAAATCATGTTTTAGGCAAAATCCACAATGCGACCAGTTCAGCAAATGACAGGAGACACTATTTGAGTGTAACGAACGTGAAACATTTATTTTAGCCATTTCGCATGAAAACAGGGTCCAAAATAATTGGTTTTCGTTCAGCACTGGAAGTACAGGCGCGCTCTGCAATAGGCAAGGGTTTTCAAGTCTGCAAGTACGTTTTAAGCTGAGTTCCATGGACATTGTCCAAAATCATGTTTTAGGCAAAATCCACAATGCGACCTGTTCAGCATATGACAGCAGACACTATTTTAGTGTAACAAACGTGAAACATTTCTTTTAGCCATTTCGCATGAAAACAGGGTCCAAAATAATTGGTTTTCGTTCAGCACTAGAGCGCTCTACAATAGGCAAGGGTTTTCAAGTCTGCAAGTACGTTTTAAGCTGAGTTCCATGAACATTGTCCAAATTCATGTTTTAGGCAAAATCCACAATGCGACCAGTTCAGCATATGACAGGAGACAATGTTTGAGTGTAACGAACGTGAAACATTTCTTTTAGCCATTTCGCATGAAAACAGGGTCCAAAATAATTGGTTTTCGTTCAGCACTGGAAGTACAGGCGCGCTCTACAATAGGCAAGGGTTTTCAAGTCTGCAAGTACGTTTTCAGCTGAGTTCAATGAACATTGTCCAAAATCATGTTTTAGGCAAAATCCACAATTCGACCATTTCAGCATATGACAGGAGACACTGTTTGAGTGTAACGAACGTGAAACATTTCTTTTAGCCATTTCGCATGAAAACAGGGTCCAAAATAATTGGTTTTCGTTCAGCTCTGGAAGTACAGGCGCGCTCTACAATAGGCAAGGGTTTTCAAGTCTGCAAGTACGTTTTCAGCTGAGTTCAATGAACATTGTCCAAAATCATGTTTTAGGCTAAATCCACAATGCGACCAGTTCAGCATATGACAGGAGACACTGTTTGAGTGTAACGAACGTGAAACATTTCTTTTAGCCATTTCGCATGAAAACAGGGTCCAAAATCATTGGTTTTCGTTCAGCACTGGAAGTACAGGCGCGCTCTACAATAGGCAAGGGTTTTCAAGTCTGCAAGTACGTTTTAAGCTGAGTTCCATGAACATTGTCCAAAATCATGTTTTAGGCAAAATCCACAATGCGACCATTTCAGCATACGACAGGAGACACTGTTTAAGTATAACGAACGTGAAACATTTCTTTTAGCCATTTCGCATGAAAACAGGGTCCAAAATAATTGGTTTTCGTTCAGCACTGGAAGTCCAGGCGCGCTCTGCAATAGGCAAGGGTTTTCAAGTCTGCAAGTACGTTTTAAGCTGAGTTCCATGGACATTGTCCAAAATCATGTTTTAGGCAAAATCCACAATGCGACCTGTTCAGCATATGACAGCAGACACTATTTTAGTGTAACAAACGTGAAACATTTCTTTTAGCCATTTCGCATGAAAACAGGGTCCAAAATAATTGGTTTTCGTTCAGCACTAGAGCGCTCTACAATAGGCAAGGGTTTTCAAGTCTGCAAGTACGTTTTAAGCTGAGTTCCATGAACATTGTCCAAATTCATGTTTTAGGCAAAATCCACAATGCGACCAGTTCAGCATATGACAGGAGACACTGTTTGAGTTTAACGAACGTGAAACATTTCTTTTAGCCATTTCGCATGAAAACAGGGTCCAAAATCATTGGTTTTAGTTCAGCACTGGAAGTACAGGCGCGCTCTACAATAGGCAAGGGTTTTCAAGTATGCAAGTACGTTTTAAGCTGAGTTCAATGAACATTGTCCAAAATCATGTTTTAGGCAAAATCCACAATGCGACCAGTTCAGCATATGACAGGAGACACTGTTTGAGTGTAACGAACGTGAAACATTTATTTTAGCCATTTCGCATGAAAACAGGGTCCAAAATAATTGGTTTTCGTTCAGCACTGGAGCGCTCTACAATAGGCAAGGGTTTTCAAGTCTGCAAGTACGTTTTAAGCTGAGTTCCATGAACATTGTCCAAATTCATGTTTTAGGCAAAATCCACAATGCGACCAGTTCAGCATATGACAGGAGACACTGTTTGAGTGTAACGAACGTGAAACATTTCTTTTAGCCATTTCGCATGAAAACAGGGTCCAAAATAATTGGTCTTCGTTCAGCACTGGAAGTACAGGCGCGCTCTGCAATAGGCAAGGGTTTTCAAGTCTGCAAGTACGTTTTAAGCTGAGTTCCATGAACATTGTCCAAAATCATGTTTTAGGCAAAATCCACAATGCGACCATTTCAGCATATGACAGGAGACACTATTTTAGTGTAACAAACGTGAAACATTTCTTTTAGCCATTTCGCATGAAAACAGGGTCCAAAATAATTGGTTTTCGTTCAGCACTGGAAGTACAGGCGCGCTCTACAAAAGGCAAGGGTTTTCAAGTCTGTAAGTATGTTTTCAGCTGAGTTCAATGAACATTGTCCAAATTCATGTTTTAGGCAAAATCCACAATGCGACCAGTTCAGCATATGACAGGAGACACTGTTTGAGTGTAACGAACGTGAAACATTTCTTTTAGCCATTTCGCATGAAAACAGGGTCCAAAATCATTGGTTTTCATTCAGCACTGGAAGTACAGGCGCGCTCTACAATAGGCAAGGGTTTTCATGTCTGCAAGTACGTTTTAAGCTGAGTTCCATGAACATTGTCCAAAATCATGTTTTAGGCAAAATCCACAATGCGACCAGTTCAGCATATGACAGGAGACACTATTTGAGTGTAACAAACGAGAAACATTTATTTTAGCCATTTCGCATGAAAACAGGGTCCAAAATCATTGGTTTTCGTTCAGCACTGGAAGTACAGGCGCGCTCTACAATAGGCAAGGGTTTTCAAGTCTGCAAGTACGTTTTAAGCTGAGTTCCATGAACATTGTCCAAATTCATGTTTTAGGCAAAATCCACAATGCGACCAGTTCAGCATATGACAGGAGACACTGTTTGAGTGTAACGAACGTGAAACATTTCTTTTAGCCATTTCGCATGAAAACAGGGTCCAGAATAATTGGTTTTCGTTCAGCACTGGAGCGCTCTACAATAGGCAAGGGTTTTCAAGTCTGCAAGTACGTTTTAAGCTGAGTTCCATGAACATTGTCCAAAATCATGTTTTAGGCAAAATCCACAATGCGACCAGTTCAGCATATGACAGGAGACACTGTTTGAGTGTAACGAACGTGAAACATTTCTTTTAGCCATTTCGCATGAAAACAGGGTCCAAAATCATTGGTTTTCGTTCAGCACTGGAAGTACAGGCGCGCTCTGCAATAGGCAAGGGTTTTCATGTCTGCAAGTACGTTTTAAGCTGAGTTCCATGAACATTGTCCAAAATCATGTTTTAGGCAAAATCCACAATGCGACCAGTTCAGCATATGACAGGAGACACTATTTGAGTGTAACAAACGAGAAACATTTATTTTAGCCATTTCGCATGAAAACAGGGTCCAAAATCATTGGTTTTCGTTCAGCACTGGAAGTACAGGCGCGCTCTACAATAGGCAAGGGTTTTCAAGTCTGCAAGTACGTTTTAAGCTGAGTTCCATGAACATTGTCCAAATTCATGTTTTAGGCAAAATCCACAATGCGACCAGTTCAGCATATGACAGGAGACACTGTTTGAGTGTAACGAACGTGAAACATTTCTTTTAGCCATTTCGCATGAAAACAGGGTCCAAAATAATTGGTTTTCGTTCAGCACTGGAGCGCTCTACAATAGGCAAGGGTTTTCAAGTCTGCAAGTACGTTTTAAGCTGAGTTCCATGAACATTGTCCAAATTCATGTTTTAGGCAAAATCCACAATGCGACCAGTTCAGCATATGACAGGAGACACTGTTTGAGTGTAACGAACGTGAAACATTTCTTTTAGCCATTTCGCATGAAAACAGGGTCCAAAATAATTGGTTTTCGTTCAGCACTGGAAGTACAGGCGCGCTCTGCAATAGGCAAGGGTTTTCAAGTCTGCAAGTACGTTTTAAGCTGAGTTCCATGAACATTGTCCAAATTCATGTTTTAGGCAAAATCCACAATGCGACCAGTTCAGCATATGACAGGAGACACTGTTTGAGTGTAACGAACGTGAAACATTTATTTTAGCCATTTCGCATGAAAACAGGGTCCAAAATAATTGGTTTTCGTTCAGCACTGGAAGTACAGGCGCGCTCTACAATAGGCAAGGGTTTTCAAGTCTGCAAGTACGTTTTCAGCTGAGTTCAATGAACATTGTCCAAAATCATGTTTTAGGCAAAATCCATAATGCGACCTGTTCAGCATATGACAGGAGACACTATTTTAGTGTAACAAACGTGAAACATTTCTTTTAGCCATTTCGCATGAAAACAGGGTCCAAAATAATTGGTTTTCGTTCAGCACTGGAGCGCTCTACAATAGGCAAGGGTTTTCAAGTCTGCAAGTACGTTTTAAGCTGAGTTCCATGAACATTGTCCAAATTCATGTTTTAGGCAAAATCCACAATGCGACCAGTTCAGCATATGACAGGAGACACTGTTTGAGTGTAACGAACGTGAAACATTTATTTTAGCCATTTCGCATGAAAACAGGGTCCAAAATAATTGGTTTTCGTTCAGCTCTGGAAGTACAGGCGCGCTCTACAATAGGCAAGGGTTTTCAAGTCTGCAAGTACGTTTTCAGCTGAGTTCAATGAACATTGTCCAAAATCATGTTTTAGGCAAAATCCACAATGCGACCAGTTCAGCATATGACAGGAGACACTATTTGAGTGTAACGAACGTGAAACATTTATTTTAGCCATTTCGCATGAAAACAGGGTCCAAAATAATTGGTTTTCGTTCAGCACTGGAAGTACAGGCGCGCTCTGCAATAGGCAAGGGTTTTCAAGTCTGCAAGTACGTTTTAAGCTGAGTTCCATGGACATTGTCCAAAATCATGTTTTAGGCAAAATCCACAATGCGACCTGTTCAGCATATGACAGCAGACACTATTTTAGTGTAACAAACGTGAAACATTTCTTTTAGCCATTTCGCATGAAAACAGGGTCCAAAATAATTGGTTTTCGTTCAGCACTAGAGCGCTCTACAATAGGCAAGGGTTTTCAAGTCTGCAAGTACGTTTTAAGCTGAGTTCCATGAACATTGTCCAAATTCATGTTTTAGGCAAAATCCACAATGCGACCAGTTCAGCATATGACAGGAGACAATGTTTGAGTGTAACGAACGTGAAACATTTCTTTTAGCCATTTCGCATGAAAACAGGGTCCAAAATAATTGGTTTTCGTTCAGCACTGGAAGTACAGGCGCGCTCTACAATAGGCAAGGGTTTTCAAGTCTGCAAGTACGTTTTCAGCTGAGTTCAATGAACATTGTCCAAAATCATGTTTTAGGCAAAATCCACAATGCGACCATTTCAGCATATGACAGGAGACACTGTTTGAGTGTAACGAACGTGAAACATTTCTTTTAGCCATTTCGCATGAAAACAGGGTCCAAAATAATTGGTTTTCGTTCAGCTCTGGAAGTACAGGCGCGCTCTACAATAGGCAAGGGTTTTCAAGTCTGCAAGTACGTTTTCAGCTGAGTTCAATGAACATTGTCCAAAATCATGTTTTAGGCTAAATCCACAATGTGACCAGTTCAGCATATGACAGGAGACACTGTTTGAGTTTAACGAACGTGAAACATTTCTTTTAGCCATTTCGCATGAAAACAGGGTCCAAAATCATTGGTTTTAGTTCAGCACTGGAAGTACAGGCGCGCTCTACAATAGGCAAGGGTTTTCAAGTATGCAAGTACGTTTTAAGCTGAGTTCAATGAACATTGTCCAAAATCATGTTTTAGGCAAAATCCACAATGCGACCAGTTCAGCATATGACAGGAGACACTGTTTGAGTGTAACGAACGTGAAACATTTATTTTAGCCATTTCGCATGAAAACAGGGTCCAAAATAATTGGTTTTCGTTCAGCACTGGAGCGCTCTACAATAGGCAAGGGTTTTCAAGTCTGCAAGTACGTTTTAAGCTGAGTTCCATGAACATTGTCCAAATTCATGTTTTAGACAAAATCCACAATGCGACCAGTTCAGCATATGACAGGAGACACTGTTTGAGTGTAACGAACGTGAAACATTTCTTTTAGCCATTTCGCATGAAAACAGGGTCCAAAATAATTGGTCTTCGTTCAGCACTGGAAGTACAGGCGCGCTCTGCAATAGGCAAGGGTTTTCAAGTCTGCAAGTACGTTTTAAGCTGAGTTCCATGAACATTGTCCAAAATCATGTTTTAGGCAAAATCCACAATGCGACCTGTTCAGCATATGACAGGAGACACTATTTTAGTGTAACAAACGTGAAACATTTCTTTTAGCCATTTCGCATGAAAACAGGGTCCAAAATAATTGGTTTTCGTTCAGCACTGGAAGTACAGGCGCGCTCTACAAAAGGCAAGGGTTTTCAAGTCTGTAAGTATGTTTTCAGCTGAGTTCAATGAACATTGTCCAAATTCATGTTTTAGGCAAAATCCACAATGCGACCAGTTCAGCATATGACAGGAGACACTGTTTGAGTGTAACGAACGTGAAACATTTCTTTTAGCCATTTCGCATGAAAACAGGGTCCAAAATCATTGGTTTTCATTCAGCACTGGAAGTACAGGCGCGCTCTACAATAGGCAAGGGTTTTCATGTCTGCAAGTACGTTTTAAGCTGAGTTCCATGAACATTGTCCAAAATCATGTTTTAGGCAAAATCCACAATGCGACCAGTTCAGCATATGACAGGAGACACTATTTGAGTGTAACAAACGAGAAACATTTATTTTAGCCAATTCGCATGAAAACAGGGTCCAAAATCATTGGTTTTCGTTCAGCACTGGAAGTACAGGCGCGCTCTACAATAGGCAAGGGTTTTCAAGTCTGCAAGTACGTTTTAAGCTGAGTTCCATGAACATTGTCCAAATTCATGTTTTAGGCAAAATCCACAATGCGACCAGTTCAGCATATGACAGGAGACACTGTTTGAGTGTAACGAACGTGAAACATTTCTTTTAGCCATTTCGCATGAAAACAGGGTCCAAAATAATTGGTTTTCGTTCAGCACTGGAGCGCTCTACAATAGGCAAGGGTTTTCAAGTCTGCAAGTACGTTTTAAGCTGAGTTCCATGAACATTGTCCAAATTCATGTTTTAGGCAAAATCCACAATGCGACCAGTTCAGCATATGACAGGAGACACTGTTTGAGTGTAACGAACGTGAAACATTTCTTTTAGCCATTTCGCATGAAAACAGGGTCCAAAATAATTGGTTTTCGTTCAGCACTGGAAGTACAGGCGCGCTCTGCAATAGGCAAGGGTTTTCAAGTCTGCAAGTACGTTTTAAGCTGAGTTCCATGAACATTGTCCAAATTCATGTTTTAGGCAAAATCCACAATGCGACCAGTTCAGCATATGACAGGAGACACTGTTTGAGTGTAACGAACGTGAAACATTTATTTTAGCCATTTCGCATGAAAACAGGGTCCAAAATAATTGGTTTTCGTTCAGCACTGGAAGTACAGGCGCGCTCTACAATAGGCAAGGGTTTTCAAGTCTGCAAGTACGTTTTCAGCTGAGTTCAATGAACATTGTCCAAAATCATGTTTTAGGCAAAATCCATAATGCGACCTGTTCAGCATATGACAGGAGACACTATTTTAGTGTAACAAACGTGAAACATTTCTTTTAGCCATTTCGCATGAAAACAGGGTCCAAAATAATTGGTTTTCGTTCAGCACTGGAGCGCTCTACAATAGGCAAGGGTTTTCAAGTCTGCAAGTACGTTTTAAGCTGAGTTCCATGAACATTGTCCAAATTCATGTTTTAGGCAAAATCCACAATGCGACCAGTTCAGCATATGACAGGAGACACTGTTTGAGTGTAACGAACGTGAAACATTTATTTTAGCCATTTCGCATGAAAACAGGGTCCAAAATAATTGGTTTTCGTTCAGCTCTGGAAGTACAGGCGCGCTCTACAATAGGCAAGGGTTTTCAAGTCTGCAAGTACGTTTTCAGCTGAGTTCAATGAACATTGTCCAAAATCATGTTTTAGGCAAAATCCACAATGCGACCAGTTCAGCATATGACAGGAGACACTATTTGAGTGTAACGAACGTGAAACATTTATTTTAGCCATTTCGCATGAAAACAGGGTCCAAAATAATTGGTTTTCGTTCAGCACTGGAAGTACAGGCGCGCTCTGCAATAGGCAAGGGTTTTCAAGTCTGCAAGTACGTTTTAAGCTGAGTTCCATGGACATTGTCCAAAATCATGTTTTAGGCAAAATCCACAATGCGACCTGTTCAGCATATGACAGCAGACACTATTTTAGTGTAACAAACGTGAAACATTTATTTTAGCCATTTCGCATGAAAACAGGGTCCAAAATAATTGGTTTTCGTTCAGCACTAGAGCGCTCTACAATAGGCAAGGGTTTTCAAGTCTGCAAGTACGTTTTAAGCTGAGTTCCATGAACATTGTCCAAATTCATGTTTTAGGCAAAATCCACAATGCGACCAGTTCAGCATATGACAGGAGACAATGTTTGAGTGTAACGAACGTGAAACATTTCTTTTAGCCATTTCGCATGAAAACAGGGTCCAAAATAATTGGTTTTCGTTCAGCACTGGAAGTACAGGCGCGCTCTACAATAGGCAAGGGTTTTCAAGTCTGCAAGTACGTTTTCAGCTGAGTTCAATGAACATTGTCCAAAATCATGTTTTAGGCAAAATCCACAATGCGACCATTTCAGCATATGACAGGAGACACTGTTTGAGTGTAACGAACGTGAAACATTTCTTTTAGCCATTTCGCATGAAAACAGGGTCCAAAATAATTGGTTTTCGTTCAGCTCTGGAAGTACAGGCGCGCTCTACAATAGGCAAGGGTTTTCAAGTCTGCAAGTACGTTTTCAGCTGAGTTCAATGAACATTGTCCAAAATCATGTTTTAGGCTAAATCCACAATGTGACCAGTTCAGCATATGACAGGAGACACTGTTTGAGTTTAACGAACGTGAAACATTTCTTTTAGCCATTTCGCATGAAAACAGGGTCCAAAATCATTGGTTTTAGTTCAGCACTGGAAGTACAGGCGCGCTCTACAATAGGCAAGGGTTTTCAAGTATGCAAGTACGTTTTAAGCTGAGTTCAATGAACATTGTCCAAAATCATGTTTTAGGCAAAATCCACAATGCGACCAGTTCAGCATATGACAGGAGACACTGTTTGAGTGTAACGAACGTGAAACATTTATTTTAGCCATTTCGCATGAAAACAGGGTCCAAAATAATTGGTTTTCGTTCAGCACTGGAGCGCTCTACAATAGGCAAGGGTTTTCAAGTCTGCAAGTACGTTTTAAGCTGAGTTCCATGAACATTGTCCAAATTCATGTTTTAGACAAAATCCACAATGCGACCAGTTCAGCATATGACAGGAGACACTGTTTGAGTGTAACGAACGTGAAACATTTCTTTTAGCCATTTCGCATGAAAACAGGGTCCAAAATAATTGGTCTTCGTTCAGCACTGGAAGTACAGGCGCGCTCTGCAATAGGCAAGGGTTTTCAAGTCTGCAAGTACGTTTTAAGCTGAGTTCCATGAACATTGTCCAAAATCATGTTTTAGGCAAAATCCACAATGCGACCTGTTCAGCATATGACAGGAGACACTATTTTAGTGTAACAAACGTGAAACATTTCTTTTAGCCATTTCGCATGAAAACAGGGTCCAAAATAATTGGTTTTCGTTCAGCACTGGAAGTACAGGCGCGCTCTACAAAAGGCAAGGGTTTTCAAGTCTGTAAGTATGTTTTCAGCTGAGTTCAATGAACATTGTCCAAATTCATGTTTTAGGCAAAATCCACAATGCGACCAGTTCAGCATATGACAGGAGACACTGTTTGAGTGTAACGAACGTGAAACATTTCTTTTAGCCATTTCGCATGAAAACAGGGTCCAAAATCATTGGTTTTCATTCAGCACTGGAAGTACAGGCGCGCTCTACAATAGGCAAGGGTTTTCATGTCTGCAAGTACGTTTTAAGCTGAGTTCCATGAACATTGTCCAAAATCATGTTTTAGGCAAAATCCACAATGCGACCAGTTCAGCATATGACAGGAGACACTATTTGAGTGTAACAAACGAGAAACATTTATTTTAGCCAATTCGCATGAAAACAGGGTCCAAAATCATTGGTTTTCGTTCAGCACTGGAAGTACAGGCGCGCTCTACAATAGGCAAGGGTTTTCAAGTCTGCAAGTACGTTTTAAGCTGAGTTCCATGAACATTGTCCAAATTCATGTTTTAGGCAAAATCCACAATGCGACCAGTTCAGCATATGACAGGAGACACTGTTTGAGTGTAACGAACGTGAAACATTTCTTTTAGCCATTTCGCATGAAAACAGGGTCCAAAATAATTGGTTTTCGTTCAGCACTGGAGCGCTCTACAATAGGCAAGGGTTTTCAAGTCTGCAAGTACGTTTTAAGCTGAGTTCCATGAACATTGTCCAAAATCATGTTTTAGGCAAAATCCACAATGCGACCAGTTCAGCATATGACAGGAGACACTGTTTGAGTGTAACGAACGTGAAACATTTCTTTTAGCCATTTCGCATGAAAACAGGGTCCAAAATCATTGGTTTTCGTTCAGCACTGGAAGTACAGGCGCGCTCTGCAATAGGCAAGGGTTTTCATGTCTGCAAGTACGTTTTAAGCTGAGTTCCATGAACATTGTCCAAAATCATGTTTTAGGCAAAATCCACAATGCGACCAGTTCAGCATATGACAGGAGACACTATTTGAGTGTAACAAACGAGAAACATTTATTTTAGCCATTTCGCATGAAAACAGGGTCCAAAATCATTGGTTTTCGTTCAGCACTGGAAGTACAGGCGCGCTCTACAATAGGCAAGGGTTTTCAAGTCTGCAAGTACGTTTTAAGCTGAGTTCCATGAACATTGTCCAAATTCATGTTTTAGGCAAAATCCACAATGCGACCAGTTCAGCATATGACAGGAGACACTGTTTGAGTGTAACGAACGTGAAACATTTCTTTTAGCCATTTCGCATGAAAACAGGGTCCAAAATAATTGGTTTTCGTTCAGCACTGGAGCGCTCTACAATAGGCAAGGGTTTTCAAGTCTGCAAGTACGTTTTAAGCTGAGTTCCATGAACATTGTCCAAATTCATGTTTTAGGCAAAATCCACAATGCGACCAGTTCAGCATATGACAGGAGACACTGTTTGAGTGTAACGAACGTGAAACATTTCTTTTAGCCATTTCGCATGAAAACAGGGTCCAAAATAATTGGTTTTCGTTCAGCACTGGAAGTACAGGCGCGCTCTGCAATAGGCAAGGGTTTTCAAGTCTGCAAGTACGTTTTAAGCTGAGTTCCATGAACATTGTCCAAATTCATGTTTTAGGCAAAATCCACAATGCGACCAGTTCAGCATATGACAGGAGACACTGTTTGAGTGTAACGAACGTGAAACATTTATTTTAGCCATTTCGCATGAAAACAGGGTCCAAAATAATTGGTTTTCGTTCAGCACTGGAAGTACAGGCGCGCTCTACAATAGGCAAGGGTTTTCAAGTCTGCAAGTACGTTTTCAGCTGAGTTCAATGAACATTGTCCAAAATCATGTTTTAGGCAAAATCCATAATGCGACCTGTTCAGCATATGACAGGAGACACTATTTTAGTGTAACAAACGTGAAACATTTCTTTTAGCCATTTCGCATGAAAACAGGGTCCAAAATAATTGGTTTTCGTTCAGCACTGGAGCGCTCTACAATAGGCAAGGGTTTTCAAGTCTGCAAGTACGTTTTAAGCTGAGTTCCATGAACATTGTCCAAATTCATGTTTTAGGCAAAATCCACAATGCGACCAGTTCAGCATATGACAGGAGACACTGTTTGAGTGTAACGAACGTGAAACATTTATTTTAGCCATTTCGCATGAAAACAGGGTCCAAAATAATTGGTTTTCGTTCAGCTCTGGAAGTACAGGCGCGCTCTACAATAGGCAAGGGTTTTCAAGTCTGCAAGTACGTTTTCAGCTGAGTTCAATGAACATTGTCCAAAATCATGTTTTAGGCAAAATCCACAATGCGACCAGTTCAGCATATGACAGGAGACACTATTTGAGTGTAACGAACGTGAAACATTTATTTTAGCCATTTCGCATGAAAACAGGGTCCAAAATAATTGGTTTTCGTTCAGCACTGGAAGTACAGGCGCGCTCTGCAATAGGCAAGGGTTTTCAAGTCTGCAAGTACGTTTTAAGCTGAGTTCCATGGACATTGTCCAAAATCATGTTTTAGGCAAAATCCACAATGCGACCTGTTCAGCATATGACAGCAGACACTATTTTAGTGTAACAAACGTGAAACATTTCTTTTAGCCATTTCGCATGAAAACAGGGTCCAAAATAATTGGTTTTCGTTCAGCACTAGAGCGCTCTACAATAGGCAAGGGTTTTCAAGTCTGCAAGTACGTTTTAAGCTGAGTTCCATGAACATTGTCCAAATTCATGTTTTAGGCAAAATCCACAATGCGACCAGTTCAGCATATGACAGGAGACAATGTTTGAGTGTAACGAACGTGAAACATTTCTTTTAGCCATTTCGCATGAAAACAGGGTCCAAAATAATTGGTTTTCGTTCAGCACTGGAAGTACAGGCGCGCTCTACAATAGGCAAGGGTTTTCAAGTCTGCAAGTACGTTTTCAGCTGAGTTCAATGAACATTGTCCAAAATCATGTTTTAGGCAAAATCCACAATGCGACCATTTCAGCATATGACAGGAGACACTGTTTGAGTGTAACGAACGTGAAACATTTCTTTTAGCCATTTCGCATGAAAACAGGGTCCAAAATAATTGGTTTTCGTTCAGCTCTGGAAGTACAGGCGCGCTCTACAATAGGCAAGGGTTTTCAAGTCTGCAAGTACGTTTTCAGCTGAGTTCAATGAACATTGTCCAAAATCATGTTTTAGGCTAAATCCACAATGTGACCAGTTCAGCATATGACAGGAGACACTGTTTGAGTTTAACGAACGTGAAACATTTCTTTTAGCCATTTCGCATGAAAACAGGGTCCAAAATCATTGGTTTTAGTTCAGCACTGGAAGTACAGGCGCGCTCTACAATAGGCAAGGGTTTTCAAGTATGCAAGTACGTTTTAAGCTGAGTTCAATGAACATTGTCCAAAATCATGTTTTAGGCAAAATCCACAATGCGACCAGTTCAGCATATGACAGGAGACACTGTTTGAGTGTAACGAACGTGAAACATTTATTTTAGCCATTTCGCATGAAAACAGGGTCCAAAATAATTGGTTTTCGTTCAGCACTGGAGCGCTCTACAATAGGCAAGGGTTTTCAAGTCTGCAAGTACGTTTTAAGCTGAGTTCCATGAACATTGTCCAAATTCATGTTTTAGACAAAATCCACAATGCGACCAGTTCAGCATATGACAGGAGACACTGTTTGAGTGTAACGAACGTGAAACATTTCTTTTAGCCATTTCGCATGAAAACAGGGTCCAAAATAATTGGTCTTCGTTCAGCACTGGAAGTACAGGCGCGCTCTGCAATAGGCAAGGGTTTTCAAGTCTGCAAGTACGTTTTAAGCTGAGTTCCATGAACATTGTCCAAAATCATGTTTTAGGCAAAATCCACAATGCGACCTGTTCAGCATATGACAGGAGACACTATTTTAGTGTAACAAACGTGAAACATTTCTTTTAGCCATTTCGCATGAAAACAGGGTCCAAAATAATTGGTTTTCGTTCAGCACTGGAAGTACAGGCGCGCTCTACAAAAGGCAAGGGTTTTCAAGTCTGTAAGTATGTTTTCAGCTGAGTTCAATGAACATTGTCCAAATTCATGTTTTAGGCAAAATCCACAATGCGACCAGTTCAGCATATGACAGGAGACACTGTTTGAGTGTAACGAACGTGAAACATTTCTTTTAGCCATTTCGCATGAAAACAGGGTCCAAAATCATTGGTTTTCATTCAGCACTGGAAGTACAGGCGCGCTCTACAATAGGCAAGGGTTTTCATGTCTGCAAGTACGTTTTAAGCTGAGTTCCATGAACATTGTCCAAAATCATGTTTTAGGCAAAATCCACAATGCGACCAGTTCAGCATATGACAGGAGACACTATTTGAGTGTAACAAACGAGAAACATTTATTTTAGCCATTTCGCATGAAAACAGGGTCCAAAATCATTGGTTTTCGTTCAGCACTGGAAGTACAGGCGCGCTCTACAATAGGCAAGGGTTTTCAAGTCTGCAAGTACGTTTTAAGCTGAGTTCCATGAACATTGTCCAAATTCATGTTTTAGGCAAAATCCACAATGCGACCAGTTCAGCATATGACAGGAGACACTGTTTGAGTGTAACGAACGTGAAACATTTCTTTTAGCCATTTCGCATGAAAACAGGGTCCAAAATAATTGGTTTTCGTTCAGCACTGGAGCGCTCTACAATAGGCAAGGGTTTTCAAGTCTGCAAGTACGTTTTAAGCTGAGTTCCATGAACATTGTCCAAATTCATGTTTTAGGCAAAATCCACAATGCGACCAGTTCAGCATATGACAGGAGACACTGTTTGAGTGTAACGAACGTGAAACATTTCTTTTAGCCATTTCGCATGAAAACAGGGTCCAAAATCATTGGTTTTCGTTCAGCACTGGAAGTACAGGCGCGCTCTGCAATAGGCAAGGGTTTTCATGTCTGCAAGTACGTTTTAAGCTGAGTTCCATGAACATTGTCCAAAATCATGTTTTAGGCAAAATCCACAATGCGACCAGTTCAGCATATGACAGGAGACACTATTTGAGTGTAACAAACGAGAAACATTTATTTTAGCCATTTCGCATGAAAACAGGGTCCAAAATCATTGGTTTTCGTTCAGCACTGGAAGTACAGGCGCGCTCTACAATAGGCAAGGGTTTTCAAGTCTGCAAGTACGTTTTAAGCTGAGTTCCATGAACATTGTCCAAATTCATGTTTTAGGCAAAATCCACAATGCGACCAGTTCAGCATATGACAGGAGACACTGTTTGAGTGTAACGAACGTGAAACATTTCTTTTAGCCATTTCGCATGAAAACAGGGTCCAAAATAATTGGTTTTCGTTCAGCACTGGAGCGCTCTACAATAGGCAAGGGTTTTCAAGTCTGCAAGTACGTTTTAAGCTGAGTTCCATGAACATTGTCCAAATTCATGTTTTAGGCAAAATCCACAATGCGACCAGTTCAGCATATGACAGGAGACACTGTTTGAGTGTAACGAACGTGAAACATTTCTTTTAGCCATTTCGCATGAAAACAGGGTCCAAAATAATTGGTTTTCGTTCAGCACTGGAAGTACAGGCGCGCTCTGCAATAGGCAAGGGTTTTCAAGTCTGCAAGTACGTTTTAAGCTGAGTTCCATGAACATTGTCCAAATTCATGTTTTAGGCAAAATCCACAATGCGACCAGTTCAGCATATGACAGGAGACACTGTTTGAGTGTAACGAACGTGAAACATTTATTTTAGCCATTTCGCATGAAAACAGGGTCCAAAATCATTGGTTTTCGTTCAGTACTGGAAGTACAGGCGCGCTCTACAATAGGCAAGGGTTTTCAAGTCTGCAAGTACGTTTTCAGCTGAGTTCAATGAACATTGTCCAAAATCATGTTTTAGGCAAAATCCACAATGCGACCTGTTCAGCATATGACAGGAGACACTATTTTAGTGTAACAAACGTGAAACATTTCTTTTAGCCATTTCGCATGAAAACAGGGTCCAAAATAATTGGTTTTCGTTCAGCACTGGAGCGCTCTACAATAGGCAAGGGTTTTCAAGTCTGCAAGTACGTTTTAAGCTGAGTTCCATGAACATTGTCCAAATTCATGTTTTAGGCAAAATCCACAATGCGACCAGTTCAGCATATGACAGGAGACACTGTTTGAGTGTAACGAACGTGAAACATTTATTTTAGCCATTTCGCATGAAAACAGGGTCCAAAATAATTGGTTTTCGTTCAGCTCTGGAAGTACAGGCGCGCTCTACAATAGGCAAGGGTTTTCAAGTCTGCAAGTACGTTTTCAGCTGAGTTCAATGAACATTGTCCAAAATCATGTTTTAGGCAAAATCCACAATGCGACCAGTTCAGCATATGACAGGAGACACTGTTTGAGTGTAACGAACGTGAAACATTTCTTTTAGCCATTTCGCATGAAAACAGGGTCCAAAATCATTGGTTTTAGTTCAGCACTGGAAGTACAGGCACGCTCTACAATAGGCAAGGGTTTTCAAGTCTGCAAGTACGTTTTAAGCTGAGTTCCATGAACATTGTCCAAATTCATGTTTTAGGCAAAATCCACAATGCGACCAGTTCAGCATATGACAGGAGACACTGTTTGAGTGTAACGAACGTGAAACATTTCTTTTAGCCATTTCGCATGAAAACAGGGTCCAAAATAATTGGTTTTCGTTCAGCACTGGAGCGCTCTACAATAGGCAAGGGTTTTCAAGTCTGCAAGTACGTTTTAAGCTGAGTTCCATGAACATTGTCCAAATTCATGTTTTAGGCAAAATCCACAATGCGACCAGTTCAGCATATGACAGGAGACACTGTTTGAGTGTAACGAACGTGAAACATTTATTTTAGCCATTTCGCATGAAAACAGGGTCCAAAATCATTGGTTTTCGTTCAGCACTGGAAGTACAGGCGCGCTCTGCAATAGGCAAGGGTTTTCATGTCTGCAAGTACGTTTTAAGCTGAGTTCCATGAACATTGTCCAAAATCATGTTTTAGGCTAAATCCACAATGCGACCAGTTCAGCATATGACAGGAGACACTATTTGAGTGTAACAAACGAGAAACATTTATTTTAGCCATTTCGCATGAAAACAGGGTCCAAAATCATTGGTTTTCGTTCAGCACTGGAAGTACAGGCGCGCTCTACAATAGGCAAGGGTTTTCAAGTCTGCAAGTACGTTTTAAGCTGAGTTCCATGAACATTGTCCAAATTCATGTTTTAGGCAAAATCCACAATGCGACCAGTTCAGCATATGACAGGAGACACTGTTTGAGTGTAACGAACGTGAAACATTTATTTTAGCCATTTCGCATGAAAACAGGGTCCAAAATCATTGGTTTTCGTTCAGCACTGGAAGTACAGGCGCGCTCTGCAATAGGCAAGGGTTTTCATGTCTGCAAGTACGTTTTAAGCTGAGTTCCATGAACATTGTCCAAAATCATGTTTTAGGCAAAATCCACAATGCGACCAGTTCAGCATATGACAGGAGACACTATTTGAGTGTAACAAACGAGAAACATTTATTTTAGCCATTTCGCATGAAAACAGGGTCCAAAATAATTGGTTTTCGTTCAGCACTGGAGCGCTCTACAATAGGCAAGGGTTTTCAAGTCTGCAAGTACGTTTTAAGCTGAGTTCCATGAACATTGTCCAAATTCATGTTTTAGGCAAAATCCACAATGCGACCAGTTCAGCATATGACAGGAGACACTGTTTGAGTGTAACGAACGTGAAACATTTCTTTTAGCCATTTCGCATGAAAACAGGGTCCAAAATAATTGGTTTTCGTTCAGCTCTGGAAGTACAGGCGCGCTCTACAATAGGCAAGGGTTTTCAAGTCTGCAAGTACGTTTTCAGCTGAGTTCAATGAACATTGTCCAAAATCATGTTTTAGGCAAAATCCACAATGCGACCAGTTCAGCATATGACAGGAGACACTGTTTGAGTGTAACGAACGTGAAACATTTCTTTTAGCCATTTCGCATGAAAACAGGGTCCAAAATCATTGGTTTTAGTTCAGCACTGGAAGTACAGGCACGCTCTACAATAGGCAAGGGTTTTCAAGTCTGCAAGTACGTTTTAAGATGAGTTCAATGAACATTGTCCAAAATCATGTTTTAGGCAAAATCCACAATGCGACCAGTTCAGCATATGACAGGAGACACTGTTTGAGTGTAACAAACTTGAAACATTTATTTTAGCCATTTCGCATGAAAACAGGGTCCAAAATCATTGGTTTTCGTTCAGCACTGGAAGTACAGGCGCGCTCTGCAATAGGCAAGGGTTTTCATGTCTGCAAGTACGTTTTAAGCTGAGTTCCATGAACATTGTCCAAAATCATGTTTTAGGCAAAATCCACAATGCGACCAGTTCAGCATATGACAGGAGACACTATTTGAGTGTAACAAACGAGAAACATTTATTTTAGCCATTTCGCATGAAAACAGGGTCCAAAATCATTGGTTTTCGTTCAGCACTGGAAGTACAGGCGCGCTCTACAATAGGCAAGGGTTTTCAAGTCTGCAAGTACGTTTTAAGCTGAGTTCCATGAACATTGTCCAAATTCATGTTTTAGGCAAAATCTACAATGCGACCAGTTCAGCATATGACAGGAGACACTGTTTGAGTGTAACGAACGTGAAACATTTCTTTTAGCCATTTCGCATGAAAACAGGGTCCAAAATAATTGGTTTTCGTTCAGCACTGGAGCGCTCTACAATAGGCAAGGGTTTTCAAGTCTGCAAGTACGTTTTAAGCTGAGTTCCATGAACATTGTCCAAATTCATGTTTTAGGCAAAATCCACAATGCGACCAGTTCAGCATATGACAGGAGACACTGTTTGAGTGTAACGAACGTGAAACATTTCTTTTAGCCATTTCGCATGAAAACAGGGTCCAAAATAATTGGTTTTCGTTCAGCTCTGGAAGTACAGGCGCGCTCTACAATAGGCAAGGGTTTTCAAGTCTGCAAGTACGTTTTCAGCTGAGTTCAATGAACATTGTCCAAAATCATGTTTTAGGCAAAATCCACAATGCGACCAGTTCAGCATATGACAGGAGACACTGTTTGAGTGTAACGAACGTGAAACATTTCTTTTAGCCATTTCGCATGAAAACAGGGTCCAAAATCATTGGTTTTAGTTCAGCACTGGAAGTACAGGCACGCTCTACAATAGGCAAGGGTTTTCAAGTCTGCAAGTACGTTTTAAGATGAGTTCAATGAACATTGTCCAAAATCATGTTTTAGGCAAAATCCACAATGCGACCAGTTCAGCATATGACAGGAGACACTGTTTGAGTGTAACAAACTTGAAACATTTATTTTAGCCATTTCGCATGAAAACAGGGTCCAAAATCATTGGTTTTCGTTCAGCACTGGAAGTAAAGGCGCGCTCTACAATAGGCAAGGGTTTTCAAGTCTGCAAGTACGTTTTAAGCTGAGTTCCATGAACATTGTCCAAAATCATGTTTTAGGCAAAATCCACAATGCGACCAGTTCAGCATATGACAGGAGACACTGTTTGAGTGTAACGAACGTGAAACATTTATTTTAGCCATTTCGCATGAAAACAGGGTCCAAAATAATTGGTTTTCGTTCAGCACTGGAGCGCTCTACAATAGGCAAGGGTTTTCATGTCTGCAAGTACGTTTTAAGCTGAGTTCCATGAACATTGTCCAAAATCATGTTTTAGGCAAAATCCACAATGCGACCAGTTCAGCATATGACAGGAGACACTATTTGAGTGTAACAAACGAGAAACATTTATTTTAGCCATTTCGCATGAAAACAGGGTCCAAAATCATTGGTTTTCGTTCAGCACTGGAAGTACAGGCGCGCTCTACAATAGGCAAGGGTTTTCAAGTCTGCAAGTACGTTTTAAGCTGAGTTCCATGAACATTGTCCAAATTCATGTTTTAGGCAAAATCCACAATGCGACCAGTTCAGCATATGACAGGAGACACTGTTTGAGTGTAACGAACGTGAAACATTTCTTTTAGCCATTTCGCATGAAAACAGGGTCCAAAATCATTGGTTTTCGTTCAGCACTGGAAGTACAGGCGCGCTCTGCAATAGGCAAGGGTTTTCATGTCTGCAAGTACGTTTTAAGCTGAGTTCCATGAACATTGTCCAAAATCATGTTTTAGGCAAAATCCACAATGCGACCAGTTCAGCATATGACAGGAGACACTATTTGAGTGTAACAAACGAGAAACATTTATTTTAGCCATTTCGCATGAAAACAGGGTCCAAAATCATTGGTTTTCGTTCAGCACTGGAAGTACAGGCGCGCTCTACAATAGGCAAGGGTTTTCAAGTCTGCAAGTACGTTTTAAGCTGAGTTCCATGAACATTGTCCAAATTCATGTTTTAGGCAAAATCTACAATGCGACCAGTTCAGCATATGACAGGAGACACTGTTTGAGTGTAACGAACGTGAAACATTTCTTTTAGCCATTTCGCATGAAAACAGGGTCCAAAATAATTGGTTTTCGTTCAGCACTGGAGCGCTCTACAATAGGCAAGGGTTTTCAAGTCTGCAAGTACGTTTTAAGCTGAGTTCCATGAACATTGTCCAAATTCATGTTTTAGGCAAAATCCACAATGCGACCAGTTCAGCATATGACAGGAGACACTGTTTGAGTGTAACGAACGTGAAACATTTCTTTTAGCCATTTCGCATGAAAACAGGGTCCAAAATAATTGGTTTTCGTTCAGCTCTGGAAGTACAGGCGCGCTCTACAATAGGCAAGGGTTTTCAAGTCTGCAAGTACGTTTTCAGCTGAGTTCAATGAACATTGTCCAAAATCATGTTTTAGGCAAAATCCACAATGCGACCAGTTCAGCATATGACAGGAGACACTGTTTGAGTGTAACGAACGTGAAACATTTCTTTTAGCCATTTCGCATGAAAACAGGGTCCAAAATCATTGGTTTTAGTTCAGCACTGGAAGTACAGGCACGCTCTACAATAGGCAAGGGTTTTCAAGTCTGCAAGTACGTTTTAAGATGAGTTCAATGAACATTGTCCAAAATCATGTTTTAGGCAAAATCCACAATGCGACCAGTTCAGCATATGACAGGAGACACTGTTTGAGTGTAACAAACTTGAAACATTTATTTTAGCCATTTCGCATGAAAACAGGGTCCAAAATCATTGGTTTTCGTTCAGCACTGGAAGTACAGGCGCGCTCTGCAATAGGCAAGGGTTTTCATGTCTGCAAGTACGTTTTAAGCTGAGTTCCATGAACATTGTCCAAAATCATGTTTTAGGCAAAATCCACAATGCGACCAGTTCAGCATATGACAGGAGACACTATTTGAGTGTAACAAACGAGAAACATTTATTTTAGCCATTTCGCATGAAAACAGGGTCCAAAATCATTGGTTTTCGTTCAGCACTGGAAGTACAGGCGCGCTCTACAATAGGCAAGGGTTTTCAAGTCTGCAAGTACGTTTTAAGCTGAGTTCCATGAACATTGTCCAAATTCATGTTTTAGGCAAAATCCACAATGCGACCAGTTCAGCATATGACAGGAGACACTGTTTGAGTGTAACGAACGTGAAACATTTCTTTTAGCCATTTCGCATGAAAACAGGGTCCAAAATCATTGGTTTTCGTTCAGCACTGGAAGTACAGGCGCGCTCTGCAATAGGCAAGGGTTTTCATGTCTGCAAGTACGTTTTAAGCTGAGTTCCATGAACATTGTCCAAAATCATGTTTTAGGCAAAATCCACAATGCGACCAGTTCAGCATATGACAGGAGACACTATTTGAGTGTAACAAACGAGAAACATTTATTTTAGCCATTTCGCATGAAAACAGGGTCCAAAATCATTGGTTTTCGTTCAGCACTGGAAGTACAGGCGCGCTCTACAATAGGCAAGGGTTTTCAAGTCTGCAAGTACGTTTTAAGCTGAGTTCCATGAACATTGTCCAAATTCATGTTTTAGGCAAAATCTACAATGCGACCAGTTCAGCATATGACAGGAGACACTGTTTGAGTGTAACGAACGTGAAACATTTCTTTTAGCCATTTCGCATGAAAACAGGGTCCAAAATAATTGGTTTTCGTTCAGCACTGGAGCGCTCTACAATAGGCAAGGGTTTTCAAGTCTGCAAGTACGTTTTAAGCTGAGTTCCATGAACATTGTCCAAATTCATGTTTTAGGCAAAATCCACAATGCGACCAGTTCAGCATATGACAGGAGACACTGTTTGAGTGTAACGAACGTGAAACATTTCTTTTAGCCATTTCGCATGAAAACAGGGTCCAAAATAATTGGTTTTCGTTCAGCTCTGGAAGTACAGGCGCGCTCTACAATAGGCAAGGGTTTTCAAGTCTGCAAGTACGTTTTCAGCTGAGTTCAATGAACATTGTCCAAAATCATGTTTTAGGCAAAATCCACAATGCGACCAGTTCAGCATATGACAGGAGACACTGTTTGAGTGTAACGAACGTGAAACATTTCTTTTAGCCATTTCGCATGAAAACAGGGTCCAAAATCATTGGTTTTAGTTCAGCACTGGAAGTACAGGCACGCTCTACAATAGGCAAGGGTTTTCAAGTCTGCAAGTACGTTTTAAGATGAGTTCAATGAACATTGTCCAAAATCATGTTTTAGGCAAAATCCACAATGCGACCAGTTCAGCATATGACAGGAGACACTGTTTGAGTGTAACAAACTTGAAACATTTATTTTAGCCATTTCGCATGAAAACAGGGTCCAAAATCATTGGTTTTCGTACAGCACTGGAAGTACAGGCGCGCTCTGCAATAGGCAAGGGTTTTCATGTCTGCAAGTACGTTTTAAGCTGAGTTCCATGAACATTGTCCAAAATCATGTTTTAGGCAAAATCCACAATGCGACCAGTTCAGCATATGACAGGAGACACTATTTGAGTGTAACAAACGAGAAACATTTATTTTAGCCATTTCGCATGAAAACAGGGTCCAAAATCATTGGTTTTCGTTCAGCACTGGAAGTACAGGCGCGCTCTACAATAGGCAAGGGTTTTCAAGTCTGCAAGTACGTTTTAAGCTGAGTTCCATGAACATTGTCCAAATTCATGTTTTAGGCAAAATCTACAATGCGACCAGTTCAGCATATGACAGGAGACACTGTTTGAGTGTAACGAACGTGAAACATTTCTTTTAGCCATTTCGCATGAAAACAGGGTCCAAAATAATTGGTTTTCGTTCAGCACTGGAGCGCTCTACAATAGGCAAGGGTTTTCAAGTCTGCAAGTACGTTTTAAGCTGAGTTCCATGAACATTGTCCAAATTCATGTTTTAGGCAAAATCCACAATGCGACCAGTTCAGCATATGACAGGAGACACTGTTTGAGTGTAACGAACGTGAAACATTTCTTTTAGCCATTTCGCATGAAAACAGGGTCCAAAATAATTGGTTTTTTCGTTCAGCTCTGGAAGTACAGGCGCGCTCTACAATAGGCAAGGGTTTTCAAGTCTGCAAGTACGTTTTCAGCTGAGTTCAATGAACATTGTCCAAAATCATGTTTTAGGCAAAATCCACAATGCGACCAGTTCAGCATATGACAGGAGACACTGTTTGAGTGTAACGAACGTGAAACATTTCTTTTAGCCATTTCGCATGAAAACAGGGTCCAAAATCATTGGTTTTAGTTCAGCACTGGAAGTACAGGCACGCTCTACAATAGGCAAGGGTTTTCAAGTCTGCAAGTACGTTTTAAGATGAGTTCAATGAACATTGTCCAAAATCATGTTTTAGGCAAAATCCACAATGCGACCAGTTCAGCATATGACAGGAGACACTGTTTGAGTGTAACAAACTTGAAACATTTATTTTAGCCATTTCGCATGAAAACAGGGTCCAAAATCATTGGTTTTCGTTCAGCACTGGAAGTAAAGGCGCGCTCTACAATAGGCAAGGGTTTTCAAGTCTGCAAGTACGTTTTAAGCTGAGTTCCATGAACATTGTCCAAAATCATGTTTTAGGCAAAATCCACAATGCGACCAGTTCAGCATATGACAGGAGACACTGTTTGAGTGTAACAAACGTGAAACATTTATTTTAGCCATTTCGCATGAAAACAGGGTCCAAAATAATTGGTTTTCGTTCAGCACTGGAGCGCTCTACAATAGGCAAGGGTTTTCAAGTCTGCAAGTACATTTTAAGCTGAGTTCCATGAACATTGTCCAAATTCATGTTTTAGGCAAAATCCACAATGCGACCAGTTCAGCATATGACAGGAGACACTGTTTGAGTGTAACGAACGTGAAACATTTATTTTAGCCATTTCGCATGAAAACAGGGTCCAAAATAATTGTTTTTCGTTCAGCACTGGAAGTACAGGCGCGCTCTACAATAGGCAAGGGTTTTCAAGTCTGCAAGTACGTTTTCAGCTGAGTTCAATGAACATTGTCCAAAATCATGTTTTAGGCAAAATCCACAATGCGACCATTTCAGCATATGACAGGAGACACTGTTTGAGTGTAACGAACGTTAAACAATTATTTTAGCCATTTCGCATGAAAACAGGGTCCAAAATAATTGGTTTTCGTTCAGCACTGGAAGTACAGGCGCGCTCTGCAATAGGCAAGGGTTTTCAAGTCTGCAAGTACGTTTTAAGCTGAGTTCCATGAACATTGTCCAAAACCATGTTTTAGGCAAAATCCACAATGCGACCTGTTCAGCATATGACAGGAGACACTATTTTAGTGTAACAAACGTGAAACATTTCTTTTAGCCATTTCGCATGAAAACAGGGTCCAAAATAATTGGTTTTCGTTCAGCACTGGAGCTCTCTACAATAGGCAAGGGTTTTCAAGTCTGCAAGTACGTTTTAAGCTGAGTTCCATCAACATTGTCCAAATTCATGTTTTTGGCAAAATCCACAATGCGACCAGTTCAGCATATGACAGGAGACACTGTTTGAGTGTAAAGAACGTGAAACATTTATTTTAGCCATTTCGCATGAAAACAGGGTCCAAAATAATTGGTTTTCGTTCAGCACTGGAAGTACAGGCGCGCTCTACAATAGGCAAGGGTTTTCAAGTCTGCAAGTACGTTTTCAGCTGAGTTCAATGAACATTGTCCAAAATCATGTTTTAGGCAAAATCCACAATGCGACCATTTCAGCATATGACAGGAGACACTGTTTGAGTGTAACGAACGTTAAACAATTATTTTAGCCATTTCGCATGAAAACAGGGTCCAAAATAATTGGTTTTCGTTCAGCTCTGGAAGTACAGGCGCGCTCTACAATAGGCAAGGGTTTTCAAGTCTGCAAGTACGTTTTCAGCTGAGTTCAATGAACATTGTCCAAAATCATGTTTTAGGCAAAATCCACAATGCGACCAGTTCAGCATATGACAGGAGACACTGTTTGAGTGTAACGAACGTGAAACATTTCTTTAGCCATTTCGCATGAAAACAGGGTCCAAAATCATTGGTTTTAGTTCAGCACTGGAAGTACAGGCACGCTCTACAATAGGCAAGGGTTTTCAAGTCTGCAAGTACGTTTTAAGATGAGTTCAATGAACATTGGCCAAAATCATGTTTTAGGCAAAATCCACAATGCGACCAGTTCAGCATATATCAGGAGACACTATTTGAGTGTAACAAACTTGAAACATTTATTTTAGCCATTTCGCATGAAAACAGGGTCCAAAATCATTGGTTTTCGTTCAGCACTGGAAGTAAAGGCGCGCTCTACAATAGGCAAGGGTTTTCAAGTCTGCAAGTACGTTTTAAGCTGAGTTCCATGAACATTGTCCAAAATCATGTTTTAGGCAAAATCCACAATGCGACCAGTTCAGCATATGACAGGAGACACTGTTTGAGTGTAACGAACGTGAAACATTTATTTTAGCCATTTCGCATGAAAACAGGGTCCAAAATAATTGGTTTTCGTTCAGCTCTGGAAGTATAGGCGCGCTCTACAATAGGCAAGGGTTTTCAAGTCTGCAAGTACGTTTTAAGCTGAGTTCCATGAACATTGTCCAAAATCATGTTTTAGGCAAAATCCACAATGCGACCAGTTCAGCAAATGACAGGAGACACTATTTGAGTGTAACGAACGTGAAACATTTATTTTAGCCATTTCGCATGAAAACAGGGTCCAAAATAATTGGTTTTCGTTCAGCACTGGAAGTACAGGCGCGCTCTGCAATAGGCAAGGGTTTTCAAGTCTGCAAGTACGTTTTAAGCTGAGTTCCATGGACATTGTCCAAAATCATGTTTTAGGCAAAATCCACAATGCGACCTGTTCAGCATATGACAGCAGACACTATTTTAGTGTAACAAACGTGAAACATTTCTTTTAGCCATTTCGCATGAAAACAGGGTCCAAAATAATTGGTTTTCGTTCAGCACTGGAGCGCTCTACAATAGGCAAGGGTTTTCAAGTCTGCAAGTACGTTTTAAGCTGAGTTCCATGAACATTGTCCAAATTCATGTTTTAGTCAAAATCCACAATGCGACCAGTTCAGCATATGACAGGAGACAATGTTTGAGTGTAACGAACGTGAAACATTTCTTTTAGCCATTTCGCATGAAAACAGGGTCCAAAATAATTGGTTTTCGTTCAGCACTGGAGCGCTCTACAATAGGCAAGGGTTTTCAAGTCTGCAAGTACGTTTTAAGCTGAGTTCCATGAACATTGTCCAAATTCATGTTTTAGTCAAAATCCACAATGCGACCAGTTCAGCATATGACAGGAGACAATGTTTGAGTGTAACGAACGTGAAACATTTCTTTTAGCCATTTCGCATGAAAACAGGGTCCAAAATAATTGGTTTTCGTTCAGCACTGGAAGTACAGGCGCGCTCTACAATAGGCAAGGGTTTTCAAGTCTGCAAGTACGTTTTCAGCTGAGTTCAATGAACATTGTCCAAAATCATGTTTTAGGCAAAATCCACAATGCGACCATTTCAGCATATGACAGGAGACACTGTTTGAGTGTAACGAACGTGAAACATTTCTTTTAGCCATTTCGCATGAAAACAGGGTCCAAAATAATTGGTTTTCGTTCAGCTCTGGAAGTACAGGCGCGCTCTACAATAGGCAAGGGTTTTCAAGTCTGCAAGTACGTTTTCAGCTGAGTTCAATGAACATTGTCCAAAATCATGTTTTAGGCAAAATCCACAATGCGACCAGTTCAGCATATGACAGGAGACACTGTTTGAGTGTAACGAACGTGAAACATTTCTTTTAGCCATTTCGCATGAAAACAGGGTCCAAAATCATTGGTTTTCGTTCAGCTCTGGAAGTACAGGCGCGCTCTACAATAGGCAAGGGTTTTCAAGTCTGCAAGTACGTTTTCAGCTGAGTTCAATGAACATTGTCCAAAATCATGTTTTAGGCAAAATCCACAATGCGACCAGTTCAGCATATGACAGGAGACACTGTTTGAGTGTAACGAACGTGAAACATTTCTTTTAGCCATTTCGCATGAAAACAGGGTCCAAAATCATTGGTTTTAGTTCAGCACTGGAAGTACAGGCGCGCTCTACAATAGGCAAGGGTTTTCAAGTATGCAAGTACGTTTTAAGCTGAGTTCAATGAACATTGTCCAAAATCATGTTTTAGGCAAAATCCACAATGCGACCAGTTCAGCATATGACAGGAGACACTGTTTGAGTGTAACGAACGTGAAACATTTCTTTTAGCCATTTCGCATGAAAACAGGGTCCAAAATCATTGGTTTTAGTTCAGCACTGGAAGTACAGGCACGCTCTACAATAGGCAAGGGTTTTCAAGTCTGTAAGTACGTTTTAAGATGAGTTCAATGAACATTGGCCAAAATCATGTTTTAGGCTAAATCCACAATGCGACCAGTTCAGCATATGTCAGGAGACACTATTTGAGTGTAACAAACTTGAAACATTTATTTTAGCCATTTCGCATGAAAACAGGGTCCAAAATCATTGGTTTTCGTTCAGCACTGGAAGTAAAGGCGCGCTCTACAATAGGCAAGGGTTTTCAAGTCTGCGAGTACGTTTTAAGCTGAGTTCCATGAACATTGTCCAAAATCATGTTTTAGGCAAAATCCACAATGCGACCAGTTCAGCATATGACAGGAGACACTGTTTGAGTGTAACGAACGTGAAACATTTATTTTAGCCATTTCGCATGAAAACAGGGTCCAAAATAATTGGTTTTCGTTCAGCTCTGGAAGTATAGGCGCGCTCTACAATAGGCAAGGGTTTTCAAGTCTGCAAGTACGTTTTAAGCTGAGTTCAATGAACATTGTCCAAAATCATGTTTTAGGCAAAATCCACAATGCGACCAGTTCAGCAAATGACAGGAGACACTATTTGAGTGTAACGAACGTGAAACATTTATTTTAGCCATTTCGCATGAAAACAGGGTCCAAAATAATTGGTTTTCGTTCAGCACTGGAAGTACAGGCGCGCTCTGCAATAGGCAAGGGTTTTCAAGTCTGCAAGTACGTTTTAAGCTGAGTTCCATGGACATTGTCCAAAATCATGTTTTAGGCAAAATCCACAATGCGACCTGTTCAGCATATGACAGCAGACACTATTTTAGTGTAACAAACGTGAAACATTTCTTTTAGCCATTTCGCATGAAAACAGGGTCCAAAATAATTGGTTTTCGTTCAGCACTGGAGCGCTCTACAATAGGCAAGGGTTTTCAAGTCTGCAAGTACGTTTTAAGCTGAGTTCCATGAACATTGTCCAAATTCATGTTTTAGGCAAAATCCACAATGCGACCAGTTCAGCATATGACAGGAGACAATGTTTGAGTGTAACGAACGTGAAACATTTCTTTTAGCCATTTCGCATGAAAACAGGGTCCAAAATAATTGGTTTTCGTTCAGCACTGGAAGTACAGGCGCGCTCTACAATAGGCAAGGCTTTTCAAGTCTGCAAGTACGTTTTCAGCTGAGTTCAATGAACATTGTCCAAAATCATGTTTTAGGCAAAATCCACAATGCGACCATTTCAGCATATGACAGGAGACACTGTTTGAGTGTAACGAACGTGAAACATTTCTTTTAGCCATTTCGCATGAAAACAGGGTCCAAAATAATTGGTTTTCGTTCAGCTCTGGAAGTACAGGCGCGCTCTACAATAGGCAAGGGTTTTCAAGTCTGCAAGTACGTTTTCAGCTGAGTTCAATGAACATTGTCCAAAATCATGTTTTAGGCAAAATCCACAATGCGACCAGTTCAGCATATGACAGGAGACACTGTTTGAGTGTAACGAACGTGAAACATTTCTTCTAGCCATTTCGCATGAAAACAGGGTCCAAAATCATTGGTTTTAGTTCAGCACTGGAAGTACAGGCGCGCTCTACAATAGGCAAGGGTTTTCAAGTATGCAAGTACGTTTTAAGCTGAGTTCAATGAACATTGTCCAAAATCATGTTTTAGGCAAAATCCACAATGCGACCAGTTCAGCATATGACAGGAGACACTGCTTGAGTGTAACGAACGTGAAACATTTCTTTTAGTCATTTCGCATGAAAACAGGGTCCAAAATCATTGGTTTTAGTTCAGCACTGGAAGTACAGGCGCGCTTTGCAATAGGCAAGGGTTTTCAAGTCTGCAAGTACGTTTTAAGCTGAGTTCCATGAACATTGTCCAAAATCATGTTTTAGGCAAAATCCACAATCCGACCAGTTCAGCAAATGACAAGAGACACTATTTGAGTGTAACGAACGTGAAACATTTATTTTAGCCATTTCGCATGAAAACAGGGTCCAAAATAATTGGTTTTCGTTCAGCACTGGAGCGCTCTACAATAGGCAAGGGTTTTCAAGTCTGCAAGTACGTTTTAAGCTGAGTTCCATGAACATTGTCCAAATTCATGTTTTAGGCAAAATCCACAATGCGACCAGTTCAGCATATGACAGGAGACACTGTTTGAGTGTAACGAACGTGAAACATTTCTTTTAGCCATTTCGCATGAAAACAGGGTCCAAAATAATTGGTTTTCGTTCAGCACTGGAAGTACAGGCGCGCTCTGCAATAGGCAAGGGTTTTCAAGTCTGCAAGTACGTTTTAAGCTGAGTTCCATGAACATTGTCCAAATTCATGTTTTAGGCAAAATCCACAATGCGACCAGTTCAGCATATGACAGGAGACACTGTTTGAGTGTAACGAACGTGAAACAATTATTTTAGCCATTTCGCATGAAAACAGGGTCCAAAATAATTGGTTTTCGTTCAGCTATGGAGCGCTCTACAATAGGCAAGGGTTTTCAAGTCTGCAAGTACGTTTTAAGCTGAGTTCCATGAACATTGTCCAAATTCATGTTTTAGGCAAAATCCACAATGCGACCAGTTCAGCATATGACAGGAGACACTGTTTGAGTGTAACAAACTTGAAACATTTATTTTAGCCATTTCGCATGAAAACAGGGTCCAAAATCATTGGTTTTCGTTCAGCACTGGAAGTAAAGGCGCGCTCTACAATAGGCAAGGGTTTTCAAGTCTGCAAGTACGTTTTAAGCTGAGTTCCATGAACATTGTCCAAAATCATGTTTTAGGCAAAATCCACAATGCGACCAGTTCAGCATATGACAGGAGACACTGTTTGAGTGTAACGAACGTGAAACATTTATTTTAGCCATTTCGCATGAAAACAGGGTCCAAAATAATTGGTTTTTGTTCAGCTCTGGAAGTACAGGCGCGCTCTACAATAGGCAAGGGTTTTCAAGTCTGCAAGTACGTTTTAAGCTGAGTTCCATGAACATTGTCCAAAATCATGTTTTAGGCAAAATCCACAATCCGACCAGTTCAGCAAATGACAGGAGACACTGTTTGAGTGTAACGAACGTGAAACATTTATTTTAGCCATTTCGCATGAAAACAGGGTCCAAAATAATTGGTTTTCGTTCAGCACTGGAGCGCTCTACAATAGGCAAGGGTTTTCAAGTCTGCAAGTACGTTTTAAGCTGAGTTCCATGAACATTGTCCAAATTCATGTTTTAGGCAAAATCCACAATGCGACCAGTTCAGCATATGACAGGAGACACTGTTTGAGTGTAACGAACGTGAAACATTTATTTTAGCCATTTCGCATGAAAACAGGGTCCAAAATAATTGGTTTTCGTTCAGCACTGGAAGTACAGGCGCGCTCTGCAATAGGCAAGGGTTTTCAAGTCTGCAAGTACGTTTTAAGCTGAGTTCCATGAACATTGTCCAAAATCATGTTTTAGGCAAAATCCACAATGCGACCTGTTCAGCATATGACAGGAGACACTATTTTAGTGTAACAAACGTGAAACATTTCTTTTAGCCATTTCGCATGAAAACAGGGTCCAAAATAATTGGTTTTCGTTCAGCACTGGAGCGCTCTACAATAGGCAAGGGTTTTCAAGTCTGCAAGTACATTTTAAGCTGAGTTCCATGAACATTGTCCAAATTCAATGTTTTAGGCAAAATCCACAATGCGACCAGTTCAGCATATGACAGGAGACACTGTTTGAGTGTAACGAACGTGAAACATTTATTTTAGCCATTTCGCATGAAAACAGGGTCCAAAATAATTGGTTTTCGTTCAGCACTGGAGCGCTCTACAATAGGCAAGGGTTTTCAAGTCTGCAAGTACGTTTTCAGCTGAGTTCAATGAACATTGTCCAAAATCATGTTTTAGGCAAAATCCACAATGCGACCATTTCAGCATATGACAGGAGACACTGTTTGAGTGTAACGAACGTTAAACAATTATTTTAGCCATTTCGCATGAAAATAGGGTCCAAAATAATTGGTTTTCGTTCAGCACTGGAAGTACAGGCGCGCTCTGCAATAGGCAAGGGTTTTCAAGTCTGCAAGTACGTTTTAAGCTGAGTTCCATGAACATTGTCCAAAATCATGTTTTAGGCAAAATCCACAATGCAACCTGTTCAGCATATGACAGGAGACACCATTTTAGTGTAACAAACGTGTAACATTTCTTTTAGCCATTTCGCATGAAAACAGGGTCCAAAATAATTGGTTTTCGTTCAGCACTGGAGCGCTCTACAATAGGCAAGGGTTTTCAAGTCTGCAAGTACGTTTTAAGCTGAGTTCCATGAACATTGTCCAAATTCATGTTTTAGGCCAAATCCACAATGCGACCAGTTCAGCATATGACAGGAGACACTGTTTGAGTGTAACGAACGTGAAACATTTATTTTAGCCATTTCGCATGAAAACAGGGTCCAAAATAATTGGTTTTCGTTCAGCACTGGAAGTACAGGCGCGCTCTACAATAGGCAAGGGTTTTCAAGTCTGCAAGTACGTTTTCAGCTGAGTTCAATGAACATTGTCCAAAATCATGTTTTAGGCAAAATCCACAATGCGACCATTTCAGCATATGACAGGAGACACTGTTTGAGTGTAACGAACGTGAAACATTTATTTTAGACATTTCGCATGAAAACAGGGTCCAAAATAATTGGTTTTCGTTCAGCACTGGAAGTACAGGCGCGCTCTACAATAGGCAAGGGTTTTCAAGTCTGCAAGTACGTTTTCAGCTGAGTTCAATGAACATTGTCCAAATTCATGTTTTAGGCAAAATCCACAATGCGACCAGTTCAGCATATGACAGGAGACACTGTTTGAGTGTAACGAACGTGAAACATTTCTTTTAGCCATTTCGCATGAAAACAGGGTCCAAAATAATTGGTTTTCGTTCAGCACTGGAAGTACAGGCGCGCTCTGCAATAGGCAAGGGTTTTCAAGTCTGCAAGTACGTTTTAAGCTGAGTTCCATGAACATTGTCCAAAATCATGTTTTAGGCAAAATCCACAATCCGACCAGTTCAGCAAATGACAGGAGACACTATTTGAGTGTAACGAACGTGAAACATTTATTTTAGCCATTTCGCATGAAAACAGGGTCCAAAATAATTGGTTTTCGTTCAGCACTGGAGCGCTCTACAATAGGCAAGGGTTTTCAAGTCTGCAAGTACGTTTTAAGCTGAGTTCCATGAACATTGTCCAAATTCATGTTTTAGGCAAAATCCACAATGCGACCAGTTCAGCATATGACAGGAGACACTGTTTGAGTGTAACGAACGTGAAACATTTCTTTTAGCCATTTCGCATGAAAACTGTGTTCAAAATAATTGGTTTTCGTTCAGCACTGGAAGTACAGGCGCGCTCTGCAATAGGCAAGGGTTTTCAAGTCTGCAAGTACGTTTTAAGCTGAGTTCCATGAACATTGTCCAAAATCATGTTTTAGGCAAAATCCACAATGCGACCTGTTCAGCATATGACAGGAGACACTATTTTAGTGTAACAAACGTGAAACATTTATTTTAGCCATTTCGCATGAAAACAGGGTCCAAAATAATTGGTTTTCGTTCAGCACTGGAGCGCTCTACAATAGGCAAGGGTTTTCAAGTCTGCAAGTACGTTTTCAGCTGAGTTCAATGAACATTGTCCAAAATCATGTTTTAGGCAAAATCCACAATGCGACCAGTTCAGCATATGACAGGAGACACTGTTTGAGTGTAACGAACGTGAAACATTTATTTTAGCCATTTCGCATGAAAACAGGGTCCAAAATAATTGGTTTTCGTTCAGCACTGGAAGTACAGGCGCGCTCTGCAATAGGCAAGGGTTTTCAAGTCTGCAAGTACGTTTTAAGCTGAGTTCCATGAACATTGTCCAAAATCATGTTTTAGGCAAAATCCACAATGCGACCTGTTCAGCATATGACAGGAGACACTATTTTAGTGTAACAAACGTGAAACATTTCTTTTAGCCATTTCGCATGAAAACAGGGTCCAAAATAATTGGTTTTCGTTCAGCACTGGAGCGCTCTACAATAGGCAAGGGTTTTCAAGTCTGCAAGTACATTTTAAGCTGAGTTCCATGAACATTGTCCAAATTCAATGTTTTAGGCAAAATCCACAATGCGACCAGTTCAGCATATGACAGGAGACACTGTTTGAGTGTAACGAACGTGAAACATTTATTTTAGCCATTTCGCATGAAAACAGGGTCCAAAATAATTGGTTTTCGTTCAGCACTGGAGCGCTCTACAATAGGCAAGGGTTTTCAAGTCTGCAAGTACGTTTTCAGCTGAGTTCAATGAACATTGTCCAAAATCATGTTTTAGGCAAAATCCACAATGCGACCATTTCAGCATATGACAGGAGACACTGTTTGAGTGTAACGAACGTTAAACAATT
Source organism: Coregonus lavaretus (assembly GCF_964263955.1). Lineage (NCBI taxonomy): Eukaryota > Metazoa > Chordata > Actinopteri > Salmoniformes > Salmonidae > Coregonus > Coregonus lavaretus. Next base: position 85,963 of record NW_028162633.1, read on the forward strand.
ATTTTAGCCATTTCGCATGAAAATAGGGTCCAAAATAATTGGTTTTCGTTCAGCACTGGAAGTACAGGCGCGCTCTGCAATAGGCAAGGGTTTTCAAGTCTGCAAGTACGTTTTAAGCTGAGTTCCATGAACATTGTCCAAAATCATGTTTTAGGCAAAATCCACAATGCAACCTGTTCAGCATATGACAGGAGACACCATTTTAGTGTAACAAACGTGAAACATTTCTTTTAGCCATTTCGCATGAAAACAGGGTCCAAAATAATTGGTTTTCGTTCAGCACTGGAGCGCTCTACAATAGGCAAGGGTTTTCAAGTCTGCAAGTACGTTTTAAGCTGAGTTCCATGAACATTGTCCAAATTCATGTTTTAGGCAAAATCCACAATGCGACCAGTTCAGCATATGTCAGGAGACACTGTTTGAGTGTAACGAACGTGAAACATTTATTTTAGCCATTTCGCATGAAAACAGGGTCCAAAATAATTGGTTTTCGTTCAGCACTGGAAGTACAGGCGCGCTCTACAATAGGCAAGGGTTTTCAAGTCTGCAAGTACGTTTTCAGCTGAGTTCAATGAACATTGTCCAAATTCATGTTTTAGGCAAAATCCACAATGCGACCAGTTCAGCATATGACAGGAGACACTGTTTGAGTGTAACGAACGTGAAACATTTCTTTTAGCCATTTCGCATGAAAACAGGGTCCAAAATAATTGGTTTTCGTTCAGCACTGGAAGTACAGGCGCGCTCTGCAATAGGCAAGGGTTTTCAAGTCTGCAAGTACGTTTTAAGCTGAGTTCCATGAACATTGTCCAAAATCATGTTTTAGGCAAAATCCACAATCCGACCAGTTCAGCAAATGACAGGAGACACTATTTGAGTGTAACGAACGTGAAACATTTATTTTAGCCATTTCGCATGAAAACAGGGTCCAAAATAATTGGTTTTCGTTCAGCACTGGAGCGCTCTACAATAGGCAAGGGTTTTCAAGTCTGCAAGTACGTTTTAAGCTGAGTTCCATGAACATTGTCCAAATTCATGTTTTAGGCAAAATCCACAATGCGACCAGTTCAGCATATGACAGGAGACACTGTTTGAGTGTAACGAACGTGAAACATTTCTTTTAGCCATTTCGCATGAAAACTGTGTTCAAAATAATTGGTTTTCGTTCAGCACTGGAAGTACAGGCGCGCTCTGCAATAGGCAAGGGTTTTCAAGTCTGCAAGTACGTTTTAAGCTGAGTTCCATGAACATTGTCCAAAATCATGTTTTAGGCAAAATCCACAATGCGACCTGTTCAGCATATGACAGGAGACACTATTTTAGTGTAACAAACGTGAAACATTTATTTTAGCCATTTCGCATGAAAACAGGGTCCAAAATAATTGGTTTTCGTTCAGCACTGGAGCGCTCTACAATAGGCAAGGGTTTTCAAGTCTGCAAGTACGTTTTCAGCTGAGTTCAATGAACATTGTCCAAAATCATGTTTTAGGCAAAATCCACAATGCGACCAGTTCAGCATATGACAGGAGACACTGTTTGAGTGTAACGAACGTTAAACAATTATTTTAGCCATTTCGCATGAAAACAGGGTCCAAAATAATTGGTTTTCGTTCAGCACTGGAAGTACAGGCGCGCTCTGCAATAGGCAAGGGTTTTCAAGTCTGCAAGTACGTTTTAAGCTGAGTTCCATGAACATTGTCCAAAATCATGTTTTAGGCAAAATCCACAATGCGACCTGTTCAGCATATGACAGGAGACACTATTTTAGTGTAACAAACGTGAAACATTTCTTTTAGCCATTTCGCATGAAAACAGGGTCCAAAATAATTGGTTTTCGTTCAGCACTGGAGCGCTCTACAATAGGCAAGGGTTTCAAGTCTGCAAGTACGTTTTAAGCTGAGTTCCATGAACATTGTCCAAATTCATGTTTTAGGCAAAATCCACAATGCGACCAGTTCAGCATATGACAGGAGACACTGTTTGAGTGTAACGAACGTGAAACATTTATTTTAGCCATTTCGCATGAAAACAGGGTCCAAAATAATTGGTTTTCGTTCAGCACTGGAAGTACAGGCGCGCTCTACAATAGGCAAGGGTTTTCAAGTCTGCAAGTACGTTTTCAGCTGAGTTCAATGAACATTGTCCAAAATCATGTTTTAGGCAAAATCCACAATGCGACCATTTCAGCATATGACAGGAGACACTGTTTGAGTGTAACGAACGTGAAACATTTATTTTAGCCATTTCGCATGAAAACAGGGTCCAAAATAATTGGTTTTCGTTCAGCACTGGAAGTACAGGCGCGCTCTACAATAGGCAAGGGTTTTCAAGTCTGCAAGTACGTTTTCAGCTGAGTTCAATGAACATTGTCCAAATTCATGTTTTAGGCAAAATCCACAATGCGACCAGTTCAGCATATGACAGGAGACACTGTTTGAGTGTAACGAACGTGAAACATTTCTTTTAGCCATTTCGCATGAAAACAGGGTCCAAAATAATTGGTTTTCGTTCAGCACTGGAAGTACAGGCGCGCTCTGCAATAGGCAAGGGTTTTCAAGTCTGCAAGTACGTTTTAAGCTGAGTTCCATGAACATTGTCCAAAATCATGTTTTAGGCAAAATCCACAATGCGACCTGTTCAGCATATGACAGGCGACACTATTTTAGTGTAACAAACGTGAAACATTTCTTTTAGCCATTTCGCATGAAAACAGGGTCCAAAATAATTGGTTTTCGTTCAGCACTGGAGCGCTCTACAATAGGCAAGGGTTTTCAAGTCTGCAAGTACATTTTAAGCTGAGTTCCATGAACATTGTCCAAATTCATGTTTTAGGCAAAATCCACAATGCGACCAGTTCAGCATATGACAGGAGACACTGTTTGAGTGTAACGAACGTGAAACAATTATTTTAGCCATTTCGCATGAAAACAGGGTCCAAAATAATTGGTTTTCGTTCAGCTCTGGAGCGCTCTACAATAGGCAAGGGTTTTCAAGTCTGCAAGTACGTTTTAAGCTGAGTTCCATGAACATTGTCCAAATTCATGTTTTAGGCAAAATCCACAATGCGACCAGTTCAGCACATGACAGGAGACACTGTTTGAGTGTAACAAACTTGAAACATTTATTTTAGCCATTTCGCATGAAAACAGGGTCCAAAATCATTGGTTTTCGTTCAGCACTGGAAGTAAAGGCGCGCTCTACAATAGGCAAGGGTTTTCAAGTCTGCAAGTACGTTTTAAGCTGAGTTCCATGAACATTGTCCAAAATCATGTTTTAGGCAAAATCCACAATGCGACCAGTTCAGCATATGACAGGAGACACTGTTTGAGTGTAACGAACGTGAAACATTTATTTTAGCCATTTCGCATGAAAACAGGGTCCAAAATAATTGGTTTTCGTTCAGCTCTGGAAGTACAGGCGCGCTCTACAATAGGCAAGGGTTTTCAAGTCTGCAAGTACGTTTTAAGCTGAGTTCCATGAACATTGTGCAAAATCATGTTTTAGGCAAAATCCACAATCCGACCAGTTCAGCAAATGACAGGAGACACTATTTGAGTGTAACGAACGTGAAACATTTATTTTAGCCATTTCGCATGAAAACAGGGTCCAAAATAATTGGTTTTCGTTCAGCACTGGAGCGCTCTACAATAGGCAAGGGTTTTCAAGTCTGCAAGTACGTTTTAAGCTGAGTTCCATGAACATTGTCCAAATTCATGTTTTAGGCAAAATCCACAATGCGACCAGTTCAGCATATGACAGGAGACACTGTTTGAGTGTAACGAACGTTAAACAATTATTTTAGCCATTTCGCATGAAAACAGGGTCCAAAATAATTGGTTTTCGTTCAGCACTGGAAGTACAGGCGCGCTCTGCAATAGGCAAGGATTTTCAAGTCTGCAAGTACGTTTTCAGCTGAGTTCCATGAACATTGTCCAAAATCATGTTTTAGGCAAAATCCACAATGCGACCTGTTCAGCATATGACAGGAGACACTATTTTAGTGTAACAAACGTGAAACATTTCTTTTAGCCATTTCGCATGAAAACAGGGTCCAAAATAATTGGTTTTCGTTCAGCACTGGAGCGCTCTACAATAGGCAAGGGTTTTCAAGTCTGCAAGTACGTTTTAAGCTGAGTTCCATGAACATTGTCCAAATTCATGTTTTAGGCAAAATCCACAATGCGACCAGTTCAGCATATGACAGGAGACACTGTTTGAGTGTAACGAACGTGAAACATTTATTTTAGCCATTTCGCATGAAAACAGGGTCCAAAATAATTGGTTTTCGTTCAGCACTGGAAGTACAGGCGCGCTCTACAATAGGCAAGGGTTTTCAAGTCTGCAAGTACGTTTTCAGCTGAGTTCAATGAACATTGTCCAAAATCATGTTTTAGGCAAAATCCACAATGCGACCTGTTCAGCATATGACAGGAGACACTATTTTAGTGTAACAAACGTGAAACATTTCTTTTAGCCATTTCGCATGAAAACAGGGTCCAAAATAATTGGTTTTCGTTCAGCACTGGAGCGCTCTACAATAGGCAAGGGTTTTCAAGTCTGCAAGTACATTTTAAGCTGAGTTCCATGAACATTGTCCAAATTCATGTTTTAGGCAAAATCCACAATGCGACCAGTTCAGCATATGACAGGAGACACTGTTTGAGTGTAACGAACGTGAAACAATTATTTTAGCCATTTCGCATGAAAACAGGGTCCAAAATAATTGGTTTTCGTTCAGCTCTGGAGCGCTCTACAATAGGCAAGGGTTTTCAAGTCTGCAAGTACGTTTTAAGCTGAGTTCCATGAACATTGTGCAAAATCATGTTTTAGGCAAAATCCACAATCCGACCAGTTCAGCAAATGACAGGAGACACTATTTGAGTGTAACGAACGTGAAACATTTATTTTAGCCATTTCGCATGAAAACAGGGTCCAAAATAATTGGTTTTCGTTCAGCACTGGAGCGCTCTACAATAGGCAAGGGTTTTCAAGTCTGCAAGTACGTTTTAAGCTGAGTTCCATGAACATTGTCCAAATTCATGTTTTAGGCAAAATCCACAATGCGACCAGTTCAGCATATGACAGGAGACACTGTTTGAGTGTAACGAACGTTAAACAATTATTTTAGCCATTTCGCATGAAAACAGGGTCCAAAATAATTGGTTTTCGTTCAGCACTGGAAGTACAGGCGCGCTCTGCAATAGGCAAGGGTTTTCAAGTCTGCAAGTACATTTTAAGCTGAGTTCCATGAACATTGTGCAAAATCATGTTTTAGGCAAAATCCACAATCCGACCAGTTCAGCAAATGACAGGAGACACTATTTGAGTGTAACGAACGTGAAACATTTATTTTAGCCATTTCGCATGAAAACAGGGTCCAAAATAATTGGTTTTCGTTCAGCACTGGAGCGCTCTACAATAGGCAAGGGTTTTCAAGTCTGCAAGTACGTTTTAAGCTGAGTTCCATGAACATTGTCCAAATTCATGTTTTAGGCAAAATCCACAATGCGACCAGTTCAGCATATGACAGGAGACACTGTTTGAGTGTAACGAACGTTAAACAATTATTTTAGCCATTTCGCATGAAAACAGGGTCCAAAATAATTGGTTTTCGTTCAGCACTGGAAGTACAGGCGCGCTCTGCAATAGGCAAGGATTTTCAAGTCTGCAAGTACGTTTTCAGCTGAGTTCCATGAACATTGTCCAAAATCATGTTTTAGGCAAAATCCACAATGCGACCTGTTCAGCATATGACAGGAGACACTATTTTAGTGTAACAAACGTGAAACATTTCTTTTAGCCATTTCGCATGAAAACAGGGTCCAAAATAATTGGTTTTCGTTCAGCACTGGAGCGCTCTACAATAGGCAAGGGTTTTCAAGTCTGCAAGTACGTTTTAAGCTGAGTTCCATGAACATTGTCCAAATTCATGTTTTAGGCAAAATCCACAATGCGACCAGTTCAGCATATGACAGGAGACACTGTTTGAGTGTAACGAACGTGAAACATTTATTTTAGCCATTTCGCATGAAAACAGGGTCCAAAATAATTGGTTTTCGTTCAGCACTGGAAGTACAGGCGCGCTCTACAATAGGCAAGGGTTTTCAAGTCTGCAAGTACGTTTTCAGCTGAGTTCAATGAACATTGTCCAAAATCATGTTTTAGGCAAAATCCACAATGCGACCTGTTCAGCATATGACAGGAGACACTATTTTAGTGTAACAAACGTGAAACATTTCTTTTAGCCATTTCGCATGAAAACAGGGTCCAAAATAATTGGTTTTCGTTCAGCACTGGAGCGCTCTACAATAGGCAAGGGTTTTCAAGTCTGCAAGTACATTTTAAGCTGAGTTCCATGAACATTGTCCAAATTCATGTTTTAGGCAAAATCCACAATGCGACCAGTTCAGCATATGACAGGAGACACTGTTTGAGTGTAACGAACGTGAAACAATTATTTTAGCCATTTCGCATGAAAACAGGGTCCAAAATAATTGGTTTTCGTTCAGCTCTGGAGCGCTCTACAATAGGCAAGGGTTTTCAAGTCTGCAAGTACGTTTTAAGCTGAGTTCCATGAACATTGTGCAAAATCATGTTTTAGGCAAAATCCACAATCCGACCAGTTCAGCAAATGACAGGAGACACTATTTGAGTGTAACGAACGTGAAACATTTATTTTAGCCATTTCGCATGAAAACAGGGTCCAAAATAATTTGTTTTCGTTCAGCACTGGAGCGCTCTACAATAGGCAAGGGTTTTCAAGTCTGCAAGTACGTTTTAAGCTGAGTTCCATGAACATTGTCCAAATTCATGTTTTAGGCAAAATCCACAATGCGACCAGTTCAGCATATGACAGGAGACACTGTTTGAGTGTAACGAACGTGAAACATTTATTTTAGCCATTTCGCATGAAAACAGGGTCCAAAATAATTGGTTTTCGTTCAGCACTGGAAGTACAGGCGCGCTCTACAATAGGCAAGGGTTTTCAAGTCTGCAAGTACGTTTTCAGCTGAGTTCAATGAACATTGTCCAAAATCATGTTTTAGGCTAAATCCACAATGCGACCATTTCAGCATATGACAGGAGACACTGTTTGAGTGTAACGAACGTGAAACATTTATTTTAGCCATTTCGCATGAAAACAGGGTCCAAAATAATTGGTTTTCGTTCAGCACTGGAAGTACAGGCGCGCTCTACCATAGGCAAGGGTTTTCAAGTCTGCAAGTACGTTTTCAGCTGAGTTCAATGAACATTGTCCAAATTCATGTTTTAGGCAAAATCCACAATGCGACCAGTTCAGCATATGACAGGAGACACTGTTTGAGTGTAACGAACGTGAAACATTTCTTTTAGCCATTTCGCATGAAAACAGGGTCCAAAATAATTGGTTTTCGTTCAGCACTGGAAGTACAGGCGCGCTCTGCAATAGGCAAGGGTTTTCAAGTCTGCAAGTACGTTTTAAGCTGAGTTCCATGAACATTGTCCAAAATCATGTTTTAGGCTAAATCCACAATGCGACCTGTTCAGCATATGACAGGAGACACTATTTTAGTGTAACAAACGTGAAACATTTCTTTTAGCCATTTCGCATGAAAACAGGGTCCAAAATAATTGGTTTTCGTTCAGCACTGGAGCGCTCTACAATAGGCAAGGGTTTTCAAGTCTGCAAGTACATTTTAAGCTGAGTTCCATGAACATTGTCCAAATTCATGTTTTAGGCAAAATCCACAATGCGACCAGTTCAGCACATGACAGGAGACACTGTTTGAGTGTAACAAACTTGAAACATTTATTTTAGCCATTTCGCATGAAAACAGGGTCCAAAATCATTGGTTTTCGTACAGCACTGGAAGTAAAGGCGCGCTCTACAATAGGCAAGGGTTTTCAAGTCTGCAAGTACGTTTTAAGCTGAGTTCCATGAACATTGTCCAAAATCATGTTTTAGGCAAAATCCACAATGCGACCAGTTCAGCATATGACAGGAGACACTGTTTGAGTGTAACGAACGTGAAACATTTCTTTTAGCCATTTCGCATGAAAACAGGGTCCAAAATAATTGGTTTTCGTTCAGCTCTGGAAGTACAGGCGCGCTCTACAATAGGCAAGGGTTTTCAAGTCTGCAAGTACGTTTTAAGCTGAGTTCCATGAACATTGTCCAAAATCATGTTTTAGGCAAAATCCACAATCCGACCAGTTCAGCAAATGACAGGAGACACTATTTGAGTGTAACGAACGTGAAACATTTATTTTAGCCATTTCGCATGAAAACAGGGTCCAAAATAATTGGTTTTCGTTCAGCACTGGAGCGCTCTACAATAGGCAAGGGTTTTCAAGTCTGCAAGTACGTTTTAAGCTGAGTTCCATGAACATTGTCCAAATTCATGTTTTAGGCAAAATCCACAATGCGACCAGTTCAGCATATGACAGGAGACACTGTTTGAGTGTAACGAACGTTAAACAATTATTTTAGCCATTTCGCATGAAAACAGGGTCCAAAATAATTGGTTTTCGTTCAGCACTGGAAGTACAGGCGCGCTCTGCAATAGGCAAGGGTTTTCAAGTCTGCAAGTACGTTTTAAGCTGAGTTCCATGAACATTGTCCAAAATCATGTTTTAGGCAAAATCCACAATGCGACCTGTTCAGCATATGACAGGAGACACTATTTTAGTGTAACAAACGTGAAACATTTCTTTTAGCCATTTCGCATGAAAACAGGGTCCAAAATAATTGGTTTTCGTTCAGCACTGGAGCGCTCTACAATAGGCAAGGGTTTTCAAGTCTGCAAGTACGTTTTAAGCTGAGTTCCATGAACATTGTCCAAATTCATGTTTTAGGCAAAATCCACAATGCGACCAGTTCAGCATATGACAGGAGACACTGTTTGAGTGTAACGAACGTGAAACATTTATTTTAGCCATTTCGCATGAAAACAGGGTCCAAAATAATTGGTTTTCGTTCAGCACTGGAAGTACAGGCGCGCTCTACAATAGGCAAGGGTTTTCAAGTCTGCAAGTACGTTTTCAGCTGAGTTCAATGAACATTGTCCAAAATCATGTTTTAGGCAAAATCCACAATGCGACCATTTCAGCATATGACAGGAGACACTGTTTGAGTGTAACGAACGTTAAACAATTATTTTAGCCATTTCGCATGAAAACAGGGTCCAAAATAATTGGTTTTCGTTCAGCTCTGGAAGTACAGGCGCGCTCTACAATAGGCAAGGGTTTTCAAGTCTGCAAGTACGTTTTCAGCTGAGTTCAATGAACATTGTCCAAAATCATGTTTTAGGCAAAATCCACAATGCGACCAGTTCAGCATATGACAGGAGACACTGTTTGAGTGTAACGAACGTGAAACATTTCTTTTAGCCATTTCGCATGAAAACAGGGTCCAAAATCATTGGTTTTAGTTCAGCACTGGAAGTACAGGCACGCTCTACAATAGGCAAGGGTTTTCAAGTCTGCAAGTACGTTTTAAGATGAGTTCAATGAACATTGGCCAAAATCATGTTTTAGGCAAAATCCACAATGCGACCAGTTCAGCATATGTCAGGAGACACTATTTGAGTGTAACAAACTTGAAACATTTATTTTAGCCATTTCGCATGAAATCAGGGTCCAAAATCATTGGTTTTCGTTCAGCTCTGGAAGTACAGGCACGCTCTACAATAGGCAAGGGTTTTCAAGTCTGCAAGTACGTTTTAAGCTGAGTTCCATGAACATTGTCCAAAATCATGTTTTAGGCAAAATCCACAATGCGACCAGTTCAGCATATGACAGGAGACACTGTTTGAGTGTAACGAACGTGAAACATTTATTTAAGCCATTTCGCGTGAAAACAGGGTCCAAAATAATTGGTTTTCGTTCAGCTCTGGAAGTATAGGCGCGCTCTACAATAGGCAAGGGTTTTCAAGTCTGCAAGTACGTTTTAAGATGAGTTCAATGAACATTGGCCAAAATCATGTTTTAGGCAAAATCCACAATGCGACCAGTTCAGCATATGTCAGGAGACACTATTTGAGTGTAACAAACTTGAAACATTTATTTTAGCCATTTCGCATGAAAACAGGGTCCAAAATCATTGGTTTTCGTTCAGCACTGGAAGTAAAGGCGCGCTCTACAATAGGCAAGGGTTTTCAAGTCTGCAAGTACGTTTTAAGCTGAGTTCCATGAACATTGTCCAAAATCATGTTTTAGGCAAAATCCACAATGCGACCAGTTCAGCATATGACAGGAGACACTGTTTGAGTGTAACGAACGTGAAACATTTATTTTAGCCATTTCGCATGAAAACAGGGTCCAAAATAATTGGTTTTCGTTCAGCTCTGGAAGTATAGGCGCGCTCTACAATAGGCAAGGGTTTTCAAGTCTGCAAGTACGTTTTCAGCTGAGTTCAATGAACATTGTCCAAAATCATGTTTTAGGCAAAATCCACATTGCGACCAGTTCAGCAAATGACAGGAGACACTATTTGAGTGTAACGAACGTGAAACATTTATTTTAGCCATTTCGCATGAAAACAGGGTCCAAAATAATTGGTTTTCGTTCAGCTCTGGAAGTACAGGCGCGCTCTACAATAGGCAAGGGTTTTCAAGTCTGCAAGTACGTTTTAAGCTGAGTTCCATGAACATTGTCCAAAATCATGTTTTAGGCAAAATCCACAATCCGACCGGTTCAGCAAATGACAGGAGACACTATTTGAGTGTAACGAACGTGAAACATTTATTTTAGCCATTTCGCATGAAAACAGGGTCCAAAATAATTGGTTTTCGTTCAGCACTGGAGCGCTCTACAATAGGCAAGGGTTTTCAAGTCTGCAAGTACGTTTTAAGCTGAGTTCCATGAACATTGTCCAAATTCATGTTTTAGGCAAAATCCACAATGCGACCAGTTCAGCATATGACAGGAGACACTGTTTGAGTGTAACGAACGTGAAACATTTCTTTTAGCCATTTCGCATGAAAACAGGGTCCAAAATAATTGGTTTTCGTTCAGCACTGGAAGTACAGGCGCGCTCTGCAATAGGCAAGGGTTTTCAAGTCTGCAAGTACGTTTTAAGCTGAGTTCCATGAACATTGTCCAAAATCATGTTTTAGGCTAAATCCACAATGCGACCTGTTCAGCATATGACAGGAGACACTATTTTAGTGTAACAAACGTGAAACATTTCTTTTAGCCATTTCGCATGAAAACAGGGTCCAAAATAATTGGTTTTCGTTCAGCACTGGAGCGCTCTACAATAGGCAAGGGTTTTCAAGTCTGCAAGTACGTTTTAAGCTGAGTTCCATGAACATTGTCCAAATTCATGTTTTAGGCAAAATCCACAATGCGACCAGTTCAGCACATGACAGGAGACACTGTTTGAGTGTAACAAACTTGAAACATTTATTTTAGCCATTTCGCATGAAAACAGGGTCCAAAATCATTGGTTTTCGTTCAGCACTGGAAGTAAAGGCGCGCTCTACAATAGGCAAGGGTTTTCAAGTCTGCAAGTACGTTTTAAGCTGAGTTCCATGAACATTGTCCAAAATCATGTTTTAGGCAAAATCCACAATGCGACCAGTTCAGCATATGACAGGAGACACTGTTTGAGTGTAACGAACGTGAAACATTTATTTTAGCCATTTCGCATGAAAACAGGGTCCAAAATAATTGGTTTTCGTTCAGCTCTGGAAGTACAGGCGCGCTCTACAATAGGCAAGGGTTTTCAAGTCTGCAAGTACGTTTTAAGCTGAGTTCCATGAACATTGTCCAAAATCATGTTTTAGGCAAAACCCACAATCCGACCAGTTCAGCAAATGACAGGAGACACTATTTGAGTGTAACGAACGTGAAACATTTATTTTAGCCATTTCGCATGAAAACAAGGTCCAAAATAATTGGTTTTCGTTCAGCACTGGAGCGCTCTACAATAGGCAAGGGTTTTCAAGTCTGCAAGTACGTTTTAAGCTGAGTTCCATGAACATTGTCCAAATTCATGTTTTAGGCAAAATCCACAATGCGACCAGTTCAGCATATGACAGGAGACACTGTTTGAGTGTAACGAACGTGAAACATTTCTTTTAGCCATTTCGCATGAAAACAGGGTCCAAAATAATTGGTTTTCGTTCAGCACTGGAAGTACAGGCGCGCTCTGCAATAGGCAAGGGTTTTCAAGTCTGCAAGTACGTTTTAAGCTGAGTTCCATGAACATTGTCCAAAATCATGTTTAGGCAAAATCCACAATGCGACCTGTTCAGCATATGACAGGAGACACTATTTTAGTGTAACAAACGTGAAACATTTCTTTTAGCCATTTCGCACGAAAACAGGGTCCAAAATAATTGGTTTTCGTTCAGCACTGGAGCGCTCTACAATAGGCAAGGGTTTTCAAGTCTGCAAGTACGTTTTAAGCTGAGTTCCATGAACATTGTCCAAATTCATGTTTTAGGCAAAATCCACAATGCGACCAGTTCAGCATATGACAGGAGACACTGTTTGAGTGTAACGAACGTGAAACATTTATTTTAGCCATTTCGCATGAAAACAGGGTCCAAAATAATTGGTTTTCGTTCAGCACTGGAAGTACAGGCGCGCTCTACAATAGGCAAGGGTTTTCAAGTCTGCAAGTACGTTTTCAGCTGAGTTCAATGAACATTGTCCAAAATCATGTTTTAGGCAAAATCCACAATGCGACCATTTCAGCATATGACAGGAGACACTGTTTGAGTGTAACGAACATTAAACAATTATTTTAGCCATTTCGCATGAAAACAGGGTCCAAAATAATTGGTTTTCGTTCAGCTCTGGAAGTACAGGCGCGCTCTACAATAGGCAAGGGTTTTCAAGTCTGCAAGTACGTTTTCAGCTGAGTTCAATGAACATTGTCCAAAATCATGTTTTAGGCAAAATCCACAATGCGACCAGTTCAGCATATGACAGGAGACACTGTTTGAGTGTAACGAACGTGAAACATTTCTTTTAGCCATTTCGCATGAAAACAGGGTCCAAAATCATTGGTTTTAGTTCAGCACTGGAAGTACAGGCGCGCTCTACAATAGGCAAGGGTTTTCAAGTATGCAAGTACGTTTTAAGCTGAGTTCAATGAACATTGTCCAAAATCATGTTTTAGGCAAAATCCACAATGCGACCAGTTCAGCATATGACAGGAGACACTGTTTGAGTGTAACGTACGTGAAACATTTCTTTTAGTCATTTCGCATGAGAACAGGGTCCAAAATCATTAGTTTTCATTCAGCACTGGAAGTACAGGCGCGCTCTACAATAGGCAAGGGTTTTCAAGTCTGCAAGTACGTTTTAAGCTGAGTTCCATGAACATTGTCCAAAATCATGTTTTAGGCAAAATCCACAATGCGACCTGTTCAGCATATGACAGGAGACACTATTTTAGTGTAACAAACGTGAAACATTTCTTTTAGCCATTTCGCATGAAAACAGGGTCCAAAATAATTGGTTTTCGTTCAGCACTGGAGTGCTCTACAATAGGCAAGGGTTTTCAAGTCTGCAAGTACGTTTTAAGCTGAGTTCCATGAACATTGTCCAAATTCATGTTTTAGGCAAAATCCACAATGCGACCAGTTCAGCATATGACAGGAGACACTGTTTGAGTGTAACGAACGTGAAACATTTCTTTTAGCCATTTCGCATGAAAACAGGGTCCAAAATCATTGGTTTTAGTTCAGCACTGGAAGTACAGGCACGCTCTACAATAGGCAAGGGTTTTCAAGTCTGCAAGTACGTTTTAAGATGAGTTCAATGAACATTGGCCAAAATCATGTTTTAGGCAAAATCCACAATGCGACCAGTTCAGCATATGTCAGGAGACACTATTTGAGTGTAACAAACTTGAAACATTTATTTTAGCCATTTCGCATGAAATCAGGGTCCAAAATCATTGGTTTTCGTTCAGCTCTGGAAGTACAGGCACGCTCTACAATAGGCAAGGGTTTTCAAGTCTGCAAGTACGTTTTAAGCTGAGTTCCATGAACATTGTCCAAAATCATGTTTTAGGCAAAATCCACAATGCGACCAGTTCAGCATATGACAGGAGACACTGTTTGAGTGTAACGAACGTGAAACATTTATTTAAGCCATTTCGCGTGAAAACAGGGTCCAAAATAATTGGTTTTCGTTCAGCTCTGGAAGTATAGGCGCGCTCTACAATAGGCAAGGGTTTTCAAGTCTGCAAGTACGTTTTAAGATGAGTTCAATGAACATTGGCCAAAATCATGTTTTAGGCAAAATCCACAATGCGACCAGTTCAGCATATGTCAGGAGACACTATTTGAGTGTAACAAACTTGAAACATTTATTTTAGCCATTTCGCATGAAAACAGGGTCCAAAATCATTGGTTTTCGTTCAGCACTGGAAGTAAAGGCGCGCTCTACAATAGGCAAGGGTTTTCAAGTCTGCAAGTACGTTTTAAGCTGAGTTCCATGAACATTGTCCAAAATCATGTTTTAGGCAAAATCCACAATGCGACCAGTTCAGCATATGACAGGAGACACTGTTTGAGTGTAACGAACGTGAAACATTTATTTTAGCCATTTCGCATGAAAACAGGGTCCAAAATAATTGGTTTTCGTTCAGCTCTGGAAGTATAGGCGCGCTCTACAATAGGCAAGGGTTTTCAAGTCTGCAAGTACGTTTTCAGCTGAGTTCAATGAACATTGTCCAAAATCATGTTTTAGGCAAAATCCACATTGCGACCAGTTCAGCAAATGACAGGAGACACTATTTGAGTGTAACGAACGTGAAACATTTATTTTAGCCATTTCGCATGAAAACAGGGTCCAAAATAATTGGTTTTCGTTCAGCTCTGGAAGTACAGGCGCGCTCTACAATAGGCAAGGGTTTTCAAGTCTGCAAGTACGTTTTAAGCTGAGTTCCATGAACATTGTCCAAAATCATGTTTTAGGCAAAATCCACAATCCGACCGGTTCAGCAAATGACAGGAGACACTATTTGAGTGTAACGAACGTGAAACATTTATTTTAGCCATTTCGCATGAAAACAGGGTCCAAAATAATTGGTTTTCGTTCAGCACTGGAGCGCTCTACAATAGGCAAGGGTTTTCAAGTCTGCAAGTACGTTTTAAGCTGAGTTCCATGAACATTGTCCAAATTCATGTTTTAGGCAAAATCCACAATGCGACCAGTTCAGCATATGACAGGAGACACTGTTTGAGTGTAACGAACGTGAAACATTTCTTTTAGCCATTTCGCATGAAAACAGGGTCCAAAATAATTGGTTTTCGTTCAGCACTGGAAGTACAGGCGCGCTCTGCAATAGGCAAGGGTTTTCAAGTCTGCAAGTACGTTTTAAGCTGAGTTCCATGAACATTGTCCAAAATCATGTTTTAGGCTAAATCCACAATGCGACCTGTTCAGCATATGACAGGAGACACTATTTTAGTGTAACAAACGTGAAACATTTCTTTTAGCCATTTCGCATGAAAACAGGGTCCAAAATAATTGGTTTTCGTTCAGCACTGGAGCGCTCTACAATAGGCAAGGGTTTTCAAGTCTGCAAGTACGTTTTAAGCTGAGTTCCATGAACATTGTCCAAATTCATGTTTTAGGCAAAATCCACAATGCGACCAGTTCAGCACATGACAGGAGACACTGTTTGAGTGTAACAAACTTGAAACATTTATTTTAGCCATTTCGCATGAAAACAGGGTCCAAAATCATTGGTTTTCGTTCAGCACTGGAAGTAAAGGCGCGCTCTACAATAGGCAAGGGTTTTCAAGTCTGCAAGTACGTTTTAAGCTGAGTTCCATGAACATTGTCCAAAATCATGTTTTAGGCAAAATCCACAATGCGACCAGTTCAGCATATGACAGGAGACACTGTTTGAGTGTAACGAACGTGAAACATTTATTTTAGCCATTTCGCATGAAAACAGGGTCCAAAATAATTGGTTTTCGTTCAGCTCTGGAAGTACAGGCGCGCTCTACAATAGGCAAGGGTTTTCAAGTCTGCAAGTACGTTTTAAGCTGAGTTCCATGAACATTGTCCAAAATCATGTTTTAGGCAAAACCCACAATCCGACCAGTTCAGCAAATGACAGGAGACACTATTTGAGTGTAACGAACGTGAAACATTTATTTTAGCCATTTCGCATGAAAACAAGGTCCAAAATAATTGGTTTTCGTTCAGCACTGGAGCGCTCTACAATAGGCAAGGGTTTTCAAGTCTGCAAGTACGTTTTAAGCTGAGTTCCATGAACATTGTCCAAATTCATGTTTTAGGCAAAATCCACAATGCGACCAGTTCAGCATATGACAGGAGACACTGTTTGAGTGTAACGAACGTGAAACATTTCTTTTAGCCATTTCGCATGAAAACAGGGTCCAAAATAATTGGTTTTCGTTCAGCACTGGAAGTACAGGCGCGCTCTGCAATAGGCAAGGGTTTTCAAGTCTGCAAGTACGTTTTAAGCTGAGTTCCATGAACATTGTCCAAAATCATGTTTAGGCAAAATCCACAATGCGACCTGTTCAGCATATGACAGGAGACACTATTTTAGTGTAACAAACGTGAAACATTTCTTTTAGCCATTTCGCACGAAAACAGGGTCCAAAATAATTGGTTTTCGTTCAGCACTGGAGCGCTCTACAATAGGCAAGGGTTTTCAAGTCTGCAAGTACGTTTTAAGCTGAGTTCCATGAACATTGTCCAAATTCATGTTTTAGGCAAAATCCACAATGCGACCAGTTCAGCATATGACAGGAGACACTGTTTGAGTGTAACGAACGTGAAACATTTATTTTAGCCATTTCGCATGAAAACAGGGTCCAAAATAATTGGTTTTCGTTCAGCACTGGAAGTACAGGCGCGCTCTACAATAGGCAAGGATTTTCAAGTCTGCAAGTACGTTTTCAGCTGAGTTCAATGAACATTGTCCAAAATCATGTTTTAGGCAAAATCCACAATGCGACCATTTCAGCATATGACAGGAGACACTGTTTGAGTGTAACGAACATTAAACAATTATTTTAGCCATTTCGCATGAAAACAGGGTCCAAAATAATTGGTTTTCGTTCAGCTCTGGAAGTACAGGCGCGCTCTACAATAGGCAAGGGTTTTCAAGTCTGCAAGTACGTTTTCAGCTGAGTTCAATGAACATTGTCCAAAATCATGTTTTAGGCAAAATCCACAATGCGACCAGTTCAGCATATGACAGGAGACACTGTTTGAGTGTAACGAACGTGAAACATTTCTTTTAGCCATTTCGCATGAAAACAGGGTCCAAAATCATTGGTTTTAGTTCAGCACTGGAAGTACAGGCGCGCTCTACAATAGGCAAGGGTTTTCAAGTATGCAAGTACGTTTTAAGCTGAGTTCAATGAACATTGTCCAAAATCATGTTTTAGGCAAAATCCACAATGCGACCAGTTCAGCATATGACAGGAGACACTGTTTGAGTGTAACGTACGTGAAACATTTCTTTTAGTCATTTCGCATGAGAACAGGGTCCAAAATCATTAGTTTTCATTCAGCACTGGAAGTACAGGCGCGCTCTACAATAGGCAAGGGTTTTCAAGTCTGCAAGTACGTTTTAAGCTGAGTTCCATGAACATTGTCCAAAATCATGTTTTAGGCAAAATCCACAATGCGACCTGTTCAGCATATGACAGGAGACACTATTTTAGTGTAACAAACGTGAAACATTTCTTTTAGCCATTTCGCATGAAAACAGGGTCCAAAATAATTGGTTTTCGTTCAGCACTGGAGTGCTCTACAATAGGCAAGGGTTTTCAAGTCTGCAAGTACGTTTTAAGCTGAGTTCCATGAACATTGTCCAAATTCATGTTTTAGGCAAAATCCACAATGCGACCAGTTCAGCATATGACAGGAGACACTGTTTGAGTGTAACGAACGTGAAACATTTCTTTTAGCCATTTCGCATGAAAACAGGGTCCAAAATCATTGGTTTTCGTTCAGCACTGGAAGTAAAGGCGCGCTCTACAATAGGCAAGGGTTTTCAAGTCTGCAAGTACGTTTTAAGCTGAGTTCCATGAACATTGTCCAAAATCGTGTTTTAGGCAAAATCCACAATGCGACCAGTTCAGCATATGACAGGAGACACTGTTTGAGTGTAACGAACGTGAAACATTTATTTTAGCCATTTCGCATGAAAACAGGGTCCAAAATAATTGGTTTTCGTTCAGCTCTGGAAGTACAGGCGCGCTCTACAATAGGCAAGGGTTTTCAAGTCTGCAAGTACGTTTTAAGCTGAGTTCCATGAACATTGTCCAAAATCATGTTTTAGGCAAAATCCACAATCCGACCAGTTCAGCAAATGACAGGAGACACTATTTGAGTGTAACGAACGTGAAACATTTATTTTAGCCATTTCGCATGAAAACAAGGTCCAAAATAATTGGTTTTCGTTCAGCACTGGAGCGCTCTACAATAGGCAAGGGTTTTCAAGTCTGCAAGTACCTTTTAAGCTGAGTTCCATGAACATTGTCCAAATTCATGTTTTAGGCAAAATCCACAATGCGACCAGTTCAGCATATGACAGGAGACACTGTTTGAGTGTAACGAACGTGAAACATTTCTTTTAGCCATTTCGCATGAAAACAGGGTCCAAAATAATTGGTTTTCGTTCAGCACTGGAAGTACAGGCGCGCTCTGCAATAGGCAAGGGTTTTCAAGTCTGCAAGTACGTTTTAAGCTGAGTTCCATGAACATTGTCCAAAATCATGTTTTAGGCAAAATCCACAATGCGACCTGTTCAGCATATGACAGGAGACACTATTTTAGTGTAACAAACGTGAAACATTTCTTTTAGCCATTTCGCATGAAAACAGGGTCCAAAATAATTGGTTTTCGTTCAGCACTGGAGCGCTCTACAATAGGCAAGGGTTTTCAAGTCTGCAAGTACGTTTTAAGCTGAGTTCCATGAACATTGTCCAAATTCATGTTTTAGGCAAAATCCACAATGCGACCAGTTCAGCATATGACAGGAGACACTGTTTGAGTGTAACGAACGTGAAACATTTATTTTAGCCATTTCGCATGAAAACAGGGTCCAAAATAATTGGTTTTCGTTCAGCACTGGAAGTACAGGCGCGCTCTACAATAGGCAAGGGTTTTCAAGTCTGCAAGTACGTTTTCAGCTGAGTTCAATGAACATTGTCCAAAATCATGTTTTAGGCAAAATCCACAATGCGACCATTTCAGCATATGACAGGAGACACTGTTTGAGTGTAACGAACATTAAACAATTATTTTAGCCATTTCGCATGAAAACAGGGTCCAAAATAATTGGTTTTCGTTCAGCTCTGGAAGTACAGGCGCGCTCTACAATAGGCAAGGGTTTTCAAGTCTGCAAGTACGTTTTCAGCTGAGTTCAATGAACATTGTCCAAAATCATGTTTTAGGCAAAATCCACAATGCGACCAGTTCAGCATATGACAGGAGACACTGTTTGAGTGTAACGAACGTGAAACATTTCTTTTAGCCATTTCGCATGAAAACAGGGTCCAAAATCATTGGTTTTAGTTCAGCACTGGAAGTACAGGCGCGCTCTACAATAGGCAAGGGTTTTCAAGTATGCAAGTACGTTTTAAGCTGAGTTCAATGAACATTGTCCAAAATCATGTTTTAGGCAAAATCCACAATGCGACCAGTTCAGCATATGACAGGAGACACTGTTTGAGTGTAACGTACGTGAAACATTTCTTTTAGTCATTTCGCATGAGAACAGGGTCCAAAATCATTAGTTTTCATTCAGCACTGGAAGTACAGGCGCGCTCTACAATAGGCAAGGGTTTTCAAGTCTGCAAGTACGTTTTAAGCTGAGTTCCATGAACATTGTCCAAAATCATGTTTTAGGCAAAATCCACAATGCGACCTGTTCAGCATATGACAGGAGACACTATTTTAGTGTAACAAACGTGAAACATTTCTTTTAGCCATTTCGCATGAAAACAGGGTCCAAAATAATTGGTTTTCGTTCAGCACTGGAGTGCTCTACAATAGGCAAGGGTTTTCAAGTCTGCAAGTACGTTTTAAGCTGAGTTCCATGAACATTGTCCAAATTCATGTTTTAGGCAAAATCCACAATGCGACCAGTTCAGCATATGACAGGAGACAATGTTTGAGTGTAACGAACGTGAAACATTTCTTTTAGCCATTTCGCATGAAAACAGGGTCCAAAATCATTGGTTTTCGTTCAGCACTGGAAGTAAAGGCGCGCTCTACAATAGGCAAGGGTTTTCAAGTCTGCAAGTACGTTTTAAGCTGAGTTCCATGAACATTGTCCAAAATCGTGTTTTAGGCAAAATCCACAATGCGACCAGTTCAGCATATGACAGGAGACACTGTTTGAGTGTAACGAACGTGAAACATTTATTTTAGCCATTTCGCATGAAAACAGGGTCCAAAATAATTGGTTTTCGTTCAGCTCTGGAAGTACAGGCGCGCTCTACAATAGGCAAGGGTTTTCAAGTCTGCAAGTACGTTTTAAGCTGAGTTCCATGAACATTGTCCAAAATCATGTTTTAGGCAAAATCCACAATCCGACCAGTTCAGCAAATGACAGGAGACACTATTTGAGTGTAACGAACGTGAAACATTTATTTTAGCCATTTCGCATGAAAACAAGGTCCAAAATAATTGGTTTTCGTTCAGCACTGGAGCGCTCTACAATAGGCAAGGGTTTTCAAGTCTGCAAGTACCTTTTAAGCTGAGTTCCATGAACATTGTCCAAATTCATGTTTTAGGCAAAATCCACAATGCGACCAGTTCAGCATATGACAGGAGACACTGTTTGAGTGTAACGAACGTGAAACATTTCTTTTAGCCATTTCGCATGAAAACAGGGTCCAAAATAATTGGTTTTCGTTCAGCACTGGAAGTACAGGCGCGCTCTGCAATAGGCAAGGGTTTTCAAGTCTGCAAGTACGTTTTAAGCTGAGTTCCATGAACATTGTCCAAAATCATGTTTTAGGCAAAATCCACAATGCGACCTGTTCAGCATATGACAGGAGACACTATTTTAGTGTAACAAACGTGAAACATTTCTTTTAGCCATTTCGCATGAAAACAGGGTCCAAAATAATTGGTTTTCGTTCAGCACTGGAGCGCTCTACAATAGGCAAGGGTTTTCAAGTCTGCAAGTACGTTTTAAGCTGAGTTCCATGAACATTGTCCAAATTCATGTTTTAGGCAAAATCCACAATGCGACCAGTTCAGCATATGACAGGAGACACTGTTTGAGTGTAACGAACGTGAAACATTTATTTTAGCCATTTCGCATGAAAACAGGGTCCAAAATAATTGGTTTTCGTTCAGCACTGGAAGTACAGGCGCGCTCTACAATAGGCAAGGGTTTTCAAGTCTGCAAGTACGTTTTCAGCTGAGTTCAATGAACATTGTCCAAAATCATGTTTTAGGCAAAATCCACAATGCGACCATTTCAGCATATGACAGGAGACACTGTTTGAGTGTAACGAACGTTAAACAATTATTTTAGCCATTTCGCATGAAAACAGGGTCCAAAATAATTGGTTTTCGTTCAGCTCTGGAAGTACAGGCGCGCTCTACAATAGGCAAGGGTTTTCAAGTCTGCAAGTACGTTTTCAGCTGAGTTCAATGAACATTGTCCAAAATCATGTTTTAGGCAAAATCCACAATGCGACCAGTTCAGCATATGACAGGAGACACTGTTTGAGTGTAACGAACGTGAAACATTTCTTTTAGCCATTTCGCATGAAAACAGGGTCCAAAATCATTGGTTTTAGTTCAGCACTGGAAGTACAGGCGCGCTCTACAATAGGCAAGGGTTTTCAAGTATGCAAGTACGTTTTAAGCTGAGTTCAATGAACATTGTCCAAAATCATGTTTTAGGCAAAATCCACAATGCGACCAGTTCACCATATGACAGGAGACACTGTTTGAGTGTAACGTACGTGAAACATTTCTTTTAGTCATTTCGCATGAGAACAGGGTCCAAAATCATTAGTTTTCATTCAGCACTGGAAGTACAGGCGCGCTCTACAATAGGCAAGGGTTTTCAAGTCTGCAAGTACGTTTTAAGCTGAGTTCCATGAACATTGTCCAAAATCATGTTTTAGGCAAAATCCACAATGCGACCTGTTCAGCATATGACAGGAGACACTATTTTAGTGTAACAAACGTGAAACATTTCTTTTAGCCATTTCGCATGAAAACAGGGTCCAAAATAATTGGTTTTCGTTCAGCACTGGAGTGCTCTACAATAGGCAAGGGTTTTCAAGTCTGCAAGTACGTTTTAAGCTGAGTTCCATGAACATTGTCCAAATTCATGTTTTAGGCAAAATCCACAATGCGACCAGTTCAGCATATGACAGGAGACAATGTTTGAGTGTAACGAACGTGAAACATTTCTTTTAGCCATTTCGCATGAAAACAGGGTCCAAAATAATTGGTTTTCGTTCAGCACTGGAAGTACAGGCGCGCTCTACAATAGGCAAGGGTTTTCAAGTCTGCAAGTACGTTTTCAGCTGAGTTCAATGAACATTGTCCAAAATCATGTTTTAGGCAAAATCCACAATGCGACCAGTTCAGCATATGACAGGAGACACTGTTTGAGTGTAACGAACGTGAAACATTTCTTTTAGCCATTTCGCATGAAAACAGGGTCCAAAATCATTGGTTTTAGTTCAGCACTGGAAGTACAGGCGCGCTCTACAATAGGCAAGGGTTTTCAAGTATGCAAGTACGTTTTAAGCTGAGTTCAATGAACATTGTCCAAAATCATGTTTTAGGCAAAATCCACAATGCGACCAGTTCACCATATGACAGGAGACACTGTTTGAGTGTAACGTACGTGAAACATTTCTTTTAGTCATTTCGCATGAGAACAGGGTCCAAAATCATTAGTTTTCATTCAGCACTGGAAGTACAGGCGCGCTCTACAATAGGCAAGGGTTTTCAAGTCTGCAAGTACGTTTTAAGCTGAGTTCCATGAACATTGTCCAAAATCATGTTTTAGGCAAAATCCACAATGCGACCTGTTCAGCATATGACAGGAGACACTATTTTAGTGTAACAAACGTGAAACATTTCTTTTAGCCATTTCGCATGAAAACAGGGTCCAAAATAATTGGTTTTCGTTCAGCACTGGAGTGCTCTACAATAGGCAAGGGTTTTCAAGTCTGCAAGTACGTTTTAAGCTGAGTTCCATGAACATTGTCCAAATTCATGTTTTAGGCAAAATCCACAATGCGACCAGTTCAGCATATGACAGGAGACAATGTTTGAGTGTAACGAACGTGAAACATTTCTTTTAGCCATTTCGCATGAAAACAGGGTCCAAAATAATTGGTTTTCGTTCAGCACTGGAAGTACAGGCGCGCTCTACAATAGGCAAGGGTTTTCAAGTCTGCAAGTACGTTTTCAGCTGAGTTCAATGAACATTGTCCAAAATCATGTTTTAGGCAAAATCCACAATGCGACCATTTCAGCATATGACAGGAGACACTGTTTGAGTGTAACGAACGTGAAACATTTCTTTTAGCCATTTCGCATGAAAACAGGGTCCAAAATAATTGGTTTTCGTTCAGCTCTGGAAGTACAGGCGCGCTCTACAATAGGCAAGGGTTTTCAAGTCTGCAAGTACGTTTTCAGCTGAGTTCAATGAACATTGTCCAAAATCATGTTTTAGGCAAAATCCACAATGCGACCAGTTCAGCATATGACAGGAGACACTGTTTGAGTGTAACGAACGTGAAACATTTCTTTTAGCCATTTCGCATGAAAACAGGGTCCAAAATCATTGGTTTTAGTTCAGCACTGGAAGTACAGGCGCGCTCTACAATAGGCAAGGGTTTTCAAGTATGCAAGTACGTTTTAAGCTGAGTTCAATGAACATTGTCCAAAATCATGTTTTAGGCAAAATCCACAATGCGACCAGTTCAGCATATGACAGGAGACACTGTTTGAGTGTAACGTACGTGAAACATTTCTTTTAGTCATTTCGCATGAGAACAGGGTCCAAAATCATTAGTTTTCGTTCAGCACTGGAAGTACAGGCGCGCTCTACAATAGGCAAGGGTTTTCAAGTCTGCAAGTACGTTTTAAGCTGAGTTCCATGAACATTGTCCAAAATCATGTTTTAGGCAAAATCCACAATGCGACCTGTTCAGCATATGACAGGAGACACTATTTTAGTGTAACAAACGTGAAACATTTCTTTTAGCCATTTTGCATGAAAACAGGGTCCAAAATAATTGGTTTTCGTTCAGCACTGGAGCGCTCTACAATAGGCAAGGGTTTTCAAGTCTGCAAGTACGTTTTAAGCTGAGTTCCATGAACATTGTCCAAAATCATGTTTTAGGCAAAATCCACAATGCTACCAGTTCAGCATATGACAGGAGACACTGTTTGAGTGTAACGAACGTGAAACAATTATTTTAGCCATTTCGCATGAAAACAGGGTCCAAAATCATTGGTTTTCGTTCAGCACTGGAAGTACAGGCGCGCTCTACAATAGGCAAGGGTTTTCATGTCTGCAAGTACGTTTTAAGCTGAGTTCAATGAACATTGTCCAAAATCATGTTTTAGGCTAAATCCACAATGTGACCAGTTCAGCATATGACAGGAGACAGTGTTTGAGTGTAACGAACGTGAAACATTTCTTTTAGCCATTTCGCATGAAAACAGGGTCCAAAATCATTGGTTTTCGTTCAGCACTGGAAGTACAGGCACGCTCTACAATAGGCAAGGGTTTTCAAGTCTGCAAGTACGTTTTAAGATGAGTTCAATGAACATTGGCCAAAATCATGTTTTAGGCAAAATCCACAATGCGACCAGTTCAGCATATGTCAGGAGACACTATTTGAGTGTAACAAACTTGAAACATTTCTTTTAGCCATTTCGCATGAAAACAGGGTCCAAAATCATTGGTTTTCGTTCAGCACTGGAAGTAAAGGCGCGCTCTACAATAGGCAAGGGTTTTCAAGTCTGCAAGTACGTTTTAAGCTGAGTTCCATGAACATTGTCCAAAATCATGTTTTAGGCAAAATCCACAATGCGACCAGTTCAGCATATGACAGGAGACACTGTTTGAGTGTAACGAACGTGAAACATTTATTTTAGCCATTTCGCATGAAAACAGGGTCCAAAATAATTGGTTTTCGTTCAGCTCTGGAAGTATAGGCGCGCTCTACAATAGGCAAGGGTTTTCAAGTCTGCAAGTACGTTTTCAGCTGAGTTCAATGAACATTGTCCAAAATCATGTTTTAGGCAAAATCCACAATGCGACCAGTTCAGCAAATGACAGGAGACACTATTTGAGTGTAACGAACGTGAAACATTTATTTTAGCCATTTCGCATGAAAACAGGGTCCAAAATAATTGGTTTTTGTTCAGCACTGGAAGTACAGGCGCGCTCTGCAATAGGCAAGGGTTTTCAAGTCTGCAAGTACGTTTTAAGCTGAGTTCCATGGACATTGTCCAAAATCATGTTTTAGGCAAAATCCACAATGCGACCTGTTCAGCATATGACAGCAGACACTATTTTAGTGTAACAAACGTGAAACATTTCTTTTAGCCATTTCGCATGAAAACAGGGTCCAAAATAATTGGTTTTCGTTCAGCACTGGAGCGCTCTACAATAGGCAAGGGTTTTCAAGTCTGCAAGTACGTTTTAAGCTGAGTTCCATGAACATTGTCCAAATTCATGTTTTAGGCAAAATCCACAATGCGACCAGTTCAGCATATGACAGGAGACAATGTTTGAGTGTAACGAACGTGAAACATTTCTTTTAGCCATTTCGCATGAAAACAGGGTCCAAAATCATTGGTTTTAGTTCAGCACTGGAAGTACAGGCACGCTCTACAATAGGCAAGGGTTTTCAAGTATGCAAGTACGTTTTAAGCTGAGTTCAATGAACATTGTCCAAAATCATGTTTTAGGCAAAATCCACAATGCGACCAGTTCAGCATATGACAGGAGACACTGTTTGAGTGTAACGTACGTGAAACATTTCTTTTAGTCATTTCGCATGAGAACAGGGTCCAAAATCATTAGTTTTCGTTCAGCTCTGGAAGTATAGGCGCGCTCTACAATAGGCAAGGGTTTTCAAGTCTGCAAGTACGTTTTCAGCTGAGTTCAATGAACATTGTCCAAAATCATGTTTTAGGCAAAATCCACAATGCGACCAGTTCAGCAAATGACAGGAGACACTATTTGAGTGTAACGAACGTGAAACATTTATTTTAGCCATTTCGCATGAAAACAGGGTCCAAAATAATTGGTTTTCGTTCAGCACTGGAAGTACAGGCGCGCTCTGCAATAGGCAAGGGTTTTCAAGTCTGCAAGTACGTTTTAAGCTGAGTTCCATGGACATTGTCCAAAATCATGTTTTAGGCAAAATCCACAATGCGACCTGTTCAGCATATGACAGCAGACACTATTTTAGTGTAACAAACGTGAAACATTTCTTTTAGCCATTTCGCATGAAAACAGGGTCCAAAATAATTGGTTTTCGTTCAGCACTGGAGCGCTCTACAATAGGCAAGGGTTTTCAAGTCTGCAAGTACGTTTTAAGCTGAGTTCCATGAACATTGTCCAAATTCATGTTTTAGGCAAAATCCACAATGCGACCAGTTCAGCATATGACAGGAGACAATGTTTGAGTGTAACGAACGTGAAACATTTCTTTTAGCCATTTCGCATGAAAACAGGGTCCAAAATAATTGGTTTTCGTTCAGCACTGGAAGTACAGGCGCGCTCTACAATAGGCAAGGGTTTTCAAGTCTGCAAGTACGTTTTCAGCTGAGTTCAATGAACATTGTCCAAAATCATGTTTTAGGCAAAATCCACAATGCGACCATTTCAGCATATGACAGGAGACACTGTTTGAGTGTAACGAACGTGAAACATTTCTTTTAGCCATTTCGCATGAAAACAGGGTCCAAAATAATTGGTTTTCGTTCAGCTCTGGAAGTACAGGCGCGCTCTACAATAGGCAAGGGTTTTCAAGTCTGCAAGTACGTTTTCAGCTGAGTTCAATGAACATTGTCCAAAATCATGTTTTAGGCAAAATCCACAATGCGACCAGTTCAGCATATGACAGGAGACACTGTTTGAGTGTAACGAACATGAAACATTTCTTTTAGCCATTTCGCATGAAAACAGGGTCCAAAATCATTGGTTTTAGTTCAGCACTGGAAGTACAGGCGCGCTCTACAATAGGCAAGGGTTTTCAAGTATGCAAGTACGTTTTAAGCTGAGTTCAATGAACATTGTCCAAAATCATGTTTTAGGCAAAATCCACAATGCGACCAGTTCAGCATATGACAGGAGACACTGTTTGAGTGTAACGTACGTGAAACATTTCTTTTAGTCATTTCGCATGAGAACAGGGTCCAAAATCATTAGTTTTCGTTCAGCACTGGAAGTACAGGCGCGCTCTACAATAGGCAAGGGTTTTCAAGTCTGCAAGTACGTTTTAAGCTGAGTTCCATGAACATTGTCCAAAATCATGTTTTAGGCAAAATCCACAATGCGACCTGTTCAGCATATGACAGGAGACACTATTTTAGTGTAACAAACGTGAAACATTTCTTTTAGCCATTTTGCATGAAAACAGGGTCCAAAATAATTGGTTTTCGTTCAGCACTGGAGCGCTCTACAATAGGCAAGGGTTTTCAAGTCTGCAAGTACGTTTTAAGCTGAGTTCCATGAACATTGTCCAAAATCATGTTTTAGGCAAAATCCACAATGCTACCAGTTCAGCATATGACAGGAGACACTGTTTGAGTGTAACGAACGTGAAACAATTATTTTAGCCATTTCGCATGAAAACAGGGTCCAAAATCATTGGTTTTCGTTCAGCACTGGAAGTACAGGCGCGCTCTACAATAGGCAAGGGTTTTCATGTCTGCAAGTACGTTTTAAGCTGAGTTCAATGAACATTGTCCAAAATCATGTTTTAGGCTAAATCCACAATGTGACCAGTTCAGCATATGACAGGAGACAGTGTTTGAGTGTAACGAACGTGAAACATTTCTTTTAGCCATTTCGCATGAAAACAGGGTCCAAAATCATTGGTTTTCGTTCAGCACTGGAAGTACAGGCACGCTCTACAATAGGCAAGGGTTTTCAAGTCTGCAAGTACGTTTTAAGATGAGTTCAATGAACATTGGCCAAAATCATGTTTTAGGCAAAATCCACAATGCGACCAGTTCAGCATATGTCAGGAGACACTATTTGAGTGTAACAAACTTGAAACATTTCTTTTAGCCATTTCGCATGAAAACAGGGTCCAAAATCATTGGTTTTCGTTCAGCACTGGAAGTAAAGGCGCGCTCTACAATAGGCAAGGGTTTTCAAGTCTGCAAGTACGTTTTAAGCTGAGTTCCATGAACATTGTCCAAAATCATGTTTTAGGCAAAATCCACAATGCGACCAGTTCAGCATATGACAGGAGACACTGTTTGAGTGTAACGAACGTGAAACATTTATTTTAGCCATTTCGCATGAAAACAGGGTCCAAAATAATTGGTTTTCGTTCAGCTCTGGAAGTATAGGCGCGCTCTACAATAGGCAAGGGTTTTCAAGTCTGCAAGTACGTTTTCAGCTGAGTTCAATGAACATTGTCCAAAATCATGTTTTAGGCAAAATCCACAATGCGACCAGTTCAGCAAATGACAGGAGACACTATTTGAGTGTAACGAACGTGAAACATTTATTTTAGCCATTTCGCATGAAAACAGGGTCCAAAATAATTGGTTTTTGTTCAGCACTGGAAGTACAGGCGCGCTCTGCAATAGGCAAGGGTTTTCAAGTCTGCAAGTACGTTTTAAGCTGAGTTCCATGGACATTGTCCAAAATCATGTTTTAGGCAAAATCCACAATGCGACCTGTTCAGCATATGACAGCAGACACTATTTTAGTGTAACAAACGTGAAACATTTCTTTTAGCCATTTCGCATGAAAACAGGGTCCAAAATAATTGGTTTTCGTTCAGCACTGGAGCGCTCTACAATAGGCAAGGGTTTTCAAGTCTGCAAGTACGTTTTAAGCTGAGTTCCATGAACATTGTCCAAATTCATGTTTTAGGCAAAATCCACAATGCGACCAGTTCAGCATATGACAGGAGACAATGTTTGAGTGTAACGAACGTGAAACATTTCTTTTAGCCATTTCGCATGAAAACAGGGTCCAAAATAATTGGTTTTCGTTCAGCACTGGAAGTACAGGCGCACTCTACAATAGGCAAGGGTTTTCAAGTCTGCAAGTACGTTTTCAGCTGAGTTCAATGAACATTGTCCAAAATCATGTTTTAGGCAAAATCCACAATGCGACCAGTTCAGCATATGACAGGAGACACTGTTTGAGTGTAACGAACGTGAAACATTTCTTTTAGCCATTTCGCATGAAAACAGGGTCCAAAATCATTGGTTTTAGTTCAGCACTGGAAGTACAGGCACGCTCTACAATAGGCAAGGGTTTTCAAGTATGCAAGTACGTTTTAAGCTGAGTTCAATGAACATTGTCCAAAATCATGTTTTAGGCAAAATCCACAATGCGACCAGTTCAGCATATGACAGGAGACACTGTTTGAGTGTAACGTACGTGAAACATTTCTTTTAGTCATTTCGCATGAGAACAGGGTCCAAAATCATTAGTTTTCGTTCAGCTCTGGAAGTATAGGCGCGCTCTACAATAGGCAAGGGTTTTCAAGTCTGCAAGTACGTTTTCAGCTGAGTTCAATGAACATTGTCCAAAATCATGTTTTAGGCAAAATCCACAATGCGACCAGTTCAGCAAATGACAGGAGACACTATTTGAGTGTAACGAACGTGAAACATTTATTTTAGCCATTTCGCATGAAAACAGGGTCCAAAATAATTGGTTTTCGTTCAGCACTGGAAGTACAGGCGCGCTCTGCAATAGGCAAGGGTTTTCAAGTCTGCAAGTACGTTTTAAGCTGAGTTCCATGGACATTGTCCAAAATCATGTTTTAGGCAAAATCCACAATGCGACCTGTTCAGCATATGACAGCAGACACTATTTTAGTGTAACAAACGTGAAACATTTCTTTTAGCCATTTCGCATGAAAACAGGGTCCAAAATAATTGGTTTTCGTTCAGCACTGGAGTGCTCTACAATAGACAAGGGTTTTCAAGTCTGCAAGTACGTTTTAAGCTGAGTTCCATGAACATTGTCCAAATTCATGTTTTAGGCAAAATCCACAATGCGACCAGTTCAGCATATGACATTACATTACATTTACATTTACGTTATTTAGCAGACGCTCTTATCCAGAGCGACTTACAGTTAGTGAATACATATATATATATATATTTTTATATATACTGGCCCCCCGTGACAGGAGACAATGTTTGAGTGTAACAAACGTGAAACATTTCTTTTAGCCATTTCGCATGAAAACAGGGTCCAAAATCATTGGTTTTAGTTCAGCACTGGAAGTACAGGCGCGCTCTACAATAGGCAAGGGTTTTCAAGTATGCAAGTACGTTTTAAGCTGAGTTCAATGAACATTGTCCAAAATCATGTTTTAGGCAAAATCCACAATGCGACCAGTTCAGCATATGACAGGAGACACTGTTTGAGTGTAACAAACGTGAAACATTTCTTTTAGCCGTTTCGCATGAAAACAGGATCCAAAATCATTGGTTTTCGTTCAGCACTGGAAGTACAGGCGCGCCCTACAATAGGCAAGGATTTTCAAGTCTGCAAGTACGTTTTAAGCTGAGTTCCATGAACATTGTCCAAAATCATGTTTTAGGCAAAATCCACAATGCGACCAGTTCAGCATATGACAGGAGACACTGTTTGAGTGTAACAAACGTGAAACATTTCTTTTAGCCATTTCGCATGAAAACAGGATCCAAAATCATTGGTTTTCGTTCAGCACTGGAAGTACAGGCGCGCCCTACAAAAGGCAAGGATTTTCAAGTCTGCAAGTACGTTTTAAGCTGAGTTACATGAACATTGTCCAAAATCATGTTTTAGGCAAAATCCACAATGCGACCAGTTCAGCATATGACAGGAGACACTGTTTGAGTGTAACAAACGTGAAACATTTCTTTTAGCCATTTCGCATGAAAACAGGGTCCAAAATAATTGGTTTTCGTTCAGCTCTGGAAGTACAGGCGCGCTCTACAATAGGCAAGGGTTTTCAAGTCTGCAAGTACGTTTTCAGCTGAGTTCAATGAACATTGTCCAAAATCATGTTTTAGGCAAAATCCACAATGCGACCAGTTCAGCATATGACAGGAGACACTGTTTGAGTGTAACGAACGTGAAACATTTCTTTTAGCCATTTCGCATGAAAACAGGGTCCAAAATCATTGGTTTTAGTTCAGCACTGGAAGTACAGGCGCGCTCTACAATAGGCAAGGGTTTTCAAGTATGCAAGTACGTTTTAAGCTGAGTTCAATGAACATTGTCCAAAATCATGTTTTAGGCAAAATCCACAATGCGACCAGTTCAGCATATGACAGGAGACACTGTTTGAGTGTAACAAACTTGAAACATTTATTTTAGCCATTTCGCATGAAAACAGGATCCAAAATCATTGGTTTTCGTTCAGCACTGGAAGTACAGGCGCGCCCTACAATAGGCAAGGATTTTCAAGTCTGCAAGTACGTTTTAAGCTGAGTTCCATGAACATTGTCCAAAATCATGTTTTAGGCAAAATCCACAATGCGACCAGTTCAGCATATGACAGGAGACACTGTTTGAGTGTAACAAACGTGAAACATTTCTTTTAGCCATTTCGCATGAAAACAGGATCCAAAATCATTGGTTTTCGTTCAGCACTGGAAGTACAGGCGCGCCCTACAATAGGCAAGGATTTTCAAGTCTGCAAGTACGTTTTAAGCTGAGTTCCATGAACATTGTCCAAAATCATGTTTTAGGCAAAATCCACAATGCGACCAGTTCAGCATATGACAGGAGACACTGTTTGAGTGTAACAAACTTGAAACATTTATTTTAGCCATTTCGCATGAAAACAGGATCCAAAATCATTGGTTTTCGTTCAGCACTGGAAGTACAGGCGCGCCCTACAAAAGGCAAGGATTTTCAAGTCTGCAAGTACGTTTTAAGCTGAGTTCCATGAACATTGTCCAAAATCATGTTTTAGGCAAAATCCACAATGCGACCAGTTCAGCATATGACAGGAGACACT
Source organism: Coregonus lavaretus (assembly GCF_964263955.1). Taxonomy (NCBI): domain Eukaryota; kingdom Metazoa; phylum Chordata; class Actinopteri; order Salmoniformes; family Salmonidae; genus Coregonus; species Coregonus lavaretus. The sequence continues at coordinate 118,128 of NW_028162633.1, forward strand.
GTTTGAGTGTAACAAACGTGAAACATTTCTTTTAGCCATTTCGCATGAAAACAGGATCCACAATCATTGGTTTTCGTTCAGCACTAGAAGTACAGGCGCGCCCTACAATAGGCAAGGATTTTCAAGTCTGCAAGTACGTTTTAAGCTGAGTTCCATGAACATTGTCCAAAAATCATGTTTTTTGGCTAAATCCACAATGCGACCAGTTCAGCATATGACAGGAGACACTGTTTGAGTGTAACAAACTTGACACATTTCTTTTAGCCATTTCGCATGAAAACATGATTTTGGACAATGTTCATGGAACTCAGCTTAAAACGTACTTGCAGACTTGAAAATCCTTGCCTATTGTAGGGCGCGCCTGTACTTCCAGTGCTGAACGAAAACCAATGATTTTGGATCCTGTTTTCATGCGAAATGGCTAAAATAAATGTTTCAAGTTTGTTACACTCAAACAGTGTCTCCTGTCATATGCTGAACTGGTCGCATTGTGGATTTAGCCTAAAACATGATTTTGGACAATGTTCATGGAACTCAGCTTAAAACGTACTTGCAGACTTGAAAATCCTTGCCTATTGTAGGGCGCGCCTGTACTTCCAGTGCTGAACGAAAACCAATGATTTTGGATCCTGTTTTCATGCGAAATGGCTAAAAGAAATGTTTCACGTTTGTTACACTCAAACAGTGGCACCTGTCATATGCTGAACTGGTCGCATTGTGGATTTTGCCTAAAACATGATTTTGGACAATGTTCATGGAACTCAGCTTAAAACGTACTTGCAGACTTGAAAATCCTTGCCTATTGTAGGGCGCGCCTGTACTTCCAGTGCTGAACGAAAACCAATGATTTTGGATCCTGTTTTCATGCGAAATGGCTAAAAGAAATGTTTCACGTTTGTTACACTCAAACAGTGTCTCCTGTCATATGCTGAACTGGTCGCATTGTGGATTTTGCCTAAAACATGATTTTGGACAATGTTCATGGAACTCAGCTTAAAACGTACTTGCAGACTTGAAAATCCTTGCCTATTGTAGGGCGCGCCTGTACTTCCAGTGCTGAACGAAAACCAATGATTTTGGATCCTGTTTTCATGCGAAATGGCTAAAATAAATGTGTCAAGTTTGTTACACTCAAACAGTGTCTCCTGTCATATGCTGAACTGGTCGCATTGTGGATTTAGCCAAAAAACATGATTTTTGGACAATGTTCATGGAACTCAGCTTAAAACGTACTTGCAGACTTGAAAATCCTTGCCTATTGTAGGGCGCGCCTGTACTTCTAGTGCTGAACGAAAACCAATGATTGTGGATCCTGTTTTCATGCAAAATGGCTAAAAGAAATGTTTCACGTTTGTTACACTCAAACAGTGTCTCCTGTCATATGCTGAACTGGTCGCATTGTGGATTTTGCCTAAAACATGATTTTGGACAATGTTCATGGAACTCAGCTTAAAACGTACTTGCAGACTTGAAAATCCTTGCCTTTTGTAGGGCGCGCCTGTACTTCCAGTGCTGAACGAAAACCAATGATTTTGGATCCTGTTTTCATGCGAAATGGCTAAAATAAATGTTTCAAGTTTGTTACACTCAAACAGTGTCTCCTGTCATATGCTGAACTGGTCGCATTGTGGATTTTGCCTAAAACATGATTTTGGACAATGTTCATGGAACTCAGCTTAAAACGTACTTGCAGACTTGAAAATCCTTGCCTATTGTAGGGCGCGCCTGTACTTCCAGTGCTGAACGAAAACCAATGATTTTGGATCCTGTTTTCATGCGAAATGGCTAAAAGAAATGTGTCAAGTTTGTTACACTCAAACAGTGTCTCCTGTCATATGCTGAACTGGTCGCATTGTGGATTTAGCCAAAAAACATGATTTTTGGACAATGTTCATGGAACTCAGCTTAAAACGTACTTGCAGACTTGAAAATCCTTGCCTATTGTAGGGCGCGCCTGTACTTCTAGTGCTGAACGAAAACCAATGATTGTGGATCCTGTTTTCATGCGAAATGGCTAAAAGAAATGTTTCACGTTTGTTACACTCAAACAGTGTCTCCTGTCATATGCTGAACTGGTCGCATTGTGGATTTTGCCTAAAACATGATTTTGGACAATGTTCATGGAACTCAGCTTAAAACGTACTTGCAGACTTGAAAATCCTTGCCTTTTGTAGGGCGCGCCTGTACTTCCAGTGCTGAACGAAAACCAATGATTTTGGATCCTGTTTTCATGCGAAATGGCTAAAATAAATGTTTCAAGTTTGTTACACTCAAACAGTGTCTCCTGTCATATGCTGAACTGGTCGCATTGTGGATTTTGCCTAAAACATGATTTTGGACAATGTTCATGGAACTCAGCTTAAAACGTACTTGCAGACTTGAAAATCCTTGCCTATTGTAGGGCGCGCCTGTACTTCCAGTGCTGAACGAAAACCAATGATTTTGGATCCTGTTTTCATGCGAAATGGCTAAAAGAAATGTTTCACGTTTGTTACACTCAAACAGTGTCTCCTGTCATATGCTGAACTGGTCGCATTGTGGATTTTGCCTAAAACATGATTTTGGACAATGTTCATGGAACTCAGCTTAAAACGTACTTGCAGACTTGAAAATCCTTGCCTATTGTAGGGTGCGCCTGTACTTCCAGTGCTGAACGAAAACCAATGATTTTGGATCCTGTTTTCATGCGAAATGGCTAAAAGAAATGTTTCACGTTTGTTACACTCAAACAGTGTCTCCTGTCATATGCTGAACTGGTCGCATTGTGGATTTTGCCTAAAACATGATTTTGGACAATGTTCATGTAACTCAGCTTAAAACGTACTTGCAGACTTGAAAATCCTTGCCTTTTGTAGGTCGCGCCTGTACTTCCAGTGCTGAACGAAAACCAATGATTTTGGATCCTGTTTTCATGCGAAATGGCTAAAATAAATGTTTCAAGTTTGTTACACTCAAACAGTGTCTCCTGTCATATGCTGAACTGGTCGCATTGTGGATTTAGCCAAAAAACATGATTTTGGACAATGTTCATGGAACTCAGCTTAAAACGTACTTGCAGACTTGAAAATCCTTTCCTATTGTAGGGCGCGCCTGTCCTTCTAGTGCTGAACGAAAACCAATGATTGTGGATCCTGTTTTCATGCGAAATGGCTAAAAGAAATGTTTCACGTTTGTTACACTCAAACAGTGTCTCCTGTCATATGCTGAACTGGTCGCATTGTGGATTTTGCCTAAAACATGATTTTGGACAATGTTCATGTAACTCAGCTTAAAACGTACTTGTAGACTTGAAAATCCTTGCCTTTTGTAGGGCGCGCCTGTACTTCCAGTGCTGAACGAAAACCAATGATTTTGGATCCTGTTTTCATGCGAAATGGCTAAAATAAATGTTTCAAGTTTGTTACACTCAAACAGTGTCTCCTGTCATATGCTGAACTGGTCGCATTGTGGATTTAGCCAAAAAACATGATTTTGGACAATGTTCATGGAACTCAGCTTAAAACGTACTTGCAGACTTGAAAATCCTTGCCTATTGTAGGGCGCGCCTGTACTTCTAGTGCTGAACGAAAACCAATGATTGTGGAACCTGTTTTCATGCGAAATGCCTAAAAGAAATGTTTCACGTTTGTTACACTCAAACAGTGTCTCCTGTCATATGCTGAACTGGTCGCATTGTGGATTTTGCCTAAAACATGATTTTGGACAATGTTCATGGAACTCAGCTTAAAAAGTACTTGCAGACTTGAAAATCCTTGCCTATTGTAGGGCGCGCCTGTACTTCCAGTGCTGAACGAAAACCAATGATTTTGGATCCTGTTTTCATGCGAAATGGCTAAAAGAAATGTTTCACGTTTGTTACACTCAAACAGTGTCTCCTGTCATATGCTGAACTGGTCGCATTGTGGATTTTGCCTAAAACATGATTTTGGACAATGTTCATGGAACTCAGCTTAAAACGTACTTGCAGACTTGAAAATCCTTGCCTTTTGTAGGGCCTGCCTGTACTTCCAGTGCTGAACGAAAACCAATGATTTTGGATCCTGTTTTCATGCGAAATGGCTAAAATAAATGTTTCAAGTTTGTTACACTCAAACAGTGTCTCCTGTCATATGCTGAACTGGTCGCATTGTGGATTTTGCCTAAAACATGATTTTGGACAATGTTCATGGAACTCAGTTTAAAACGTACTTGCAGACTTGAAAATCCTTGCCTTTTGTAGGGCGCGCCTGTACTTCCAGTGCTGAACGAAAACCAATGATTTTGGATCCTGTTTTCATGCGAAATGGCTAAAATAAATGTTTCAAGTTTGTTACACTCAAAACGTGTCTCCTGTCATATGCTGAACTGGTCGCATTGTGGATTTTGCCTAAAACATGATTTTGGACAATGTTCATGGAACTCAGCTTAAAACGTACTTGCAGACTTGAAAATCCTTGCCTTTTGTAGGGCGCGCCTGTACTTCCAGTGCTGAACGAAAACCAATGATTTTGGATCCTGTTTTCATGCGAAATGGCTAAAATAAATGTTTCAAGTTTGTTACACTCAAACAGTGTCAACTGTCATATGCTGAACTGGTCGCATTGTGGATTTAGCCTAAAACATGATTTTGGACAATGTTCATGGAACTCAGCTTAAAACGTACTTGCAGACTTGAAAATCCTTGCCTTTTGTAGGGCGCGCCTGTACTTCCAGTGCTGAACGAAAACCAATGATTTTGGATCCTGTTTTCATGCGAAATGGCTAAAAGAAATGTTTCACGTTTGTTACACTCAAACAGTGTCTCCTGTCATATGCTGAACTGGTCGCATTGTGGATTTTGCCTAAAACATGATTTTGGACAATGTTCATGGAACTCAGCTTAAAACGTACTTGCAGACTTGAAAATCCTTGCCTTTTGTAGGGCGCGCCTGTACTTCCAGTGCTGAACGAAAACCAATGATTTTGGATCCTGTTTTCATGCGAAATGGCTAAAATAAATGTTTCAAGTTTGTTACACTCAAACAGTGTCTCCTGTCATATGCTGAACTGGTCGCATTGTGGATTTTGCCTAAAACATGATTTTGGACAATGTTCATGGAACTCAGCTTAAAACGTACTTGCAGACTTGAAAATCCTTGCCTTTTGTAGGGCGCGCCTGTACTTCCAGTGCTGAACGAAAACCAATGATTTTGGATCCTGTTTTCATGCGAAATGGCTAAAATAAATGTTTCAAGTTTGTTACACTCAAACAGTGTCTCCTGTCATATGCTGAACTGGTCGCATTGTGGATTTTGCCTAAAACATGATTTTGGACAATGTTCATGGAACTCAGCTTAAAACGTACTTGCAGACTTGAAAATCCTTGCCTTTTGTAGGGCGCGCCTGTACTTCATGTGCTGAACGAAAACCAATGATTTTGGATCCTGTTTTCATGCGAAATGGCTAAAATAAATGTTTCACGTTTGTTACACTCAAACAGTGTCTCCTGTCATATGCTGAACTGGTCGCATTGTGGATTTTGCCTAAAACATGATTTTGGACAATGTTCATGGAACTCAGCTTAAAACGTACTTGCAGACTTGAAAATCCTTGCCTTTTGTAGGGCGCGCCTGTACTTCCAGTGCTGAACGAAAACCAATGATTTTGGATCCTGTTTTCATGCGAAATGGCTAAAAGAAATGTTTCACGTTTGTTACACTCAAACAGTGTCTCCTGTCATATGCTGAACTGGTCGCATTGTGGATTTTGCCTAAAACATGATTTTGGACAATGTTCATGGAACTCAGCTTAAAACGTACTTGCAGACTTGAAAATCCTTGCCTTTTGTAGGGCGCGCCTGTACTTCCAGTGCTGAACGAAAACCAATGATTTTGGATCCTGTTTTCATGCGAAATGGCTAAAATAAATGTTTCAAGTTTGTTACACTCAAACAGTGTCTCCTGTCATATGCTGAACTGGTCGCATTGTGGATTTTGCCTAAAACATGATTTTGGACAATGTTCATGGAACTCAGCTTAAAACGTACTTGCAGACTTGAAAATCCTTGCCTTTTGTAGGGCGCGCCTGTACTTCCAGTGCTGAACGAAAACCAATGATTTTGGATCCTGTTTTCATGCGAAATGGCTAAAATAAATGTTTCAAGTTTGTTACACTCAAACAGTGTCTCCTGTCATATGCTGAACTGGTCGCATTGTGGATTTTGCCTAAAACATGATTTTGGACAATGTTCATGGAACTCAGCTTAAAACGTACTTGCAGACTTGAAAATCCTTGCCTTTTGTAGGGCGCGCCTGTACTTCATGTGCTGAACGAAAACCAATGATTTTGGATCCTGTTTTCATGCGAAATGGCTAAAATAAATGTTTCAAGTTTGTTACACTCAAAACGTGTCTCCTGTCATATGCTGAACTGGTCGCATTGTGGATTTTGCCTAAAACATGATTTTGGACAATGTTCATGGAACTCAGCTTAAAACGTACTTGCAGACTTGAAAATCCTTGCCTTTTGTAGGGCGCGCCTGTACTTCCAGTGCTGAACGAAAACCAATGATTTTGGATCCTGTTTTCATGCGAAATGGCTAAAATAAATGTTTCAAGTTTGTTACACTCAAACAGTGTCAACTGTCATATGCTGAACTGGTCGCATTGTGGATTTAGCCTAAAACATGATTTTGGACAATGTTCATGGAACTCAGCTTAAAACGTACTTGCAGACTTGAAAATCCTTGCCTTTTGTAGGGCGCGCCTGTACTTCCAGTGCTGAACGAAAACCAATGATTTTGGATCCTGTTTTCATGCGAAATGGCTAAAAGAAATGTTTCACGTTTGTTACACTCAAACAGTGTCTCCTGTCATATGCTGAACTGGTCGCATTGTGGATTTTGCCTAAAACATGATTTTGGACAATGTTCATGGAACTCAGCTTAAAACGTACTTGCAGACTTGAAAATCCTTGCCTTTTGTAGGGCGCGCCTGTACTTCCAGTGCTGAACGAAAACCAATGATTTTGGATCCTGTTTTCATGCGAAATGGCTAAAATAAATGTTTCAAGTTTGTTACACTCAAACAGTGTCTCCTGTCATATGCTGAACTGGTCGCATTGTGGATTTTGCCTAAAACATGATTTTGGACAATGTTCATGGAACTCAGCTTAAAACGTACTTGCAGACTTGAAAATCCTTGCCTTTTGTAGGGCGCGCCTGTACTTCCAGTGCTGAACGAAAACCAATGATTTTGGATCCTGTTTTCATGCGAAATGGCTAAAATAAATGTTTCAAGTTTGTTACACTCAAACAGTGTCTCCTGTCATATGCTGAACTGGTCGCATTGTGGATTTTGCCTAAAACATGATTTTGGACAATGTTCATGGAACTCAGCTTAAAACGTACTTGCAGACTTGAAAATCCTTGCCTTTTGTAGGGCGCGCCTGTACTTCATGTGCTGAACGAAAACCAATGATTTTGGATCCTGTTTTCATGCGAAATGGCTAAAATAAATGTTTCACGTTTGTTACACTCAAACAGTGTCTCCTGTCATATGCTGAACTGGTCGCATTGTGGATTTTGCCTAAAACATGATTTTGGACAATGTTCATGGAACTCAGCTTAAAACGTACTTGCAGACTTGAAAATCCTTGCCTTTTGTAGGGCGCGCCTGTACTTCCAGTGCTGAACGAAAACCAATGATTTTGGATCCTGTTTTCATGCGAAATGGCTAAAAGAAATGTTTCACGTTTGTTACACTCAAACAGTGTCTCCTGTCATATGCTGAACTGGTCGCATTGTGGATTTTGCCTAAAACATGATTTTGGACAATGTTCATGGAACTCAGCTTAAAACGTACTTGCAGACTTGAAAATCCTTGCCTTTTGTAGGGCGCGCCTGTACTTCCAGTGCTGAACGAAAACCAATGATTTTGGATCCTGTTTTCATGCGAAATGGCTAAAATAAATGTTTCAAGTTTGTTACACTCAAACAGTGTCTCCTGTCATATGCTGAACTGGTCGCATTGTGGATTTTGCCTAAAACATGATTTTGGACAATGTTCATGGAACTCAGCTTAAAACGTACTTGCAGACTTGAAAATCCTTGCCTTTTGTAGGGCGCGCCTGTACTTCCAGTGCTGAACGAAAACCAATGATTTTGGATCCTGTTTTCATGCGAAATGGCTAAAATAAATGTTTCAAGTTTGTTACACTCAAACAGTGTCTCCTGTCATATGCTGAACTGGTCGCATTGTGGATTTTGCCTAAAACATGATTTTGGACAATGTTCATGGAACTCAGCTTAAAACGTACTTGCAGACTTGAAAATCCTTGCCTTTTGTAGGGCGCGCCTGTACTTCATGTGCTGAACGAAAACCAATGATTTTGGATCCTGTTTTCATGCGAAATGGCTAAAATAAATGTTTCACGTTTGTTACACTCAAACAGTGTCTCCTGTCATATGCTGAACTGGTCGCATTGTGGATTTTGCCTAAAACATGATTTTGGACAATGTTCATGGAACTCAGCTTAAAACGTACTTGCAGACTTGAAAATCCTTGCCTATTGTAGGGCGCGCCTGTACTTCCAGTGCTGAACGAAAACCAATGATTTTGGATCCTGTTTTCATGCGAAATGGCTAAAAGAAATGTTTCACGTTTGTTACACTCAAACAGTGGCTCCTGTCATATGCTGAACTGGTCGCATTGTGGATTTTGCCTAAAACATGATTTTGGACAATGTTCATGGAACTCAGCTTAAAACGTACTTGCAGACTTGAAAATCCTTGCCTTTTGTAGGGCGCGCCTGTACTTCCAGTGCTGAACGAAAACCAATGATTTTGGATCCTGTTTTCATGCGAAATGGCTAAAATAAATGTTTCAAGTTTGTTACACTCAAACAGTGTCTCCTGTCATTTGCTGAACTGGTCGCATTGTGGATTTAGCCAAAAAACATGATTTTGGACAATGTTCATGGAACTCAGCTTAAAACGTACTTGCAGACTTGAAAATCCTTGCCTATTGTAGGGCGCGCCTGTACTTCCAGTGCTGAACGAAAACCAATGATTTTGGATCCTGTTTTCATGCGAAATGGCTAAAAGAAATGTTTCACGTTTGTTACACTCAAACAGTGTCTCCTGTCATATGCTGAACTGGTCGCATTGTGGATTTTGCCTAAAACATGATTTTGGACAATGTTCATGGAACTCAGCTTAAAACGTACTTGCAGACTTGAAAATCCTTGCCTATTGTAGGGCGCGCCTGTACTTCCAGTGCTGAACGAAAACCAATGATTTTGGATCCTGTTTTCATGCGAAATGGCTAAAAGAAATGTTTCACGTTTGTTACACTCAAACAGTGGCTCCTGTCATATGCTGAACTGGTCGCATTGTGGATTTTGCCTAAAACATGATTTTGGACAATGTTCATGGAACTCAGCTTAAAACGTACTTGCAGACTTGAAAATCCTTGCCTTTTGTAGGGCGCGCCTGTACTTCCAGTGCTGAACGAAAACCAATGATTTTGGATCCTGTTTTCATGCGAAATGGCTAAAATAAATGTTTCAAGTTTGTTACACTCAAACAGTGTCTCCTGTCATATGCTGAACTGGTCGCATTGTGGATTTAGCCTAAAACATGATTTTGGACAATGTTCATGGAACTCAGCTTAAAACGTACTTGCAGACTTGAAAATCCTTGCCTTTTGTAGGGCGCGCCTGTACTTCCAGTGCTGAACGAAAACCAATGATTTTGGATCCTGTTTTCATGCGAAATGGCTAAAATAAATGTTTCAAGTTTGTTACACTCAAACAGTGTCTCCTGTCATATGCTGAACTGGTCGCATTGTGGATTTAGCCTAAAACATGATTTTGGACAATGTTCATGGAACTCAGCTTAAAACGTACTTGCAGACTTGAAAATCCTTGCCTATTGTAGGGCGCGCCTGTACTTCCAGTGCTGAACGAAAACCAATGATTTTGGATCCTGTTTTCATGCGAAATGGCTAAAAGAAATGTTTCACGTTTGTTACACTCAAACAGTGGCACCTGTCATATGCTGAACTGGTCGCATTGTGGATTTTGCCTAAAACATGATTTTGGACAATGTTCATGGAACTCAGCTTAAAACGTACTTGCAGACTTGAAAATCCTTGCCTATTGTAGGGCGCGCCTGTACTTCCAGTGCTGAACGAAAACCAATGATTTTGGATCCTGTTTTCATGCGAAATGGCTAAAATAAATGTTTCAAGTTTGTTACACTCAAACAGTGTCTCCTGTCATATGCTGAACTGGTCGCATTGTGGATTTAGCCTAAAACATGATTTTGGACAATGTTCATGGAACTCAGCTTAAAACGTACTTGCAGACTTGAAAATCCTTGCCTATTGTAGGGCGCGCCTGTACTTCCAGTGCTGAACGAAAACCAATGATTTTGGATCCTGTTTTCATGCGAAATGGCTAAAAGAAATGTTTCACGTTTGTTACACTCAAACAGTGGCACCTGTCATATGCTGAACTGGTCGCATTGTGGATTTTGCCTAAAACATGATTTTGGACAATGTTCATGGAACTCAGCTTAAAACGTACTTGCAGACTTGAAAATCCTTGCCTATTGTAGGGCGCGCCTGTACTTCCAGTGCTGAACGAAAACCAATGATTTTGGATCCTGTTTTCATGCGAAATGGCTAAAAGAAATGTTTCACGTTTGTTACACTCAAACAGTGTCTCCTGTCATATGCTGAACTGGTCGCATTGTGGATTTTGCCTAAAACATGATTTTGGACAATGTTCATGGAACTCAGCTTAAAACGTACTTGCAGACTTGAAAATCCTTGCCTATTGTAGGGCGCGCCTGTACTTCCAGTGCTGAACGAAAACCAATGATTTTGGATCCTGTTTTCATGCGAAATGGCTAAAAGAAATGTGTCAAGTTTGTTACACTCAAACAGTGTCTCCTGTCATATGCTGAACTGGTCGCATTGTGGATTTAGCCAAAAAACATGATTTTTGGACAATGTTCATGGAACTCAGCTTAAAACGTACTTGCAGACTTGAAAATCCTTGCCTATTGTAGGGCGCGCCTGTACTTCTAGTGCTGAACGAAAACCAATGATTGTGGATCCTGTTTTCATGCAAAATGGCTAAAAGAAATGTTTCACGTTTGTTACACTCAAACAGTGTCTCCTGTCATATGCTGAACTGGTCGCATTGTGGATTTTGCCTAAAACATGATTTTGGACAATGTTCATGGAACTCAGCTTAAAACGTACTTGCAGACTTGAAAATCCTTGCCTTTTGTAGGGCGCGCCTGTACTTCCAGTGCTGAACGAAAACCAATGATTTTGGATCCTGTTTTCATGCGAAATGGCTAAAATAAATGTTTCAAGTTTGTTACACTCAAACAGTGTCTCCTGTCATATGCTGAACTGGTCGCATTGTGGATTTTGCCTAAAACATGATTTTGGACAATGTTCATGGAACTCAGCTTAAAACGTACTTGCAGACTTGAAAATCCTTGCCTATTGTAGGGCGCGCCTGTACTTCCAGTGCTGAACGAAAACCAATGATTTTGGATCCTGTTTTCATGCGAAATGGCTAAAATAAATGTTTCAAGTTTGTTACACTCAAACAGTGTCTCCTGTCATATGCTGAACTGGTCGCATTGTGGATTTAGCCTAAAACATGATTTTGGACAATGTTCATGGAACTCAGCTTAAAACGTACTTGCAGACTTGAAAATCCTTGCCTTTTGTAGGGCGCGCCTGTACTTCCAGTGCTGAACGAAAACCAATGATTTTGGATCCTGTTTTCATGCGAAATGGCTAAAATAAATGTTTCAAGTTTGTTACACTCAAACAGTGTCTCCTGTCATATGCTGAACTGGTCGCATTGTGGATTTAGCCTAAAACATGATTTTGGACAATGTTCATGGAACTCAGCTTAAAACGTACTTGCAGACTTGAAAATCCTTGCCTATTGTAGGGCGCGCCTGTACTTCCAGTGCTGAACGAAAACCAATGATTTTGGATCCTGTTTTCATGCGAAATGGCTAAAAGAAATGTTTCACGTTTGTTACACTCAAACAGTGGCACCTGTCATATGCTGAACTGGTCGCATTGTGGATTTTGCCTAAAACATGATTTTGGACAATGTTCATGGAACTCAGCTTAAAACGTACTTGCAGACTTGAAAATCCTTGCCTATTGTAGGGCGCGCCTGTACTTCCAGTGCTGAACGAAAACCAATGATTTTGGATCCTGTTTTCATGCGAAATGGCTAAAATAAATGTTTCAAGTTTGTTACACTCAAACAGTGTCTCCTGTCATATGCTGAACTGGTCGCATTGTGGATTTAGCCTAAAACATGATTTTGGACAATGTTCATGGAACTCAGCTTAAAACGTACTTGCAGACTTGAAAATCCTTGCCTATTGTAGGGCGCGCCTGTACTTCCAGTGCTGAACGAAAACCAATGATTTTGGATCCTGTTTTCATGCGAAATGGCTAAAAGAAATGTTTCACGTTTGTTACACTCAAACAGTGGCACCTGTCATATGCTGAACTGGTCGCATTGTGGATTTTGCCTAAAACATGATTTTGGACAATGTTCATGGAACTCAGCTTAAAACGTACTTGCAGACTTGAAAATCCTTGCCTATTGTAGGGCGCGCCTGTACTTCCAGTGCTGAACGAAAACCAATGATTTTGGATCCTGTTTTCATGCGAAATGGCTAAAAGAAATGTTTCACGTTTGTTACACTCAAACAGTGTCTCCTGTCATATGCTGAACTGGTCGCATTGTGGATTTTGCCTAAAACATGATTTTGGACAATGTTCATGGAACTCAGCTTAAAACGTACTTGCAGACTTGAAAATCCTTGCCTATTGTAGGGCGCGCCTGTACTTCCAGTGCTGAACGAAAACCAATGATTTTGGATCCTGTTTTCATGCGAAATGGCTAAAAGAAATGTGTCAAGTTTGTTACACTCAAACAGTGTCTCCTGTCATATGCTGAACTGGTCGCATTGTGGATTTAGCCAAAAAACATGATTTTTGGACAATGTTCATGGAACTCAGCTTAAAACGTACTTGCAGACTTGAAAATCCTTGCCTATTGTAGGGCGCGCCTGTACTTCTAGTGCTGAACGAAAACCAATGATTGTGGATCCTGTTTTCATGCAAAATGGCTAAAAGAAATGTTTCACGTTTGTTACACTCAAACAGTGTCTCCTGTCATATGCTGAACTGGTCGCATTGTGGATTTTGCCTAAAACATGATTTTGGACAATGTTCATGGAACTCAGCTTAAAACGTACTTGCAGACTTGAAAATCCTTGCCTTTTGTAGGGCGCGCCTGTACTTCCAGTGCTGAACGAAAACCAATGATTTTGGATCCTGTTTTCATGCGAAATGGCTAAAATAAATGTTTCAAGTTTGTTACACTCAAACAGTGTCTCCTGTCATATGCTGAACTGGTCGCATTGTGGATTTAGCCTAAAACATGATTTTGGACAATGTTCATGGAACTCAGCTTAAAACGTACTTGCAGACTTGAAAATCCTTGCCTATTGTAGGGCGCGCCTGTACTTCCAGTGCTGAACGAAAACCAATGATTTTGGATCCTGTTTTCATGCGAAATGGCTAAAAGAAATGTTTCACGTTTGTTACACTCAAACAGTGGCACCTGTCATATGCTGAACTGGTCGCATTGTGGATTTTGCCTAAAACATGATTTTGGACAATGTTCATGGAACTCAGCTTAAAACGTACTTGCAGACTTGAAAATCCTTGCCTATTGTAGGGCGCGCCTGTACTTCCAGTGCTGAACGAAAACCAATGATTTTGGATCCTGTTTTCATGCGAAATGGCTAAAATAAATGTTTCAAGTTTGTTACACTCAAACAGTGTCTCCTGTCATATGCTGAACTGGTCGCATTGTGGATTTAGCCTAAAACATGATTTTGGACAATGTTCATGGAACTCAGCTTAAAACGTACTTGCAGACTTGAAAATCCTTGCCTATTGTAGGGCGCGCCTGTACTTCCAGTGCTGAACGAAAACCAATGATTTTGGATCCTGTTTTCATGCGAAATGGCTAAAAGAAATGTTTCACGTTTGTTACACTCAAACAGTGGCACCTGTCATATGCTGAACTGGTCGCATTGTGGATTTTGCCTAAAACATGATTTTGGACAATGTTCATGGAACTCAGCTTAAAACGTACTTGCAGACTTGAAAATCCTTGCCTATTGTAGGGCGCGCCTGTACTTCCAGTGCTGAACGAAAACCAATGATTTTGGATCCTGTTTTCATGCGAAATGGCTAAAAGAAATGTTTCACGTTTGTTACACTCAAACAGTGTCTCCTGTCATATGCTGAACTGGTCGCATTGTGGATTTTGCCTAAAACATGATTTTGGACAATGTTCATGGAACTCAGCTTAAAACGTACTTGCAGACTTGAAAATCCTTGCCTATTGTAGGGCGCGCCTGTACTTCCAGTGCTGAACGAAAACCAATGATTTTGGATCCTGTTTTCATGCGAAATGGCTAAAAGAAATGTGTCAAGTTTGTTACACTCAAACAGTGTCTCCTGTCATATGCTGAACTGGTCGCATTGTGGATTTAGCCAAAAAACATGATTTTTGGACAATGTTCATGGAACTCAGCTTAAAACGTACTTGCAGACTTGAAAATCCTTGCCTATTGTAGGGCGCGCCTGTACTTCTAGTGCTGAACGAAAACCAATGATTGTGGATCCTGTTTTCATGCAAAATGGCTAAAAGAAATGTTTCACGTTTGTTACACTCAAACAGTGTCTCCTGTCATATGCTGAACTGGTCGCATTGTGGATTTTGCCTAAAACATGATTTTGGACAATGTTCATGGAACTCAGCTTAAAACGTACTTGCAGACTTGAAAATCCTTGCCTTTTGTAGGGCGCGCCTGTACTTCCAGTGCTGAACGAAAACCAATGATTTTGGATCCTGTTTTCATGCGAAATGGCTAAAATAAATGTTTCAAGTTTGTTACACTCAAACAGTGTCTTCTGTCATATGCTGAACTGGTCGCATTGTGGATTTTGCCTAAAACATGATTTTGGACAATGTTCATGGAACTCAGCTTAAAACGTACTTGCAGACTTGAAAATCCTTGCCTATTGTAGGGCGCGCCTGTACTTCCAGTGCTGAACGAAAACCAATGATTTTGGATCCTGTTTTCATGCGAAATGGCTAAAAGAAATGTGTCAAGTTTGTTACACTCAAACAGTGTCTCCTGTCATATGCTGAACTGGTCGCATTGTGGATTTAGCCAAAAAACATGATTTTTGGACAATGTTCATGGAACTCAGCTTAAAACGTACTTGCAGACTTGAAAATCCTTGCCTATTGTAGGGCGCGCCTGTACTTCTAGTGCTGAACGAAAACCAATGATTGTGGATCCTGTTTTCATGCGAAATGGCTAAAAGAAATGTTTCACGTTTGTTACACTCAAACAGTGTCTCCTGTCATATGCTGAACTGGTCGCATTGTGGATTTTGCCTAAAACATGATTTTGGACAATGTTCATGGAACTCAGCTTAAAACGTACTTGCAGACTTGAAAATCCTTGCCTATTGTAGGGCGCGCCTGTACTTCCAGTGCTGAACGAAAACCAATGATTTTGGATCCTGTTTTCATGCGAAATGGCTAAAAGAAATGTTTCACGTTTGTTACACTCAAACAGTGTCTCCTGTCATATGCTGAACTGGTCGCATTGTGGATTTTGCCTAAAACATGATTTTGGACAATGTTCATGGAACTCAGCTTAAAACGTACTTGCAGACTTGAAAATCCTTGCCTTTTGTAGGGCGCGCCTGTACTTCCAGTGCTGAACGAAAACCAATGATTTTGGATCCTGTTTTCATGCGAAATGGCTAAAATAAATGTTTCAAGTTTGTTACACTCAAACAGTGTCTCCTGTCATATGCTGAACTGGTCGCATTGTGGATTTTGCCTAAAACATGATTTTGGACAATGTTCATGGAACTCAGCTTAAAACGTACTTGCAGACTTGAAAATCCTTGCCTATTGTAGGGCGCGCCTGTACTTCCAGTGCTGAACGAAAACCAATGATTTTGGATCCTGTTTTCATGCGAAATGGCTAAAATAAATGTTTCAAGTTTGTTACACTCAAACAGTGTCTCCTGTCATATGCTGAACTGGTCGCATTGTGGATTTTGCCTAAAACATGATTTTGGACAATGTTCATGGAACTCAGCTTAAAACGTACTTGCAGACTTGAAAATCCTTGCCTATTGTAGGGCGCGCCTGTACTTCCAGTGCTGAACGAAAACCAATGATTTTGGATCCTGTTTTCATGCGAAATGGCTAAAATCAAAGTTTCAAGTTTGTTACACTCAAACAGTGTCTCCTGTCATATGCTGAACTGGTCGCATTGTGGATTTAGCCTAAAACATGATTTTGGACAATGTTCATGGAACTCAGCTTAAAACGTACTTGCAGACTTGAAAATCCTTGCCTATTGTAGGGCGCGCCTGTACTTCCAGTGCTGAACGAAAACCAATGATTTTGGATCCTGTTTTCATGCGAAATGGCTAAAAGAAATGTTTCACGTTTGTTACACTCAAACAGTGGCACCTGTCATATGCTGAACTGGTCGCATTGTGGATTTTGCCTAAAACATGATTTTGGACAATGTTCATGGAACTCAGCTTAAAACGTACTTGCAGACTTGAAAATCCTTGCCTATTGTAGGGCGCGCCTGTACTTCCAGTGCTGAACGAAAACCAATGATTTTGGATCCTGTTTTCATGCGAAATGGCTAAAAGAAATGTTTCACGTTTGTTACACTCAAACAGTGTCTCCTGTCATATGCTGAACTGGTCGCATTGTGGATTTTGCCTAAAACATGATTTTGGACAATGTTCATGGAACTCAGCTTAAAACGTACTTGCAGACTTGAAAATCCTTGCCTATTGTAGGGCGCGCCTGTACTTCCAGTGCTGAATGAAAACCAATGATTTTGGATCCTGTTTTCATGCGAAATGGCTAAAAGAAATGTTTCACGTTTGTTACACTCAAACAGTGTCTCCTGTCATATGCTGAACTGGTCGCATTGTGGATTTTGCCTAAAACATGATTTTGGACAATGTTCATGGAACTCAGCTTAAAACGTACTTGCAGACTTGAAAATCCTTGCCTTTTGTAGGGCGCGCCTGTACTTCCAGTGCTGAACGAAAACCAATGATTTTGGATCCTGTTTTCATGCGAAATGGCTAAAATAAATGTTTCAAGTTTGTTACACTCAAACAGTGTCTCCTGTCATATGCTGAACTGGTCGCATTGTGGATTTTGCCTAAAACATGATTTTGGACAATGTTCATGGAACTCAGCTTAAAACGTACTTGCAGACTTGAAAATCCTTGCCTATTGTAGGGCGCGCCTGTACTTCCAGTGCTGAACGAAAACCAATGATTTTGGATCCTGTTTTCATGCGAAATGGCTAAAAGAAATGTTTCACGTTTGTTACACTCAAACAGTGTCTCCTGTCATATGCTGAACTGGTCGCATTGTGGATTTTGCCTAAAACATGATTTTGGACAATGTTCATGGAACTCAGCTTAAAACGTACTTGCAGACTTGAAAATCCTTGCCTATTGTAGGGCGCGCCTGTACTTCCAGTGCTGAACGAAAACCAATGATTTTGGATCCTGTTTTCATGCGAAATGGCTAAAAGAAATGTTTCACGTTTGTTACACTCAAACAGTGTCTCCTGTCATATGCTGAACTGGTCGCATTGTGGATTTTGCCTAAAACATGATTTTGGACAATGTTCATGGAACTCAGCTTAAAACGTACTTGCAGACTTGAAAATCCTTGCCTTTTGTAGGGCGCGCCTGTACTTCCAGTGCTGAACGAAAACCAATGATTTTGGATCCTGTTTTCATGCGAAATGGCTAAAATAAATGTTTCAAGTTTGTTACACTCAAACAGTGTCTCCTGTCATATGCTGAACTGGTCGCATTGTGGATTTTGCCTAAAACATGATTTTGGACAATGTTCATGGAACTCAGCTTAAAACGTACTTGCAGACTTGAAAATCCTTGCCTATTGTAGGGCGCGCCTGTACTTCCAGTGCTGAACGAAAACCAATGATTTTGGATCCTGTTTTCATGCGAAATGGCTAAAAGAAATGTTTCACGTTTGTTACACTCAAACAGTGGCACCTGTCATATGCTGAACTGGTCGCATTGTGGATTTTGCCTAAAACATGATTTTGGACAATGTTCATGGAACTCAGATTAAAACGTACTTGCAGACTTGAAAATCCTTGCCTTTTGTAGGGCGCGCCTGTACTTCCAGTGCTGAACGAAAACCAATGATTTTGGATCCTGTTTTCATGCGAAATGGCTAAAATAAATGTTTCAAGTTTGTTACACTCAAACAGTGTCTCCTGTCATATGCTGAACTGGTCGCATTGTGGATTTTGCCTAAAACATGATTTTGGACAATGTTCATGGAACTCAGCTTAAAACGTACTTGCAGACTTGAAAATCCTTGCCTATTGTAGGGCGCGCCTGTACTTCCAGTGCTGAACGAAAACCAATGATTTTGGATCCTGTTTTCATGCGAAATGGCTAAAAGAAATGTTTCACGTTTGTTACACTCAAACAGTGTCTCCTGTCATATGCTGAACTGGTCGCATTGTGGATTTTGCCTAAAACATGATTTTGGACAATGTTCATGGAACTCAGCTTAAAACGTACTTGCAGACTTGAAAATCCTTGCCTATTGTAGGGCGCGCCTGTACTTCCAGTGCTGAACGAAAACCAATGATTTTGGATCCTGTTTTCATGCGAAATGGCTAAAAGAAATGTTTCAAGTTTGTTACACTCAAACAGTGTCTCCTGTCATATGCTGAACTGGTCGCATTGTGGATTTTGCCTAAAACATGATTTTGGACAATGTTCATGGAACTCAGCTTAAAACGTACTTGCAGACTTGAAAATCCTTGCCTATTGTAGGGCGCGCCTGTACTTCCAGTGCTGAACGAAAACCAATGATTTTGGATCCTGTTTTCATGCGAAATGGCTAAAATAAATGTTTCAAGTTTGTTACACTCAAACAGTGTCTCCTGTCATATGCTGAACTGGTCGCATTGTGGATTTTGCCTAAAACATGATTTTGGACAATGTTCATGGAACTCAGCTTAAAACGTACTTGCAGACTTGAAAATCCTTGCCTATTGTAGGGCGCGCCTGTACTTCCAGTGCTGAACGAAAACCAATGATTTTGGATCCTGTTTTCATGCGAAATGGCTAAAATAAAAGTTTCAAGTTTGTTACACTCAAACAGTGTCTCCTGACATATGCTGAACTGGTCGCATTGTGGATTTAGCCTAAAACATGATTTTGGACAATGTTCATGGAACTCAGCTTAAAACGTACTTGCAGACTTGAAAATCCTTGCCTATTGTAGGGCGCGCCTGTACTTCCAGTGCTGAACGAAAACCAATGATTTTGGATCCTGTTTTCATGCGAAATGGCTAAAAGAAATGTTTCACGTTTGTTACACTCAAACAGTGTCTCCTGTCATATGCTGAACTGGTCGCATTGTGGATTTTGCCTAAAACATGATTTTGGACAATGTTCATGGAACTCAGCTTAAAACGTACTTGCAGACTTGAAAATCCTTGCCTATTGTAGGGCGCGCCTGTACTTCCAGTGCTGAACGAAAACCAATGATTTTGGATCCTGTTTTCATGCGAAATGGCTAAAAGAAATGTTTCAAGTTTGTTACACTCAAACAGTGTCTCCTGTCATATGCTGAACTGGTCGCATTGTGGATTTTGCCTAAAACATGATTTTGGACAATGTTCATGGAACTCAGCTTAAAACGTACTTGCAGACTTGAAAATCCTTGCCTATTGTAGGGCGCGCCTGTACTTCCAGTGCTGAACGAAAACCAATGATTTTGGATCCTGTTTTCATGCGAAATGGCTAAAATAAATGTTTCAAGTTTGTTACACTCAAACAGTGTCTCCTGTCATATGCTGAACTGGTCGCATTGTGGATTTTGCCTAAAACATGATTTTGGACAATGTTCATGGAACTCAGCTTAAAACGTACTTGCAGACTTGAAAATCCTTGCCTATTGTAGGGCGCGCCTGTACTTCCAGTGCTGAACGAAAACCAATGATTTTGGATCCTGTTTTCATGCGAAATGGCTAAAATAAAAGTTTCAAGTTTGTTACACTCAAACAGTGTCTCCTGTCATATGCTGAACTGGTCGCATTGTGGATTTAGCCTAAAACATGATTTTGGACAATGTTCATGGAACTCAGCTTAAAACGTACTTGCAGACTTGAAAATCCTTGCCTATTGTAGGGCGCGCCTGTACTTCCAGTGCTGAACGAAAACCAATGATTTTGGATCCTGTTTTCATGCGAAATGGCTAAAATAAATGTTTCAAGTTTGTTACACTCAAACAGTGTCTCCTGTCATATGCTGAACTGGTCGCATTGTGGATTTAGCCTAAAACATGATTTTGGACAATGTTCATGGAACTCAGCTTAAAACGTACTTGCAGACTTGAAAATCCTTGCCTTTTGTAGGGCGCGCCTGTACTTCCAGTGCTGAACGAAAACCAATGATTTTGGATCCTGTTTTCATGCGAAATGGCTAAAATAAATGTTTCAAGTTTGTTACACTCAAACAGTGTCTCCTGTCATATGCTGAACTGGTCGCATTGTGGATTTTGCCTAAAACATGATTTTGGACAATGTTCATGGAACTCAGCTTAAAACGTACTTGCAGACTTGAAAATACTTGCCTATTGTAGGGCGCGCCTGTACTTCCAGTGCTGAACGAAAACCAATGATTTTGGATCCTGTTTTCATGCGAAATGGCTAAAAGAAATGTTTCACGTTTGTTACACTCAAACAGTGTCTCCTGTCATATGCTGAACTGGTCGCATTGTGGATTTTGCCTAAAACATGATTTTGGACAATGTTCATGGAACTCAGCTTAAAACGTACTTGCAGACTTGAAAATCCTTGCCTATTGTAGGGCGCGCCTGTACTTCCAGTGCTGAACGAAAACCAATGATTTTGGATCCTGTTTTCATGCGAAATGGCTAAAATAAATGTTTCAAGTTTGTTACACTCAAACAGTGTCTCCTGTCATATGCTGAACTGGTCGCATTGTGGATTTTGCCTAAAACATGATTTTGGACAATGTTCATGGAACTCAGCTTAAAACGTACTTGCAGACTTGAAAATCCTTGCCTATTGTAGGGCGCGCCTGTACTTCCAGTGCTGAACGAAAACCAATGATTTTGGATCCTGTTTTCATGCGAAATGGCTAAAATAAAAGTTTCAAGTTTGTTACACTCAAACAGTGTCTCCTGTCATATGCTGAACTGGTCGCATTGTGGATTTAGCCTAAAACATGATTTTGGACAATGTTCATGGAACTCAGCTTAAAACGTACTTGCAGACTTGAAAATCCTTGCCTATTGTAGGGCGCGCCTGTACTTCCAGTGCTGAACGAAAACCAATGATTTTGGATCCTGTTTTCATGCGAAATGGCTAAAATAAATGTTTCAAGTTTGTTACACTCAAACAGTGTCTCCTGTCATATGCTGAACTGGTCGCATTGTGGATTTAGCCTAAAACATGATTTTGGACAATGTTCATGGAACTCAGCTTAAAACGTACTTGCAGACTTGAAAATCCTTGCCTTTTGTAGGGCGCGCCTGTACTTCCAGTGCTGAACGAAAACCAATGATTTTGGATCCTGTTTTCATGCGAAATGGCCAAAATAAATGTTTCAAGTTTGTTACACTCAAACAGTGTCTCCTGTCATATGCTGAACTGGTCGCATTGTGGATTTTGCCTAAAACATGATTTTGGACAATGTTCATGGAACTCAGCTTAAAACGTACTTGCAGACTTGAAAATCCTTGCCTATTGTAGGGCGCGCCTGTACTTCCAGTGCTGAACGAAAACCAATGATTTTGGATCCTGTTTTCATGCGAAATGGCTAAAAGAAATGTTTCACGTTTGTTACACTCAAACAGTGTCTCCTGTCATATGCTGAACTGGTCGCATTGTGGATTTTGCCTAAAACATGATTTTGGACAATGTTCATGGAACTCAGCTTAAAACGTACTTGCAGACTTGAAAATCCTTGCCTATTGTAGGGCGCGCCTGTACTTCCAGTGCTGAACGAAAACCAATGATTTTGGATCCTGTTTTCATGCGAAATGGCTAAAAGAAATGTTTCACGTTTGTTACACTCAAACAGTGGCACCTGTCATATGCTGAACTGGTCGCATTGTGGATTTTGCCTAAAACATGATTTTGGACAATGTTCATGGAACTCAGCTTAAAACGTACTTGCAGACTTGAAAATCCTTGCCTTTTGTAGGGCGCGCCTGTACTTCCAGTGCTGAACGAAAACCAATGATTTTGGATCCTGTTTTCATGCGAAATGGCTAAAATAAATGTTTCAAGTTTGTTACACTCAAACAGTGTCTCCTGTCATATGCTGAACTGGTCGCATTGTGGATTTTGCCTAAAACATGATTTTGGACAATGTTCATGGAACTCAGCTTAAAACGTACTTGCAGACTTGAAAATCCTTGCCTATTGTAGGGCGCGCCTGTACTTCCAGTGCTGAACGAAAACCAATGATTTTGGATCCTGTTTTCATGCGAAATGGCTAAAAGAAATGTTTCACGTTTGTTACACTCAAACAGTGTCTCCTGTCATATGCTGAACTGGTCGCATTGTGGATTTTGCCTAAAACATGATTTTGGACAATGTTCATGGAACTCAGCTTAAAACGTACTTGCAGACTTGAAAATCCTTGCCTATTGTAGGGCGCGCCTGTACTTCCAGTGCTGAACGAAAACCAATGATTTTGGATCCTGTTTTCATGCGAAATGGCTAAAAGAAATGTTTCAAGTTTGTTACACTCAAACAGTGTCTCCTGTCATATGCTGAACTGGTCGCATTGTGGATTTTGCCTAAAACATGATTTTGGACAATGTTCATGGAACTCAGCTTAAAACGTACTTGCAGACTTGAAAATCCTTGCCTTTTGTAGGGCGCGCCTGTACTTCCAGTGCTGAACGAAAACCAATGATTTTGGATCCTGTTTTCATGCGAAATGGCTAAAATAAAAGTTTCAAGTTTGTTACACTCAAACAGTGTCTCCTGTCATATGCTGAACTGGTCGCATTGTGGATTTAGCCTAAAACATGATTTTGGACAATGTTCATGGAACTCAGCTTAAAACGTACTTGCAGACTTGAAAATCCTTGCCTATTGTAGGGCGCGCCTGTACTTCCAGTGCTGAACGAAAACCAATGATTTTGGATCCTGTTTTCATGCGAAATGGCTAAAATAAATGTTTCAAGTTTGTTACACTCAAACAGTGTCTCCTGTCATATGCTGAACTGGTCGCATTGTGGATTTAGCCTAAAACATGATTTTGGACAATGTTCATGGAACTCAGCTTAAAACGTACTTGCAGACTTGAAAATCCTTGCCTTTTGTAGGGCGCGCCTGTACTTCCAGTGCTGAACGAAAACCAATGATTTTGGATCCTGTTTTCATGCGAAATGGCTAAAATAAATGTTTCAAGTTTGTTACACTCAAACAGTGTCTCCTGTCATATGCTGAACTGGTCGCATTGTGGATTTTGCCTAAAACATGATTTTGGACAATGTTCATGGAACTCAGCTTAAAACGTACTTGCAGACTTGAAAATCCTTGCCTATTGTAGGGCGCGCCTGTACTTCCAGTGCTGAACGAAAACCAATGATTTTGGATCCTGTTTTCATGCGAAATGGCTAAAAGAAATGTTTCACGTTTGTTACACTCAAACAGTGTCTCCTGTCATATGCTGAACTGGTCGCATTGTGGATTTTGCCTAAAACATGATTTTGGACAATGTTCATGGAACTCAGCTTAAAACGTACTTGCAGACTTGAAAATCCTTGCCTATTGTAGGGCGCGCCTGTACTTCCAGTGCTGAACGAAAACCAATGATTTTGGATCCTGTTTTCATGCGAAATGGCTAAAAGAAATGTTTCAAGTTTGTTACACTCAAACAGTGTCTCCTGTCATATGCTGAACTGGTCGCATTGTGGATTTTGCCTAAAACATGATTTTGAACAATGTTCATGGAACTCAGCTTAAAACGTACTTGCAGACTTGAAAATCCTTGCCTATTGTAGGGCGCGCCTGTACTTCCAGTGCTGAACGAAAACCAATGATTTTGGATCCTGTTTTCATGCGAAATGGCTAAAATAAATGTTTCAAGTTTGTTACACTCAAACAGTGTCTCCTGTCATATGCTGAACTGGTCGCATTGTGGATTTTGCCTAAAACATGATTTTGGACAATGTTCATGGAACTCAGCTTAAAACGTACTTGCAGACTTGAAAATCCTTGCCTATTGTAGGGCGCGCCTGTACTTCCAGTGCTGAACGAAAACCAATGATTTTGGATCCTGTTTTCATGCGAAATGGCTAAAATAAAAGTTTCAAGTTTGTTACACTCAAACAGTGTCTCCTGTCATATGCTGAACTGGTCGCATTGTGGATTTAGCCTAAAACATGATTTTGGACAATGTTCATGGAACTCAGCTTAAAACGTACTTGCAGACTTGAAAATCCTTGCCTATTGTAGGGCGCGCCTGTACTTCCAGTGCTGAACGAAAACCAATGATTTTGGATCCTGTTTTCATGCGAAATGGCTAAAATAAATGTTTCAAGTTTGTTACACTCAAACAGTGTCTCCTGTCATATGCTGAACTGGTCGCATTGTGGATTTAGCCTAAAACATGATTTTGGACAATGTTCATGGAACTCAGCTTAAAACGTACTTGCAGACTTGAAAATCCTTGCCTTTTGTAGGGCGCGCCTGTACTTCCAGTGCTGAACGAAAACCAATGATTTTGGATCCTGTTTTCATGCGAAATGGCTAAAATAAATGTTTCAAGTTTGTTACACTCAAACAGTGTCTCCTGTCATATGCTGAACTGGTCGCATTGTGGATTTTGCCTAAAACATGATTTTGGACAATGTTCATGGAACTCAGCTTAAAACGTACTTGCAGACTTGAAAATCCTTGCCTATTGTAGGGCGCGCCTGTACTTCCAGTGCTGAACGAAAACCAATGATTTTGGATCCTGTTTTCATGCGAAATGGCTAAAAGAAATGTTTCACGTTTGTTACACTCAAACAGTGTCTCCTGTCATATGCTGAACTGGTCGCATTGTGGATTTAGCCTAAAACATGATTTTGGACAATGTTCATGGAACTCAGCTTAAAACGTACTTGCAGACTTGAAAATCCTTGCCTATTGTAGGGCGCGCCTGTACTTCCAGTGCTGAACGAAAACCAATGATTTTGGATCCTGTTTTCATGCGAAATGGCTAAAATAAATGTTTCAAGTTTGTTACACTCAAACAGTGTCTCCTGTCATATGCTGAACTGGTCGCATTGTGGATTTTGCCTAAAACATGATTTTGGACAATGTTCATGGAACTCAGCTTAAAACGTACTTGCAGACTTGAAAATCCTTGCCTATTGTAGGGCGTTCCTGTACTTCCAGTGCTGAACGAAAACCAATGATTTTGGATCCTGTTTTCATGCGAAATGGCTAAAATAAAAGTTTCAAGTTTGTTACACTCAAACAGTGTCTCCTGTCATATGCTGAACTGGTCGCATTGTGGATTTAGCCTAAAACATGATTTTGGACAATGTTCATGGAACTCAGCTTAAAACGTACTTGCAGAATTGAAAATCCTTGCCTATTGTAGGGCGCGCCTGTACTTCCAGTGCTGAACGAAAACCAATGATTTTGGATCCTGTTTTCATGCGAAATGGCTAAAATAAATGTTTCAAGTTTGTTACACTCAAACAGTGTCTCCTGTCATATGCTGAACTGGTCGCATTGTGGATTTAGCCTAAAACATGATTTTGGACAATGTTCATGGAACTCAGCTTAAAACGTACTTGCAGACTTGAAAATCCTTGCCTTTTGTAGGGCGCGCCTGTACTTCCAGTGCTGAACGAAAACCAATGATTTTGGATCCTGTTTTCATGCGAAATGGCTAAAATAAATGTTTCAAGTTTGTTACACTCAAACAGTGTCTCCTGTCATATGCTGAACTGGTCGCATTGTGGATTTTGCCTAAAACATGATTTTGGACAATGTTCATGGAACTCAGCTTAAAACGTACTTGCAGACTTGAAAATCCTTGCCTATTGTAGGGCGCGCCTGTACTTCCAGTGCTGAACGAAAACCAATGATTTTGGATCCTGTTTTCATGCGAAATGGCTAAAAGAAATGTTTCACGTTTGTTACACTCAAACAGTGTCTCCTGTCATATGCTGAACTGGTCGCATTGTGGATTTTGCCTAAAACATGATTTTGGACAATGTTCATGGAACTCAGCTTAAAACGTACTTGCAGACTTGAAAATCCTTGCCTTTTGTAGGGCGCGCCTGTACTTCCAGTGCTGAACGAAAACCAATGATTTTGGATCCTGTTTTCATGCGAAATGGCTAAAATAAATGTTTCAAGTTTGTTACACTCAAACAGTGTCTCCTGTCATATGCTGAACTGGTCGCATTGTGGATTTTGCCTAAAACATGATTTTGGACAATGTTCATTGAACTCAGCTTAAAACGTACTTGCAGACTTGAAAATCCTTGCCTATTGTAGGGCGCGCCTGTACTTCCAGTGCTGAACGAAAACCAATGATTTTGGATCCTGTTTTCATGCGAAATGGCTAAAAGAAATGTTTCACGTTTGTTACACTCAAACAGTGTCTCCTGTCATATGCTGAACTGGTCGCATTGTGGATTTTGCCTAAAACATGATTTTGGACAATGTTCATGGAACTCAGCTTAAAACGTACTTGCAGACTTGAAAATCCTTGCCTATTGTAGGGCGCGCCTGTACTTCCAGTGCTGAACGAAAACCAATGATTTTGGATCCTGTTTTCATGCGAAATGGCTAAAAGAAATGTTTCAAGTTTGTTACACTCAAACAGTGTCTCCTGTCATATGCTGAACTGGTCGCATTGTGGATTTTGCCTAAAACATGATTTTGGACAATGTTCATGGAACTCAGCTTAAAACGTACTTGCAGACTTGAAAATCCTTGCCTATTGTAGGGCGCGCCTGTACTTCCAGTGCTGAACGAAAACCAATGATTTTGGATCCTGTTTTCATGCGAAATGGCTAAAATAAATGTTTCAAGTTTGTTACACTCAAACAGTGTCTCCTGTCATATGCTGAACTGGTCGCATTGTGGATTTTGCCTAAAACATGATTTTGGACAATGTTCATGGAACTCAGCTTAAAACGTACTTGCAGACTTGAAAATCCTTGCCTATTGTAGGGCGCGCCTGTACTTCCAGTGCTGAACGAAAACCAATGATTTTGGATCCTGTTTTCATGCGAAATGGCTAAAATAAATGTTTCAAATTTGTTACACTCAAACAGTGTCTCCTGTCATATGCTGAACTGGTCGCATTGTGGATTTTGCCTAAAACATGTTTTTGGACAATGTTCATGGAACTCAGCTTAAAACGTACTTGCAGACTTGAAAATCCTTGCCTATTGTAGGGCGCGCCTGTACTTCCAGTGCTGAACGAAAACCAATGATTTTGGATCCTGTTTTCATGCGAAATGGCTAAAATAAAAGTTTCAAGTTTGTTACACTCAAACAGTGTCTCCTGTCATATGCTGAACTGGTCGCATTGTGGATTTAGCCTAAAACATGATTTTGGAC
Source organism: Coregonus lavaretus (assembly GCF_964263955.1). Taxonomy (NCBI): domain Eukaryota; kingdom Metazoa; phylum Chordata; class Actinopteri; order Salmoniformes; family Salmonidae; genus Coregonus; species Coregonus lavaretus. The sequence continues at coordinate 145,903 of NW_028162633.1, forward strand.
AATGTTCATGGAACTCAGCTTAAAACGTACTTGCAGACTTGAAAATCCTTGCCTATTGTAGGGCGCGCCTGTACTTCCAGTGCTGAACGAAAACCAATGATTTTGGATCCTGTTTTCATGCGAAATGGCTAAAATAAATGTTTCAAGTTTGTTACACTCAAACAGTGTCTCCTGTCATATGCTGAACTGGTCGCATTGTGGATTTAGCCTAAAACATGATTTTGGACAATGTTCATGGAACTCAGCTTAAAACGTACTTGCAGACTTGAAAATCCTTGCCTATTGTAGGGCGCGCCTGTACTTCCAGTGCTGAACGAAAACCAATGATTTTGGATCCTGTTTTCATGCGAAATGGCTAAAAGAAATGTTTCACGTTTGTTACACTCATACAGTGGCACCTGTCATATGCTGAACTGGTCGCATTGTGGATTTTGCCTAAAACATGATTTTGGACAATGTTCATGGAACTCAGCTTAAAACGTACTTGCAGACTTGAAAATCCTTGCCTATTGTAGGGCGCGCCTGTACTTCCAGTGCTGAACGAAAACCAATGATTTTGGATCCTGTTTTCATGCGAAATGGCTAAAATAAATGTTTCAAGTTTGTTACACTCAAACAGTGTCTCCTGTCATATGCTGAACTGGTCGCATTGTGGATTTAGCCTAAAACATGATTTTGGACAATGTTCATGGAACTCAGCTTAAAACGTACTTGCAGACTTGAAAATCCTTGCCTATTGTAGGGCGCGCCTGTACTTCCAGTGCTGAACGAAAACCAATGATTTTGGATCCTGTTTTCATGCGAAATGGCTAAAAGAAATGTTTCACGTTTGTTACACTCAAACAGTGGCACCTGTCATATGCTGAACTGGTCGCATTGTGGATTTTGCCTAAAACATGATTTTGGACAATGTTCATGGAACTCAGCTTAAAACGTACTTGCAGACTTGAAAATCCTTGCCTATTGTAGGGCGCGCCTGTACTTCCAGTGCTGAACGAAAACCAATGATTTTGGATCCTGTTTTCATGCGAAATGGCTAAAAGAAATGTTTCACGTTTGTTACACTCAAACAGTGTCTCCTGTCATATGCTGAACTGGTCGCATTGTGGATTTTGCCTAAAACATGATTTTGGACAATGTTCATGGAACTCAGCTTAAAACGTACTTGCAGACTTGAAAATCCTTGCCTATTGTAGGGCGCGCCTGTACTTCCAGTGCTGAACGAAAACCAATGATTTTGGATCCTGTTTTCATGCGAAATGGCTAAAAGAAATGTTTCAAGTTTGTTACACTCAAACAGTGTCTCCTGTCATATGCTGAACAGGTCGCATTGTGGATTTTGCCTAAAACATGATTTTGGACAATGTTCATGGAACTCAGCTTAAAACGTACTTGCAGACTTGAAAATCCTTGCCTATTGTAGGGCGCGCCTGTACTTCCAGTGCTGAACGAAAACCAATGATTTTGGATCCTGTTTTCATGCGAAATGGCTAAAATAAATGTTTCAAGTTTGTTACACTCAAACAGTGTCTCCTGTCATATGCTGAACTGGTCGCATTGTGGATTTTGCCTAAAACATGATTTTGGACAATGTTCATGGAACTCAGCTTAAAACGTACTTGCAGACTTGAAAATCCTTGCCTATTGTAGGGCGCGCCTGTACTTCCAGTGCTGAACGAAAACCAATGATTTTGGATCCTGTTTTCATGCGAAATGGCTAAAATAAAAGTTTCAAGTTTGTTACACTCAAACAGTGTCTCCTGTCATATGCTGAACTGGTCGCATTGTGGATTTAGCCTAAAACATGATTTTGGACAATGTTCATGGAACTCAGCTTAAAACGTACTTGCAGACTTGAAAATCCTTGCCTATTGTAGGGCGCGCCTGTACTTCCAGTGCTGAACGAAAACCAATGATTTTGGATCCTGTTTTCATGCGAAATGGCTAAAATAAATGTTTCAAGTTTGTTACACTCAAACAGTGTCTCCTGTCATATGCTGAACTGGTCGCATTGTGGATTTAGCCTAAAACATGATTTTGGACAATGTTCATGGAACTCAGCTTAAAACGTACTTGCAGACTTGAAAATCCTTGCCTATTGTAGGGCGCGCCTGTACTTCCAGTGCTGAACGAAAACCAATGATTTTGGATCCTGTTTTCATGCGAAATGGCTAAAAGAAATGTTTCACGTTTGTTACACTCAAACAGTGGCACCTGTCATATGCTGAACTGGTCGCATTGTGGATTTAGCCTAAAACATGATTTTGGACAATGTTCATGGAACTCAGCTTAAAACGTACTTGCAGACTTGAAAATCCTTGCCTATTGTAGGGCGCGCCTGTACTTCCAGTGCTGAACGAAAACCAATGATTTTGGATCCTGTTTTCATGCGAAATGGCTAAAATAAAAGTTTCAAGTTTGTTACACTCAAACAGTGTCTCCTGTCATATGCTGAACTGGTCGCATTGTGGATTTAGCCTAAAACATGATTTTGGACAATGTTCATGGAACTCAGCTTAAAACGTACTTGCAGACTTGAAAATCCTTGCCTATTGTAGGGCGCGCCTGTACTTCCAGTGCTGAACGAAAACCAATGATTTTGGATCCTGTTTTCATGCGAAATGGCTAAAATAAATGTTTCAAGTTTGTTACACTCAAACAGTGTCTCCTGTCATATGCTGAACTGGTCGCATTGTGGATTTAGCCTAAAACATGATTTTGGACAATGTTCATGGAACTCAGCTTAAAACGTACTTGCAGACTTGAAAATCCTTGCCTTTTGTAGGGCGCGCCTGTACTTCCAGTGCTGAACGAAAACCAATGATTTTGGATCCTGTTTTCATGCGAAATGGCTAAAATAAATGTTTCAAGTTTGTTACACTCAAACAGTGTCTCCTGTCATATGCTGAACTGGTCGCATTGTGGATTTTGCCTAAAACATGATTTTGGACAATGTTCATGGAACTCAGCTTAAAACGTACTTGCAGACTTGAAAATCCTTGCCTATTGTAGGGCGCGCCTGTACTTCCAGTGCTGAACGAAAACCAATGATTTTGGATCCTGTTTTCATGCGAAATGGCTAAAAGAAATGTTTCACGTTTGTTACACTCAAACAGTGTCTCCTGTCATATGCTGAACTGGTCGCATTGTGGATTTAGCCTAAAACATGATTTTGGACAATGTTCATGGAACTCAGCTTAAAACGTACTTGCAGACTTGAAAATCCTTGCCTATTGTAGGGCGCGCCTGTACTTCCAGTGCTGAACGAAAACCAATGATTTTGGATCCTGTTTTCATGCGAAATGGCTAAAATAAATGTTTCAAGTTTGTTACACTCAAACAGTGTCTCCTGTCATATGCTGAACTGGTCGCATTGTGGATTTTGCCTAAAACATGATTTTGGACAATGTTCATGGAACTCAGCTTAAAACGTACTTGCAGACTTGAAAATCCTTGCCTATTGTAGGGCGTTCCTGTACTTCCAGTGCTGAACGAAAACCAATGATTTTGGATCCTGTTTTCATGCGAAATGGCTAAAATAAAAGTTTCAAGTTTGTTACACTCAAACAGTGTCTCCTGTCATATGCTGAACTGGTCGCATTGTGGATTTAGCCTAAAACATGATTTTGGACAATGTTCATGGAACTCAGCTTAAAACGTACTTGCAGAATTGAAAATCCTTGCCTATTGTAGGGCGCGCCTGTACTTCCAGTGCTGAACGAAAACCAATGATTTTGGATCCTGTTTTCATGCGAAATGGCTAAAATAAATGTTTCAAGTTTGTTACACTCAAACAGTGTCTCCTGTCATATGCTGAACTGGTCGCATTGTGGATTTAGCCTAAAACATGATTTTGGACAATGTTCATGGAACTCAGCTTAAAACGTACTTGCAGACTTGAAAATCCTTGCCTTTTGTAGGGCGCGCCTGTACTTCCAGTGCTGAACGAAAACCAATGATTTTGGATCCTGTTTTCATGCGAAATGGCTAAAATAAATGTTTCAAGTTTGTTACACTCAAACAGTGTCTCCTGTCATATGCTGAACTGGTCGCATTGTGGATTTAGCCTAAAACATGATTTTGGACAATGTTCATGGAACTCAGCTTAAAACGTACTTGCAGACTTGAAAATCCTTGCCTTTTGTAGGGCGCGCCTGTACTTCCAGTGCTGAACGAAAACCAATGATTTTGGATCCTGTTTTCATGCGAAATGGCTAAAATAAATGTTTCAAGTTTGTTACACTCAAACAGTGTCTCCTGTCATATGCTGAACTGGTCGCATTGTGGATTTTGCCTAAAACATGATTTTGGACAATGTTCATGGAACTCAGCTTAAAACGTACTTGCAGACTTGAAAATCCTTGCCTATTGTAGGGCGCGCCTGTACTTCCAGTGCTGAACGAAAACCAATGATTTTGGATCCTGTTTTCATGCGAAATGGCTAAAAGAAATGTTTCACGTTTGTTACACTCAAACAGTGTCTCCTGTCATATGCTGAACTGGTCGCATTGTGGATTTTGCCTAAAACATGATTTTGGACAATGTTCATGGAACTCAGCTTAAAACGTACTTGCAGACTTGAAAATCCTTGCCTTTTGTAGGGCGCGCCTGTACTTCCAGTGCTGAACGAAAACCAATGATTTTGGATCCTGTTTTCATGCGAAATGGCTAAAATAAATGTTTCAAGTTTGTTACACTCAAACAGTGTCTCCTGTCATATGCTGAACTGGTCGCATTGTGGATTTTGCCTAAAACATGATTTTGGACAATGTTCATTGAACTCAGCTTAAAACGTACTTGCAGACTTGAAAATCCTTGCCTATTGTAGGGCGCGCCTGTACTTCCAGTGCTGAACGAAAACCAATGATTTTGGATCCTGTTTTCATGCGAAATGGCTAAAAGAAATGTTTCACGTTTGTTACACTCAAACAGTGTCTCCTGTCATATGATGAACTGGTCGCATTGTGGATTTTGCCTAAAACATGATTTTGGACAATGTTCATGGAACTCAGCTTAAAACGTACTTGCAGACTTGAAAATCCTTGCCTATTGTAGGGCGCGCCTGTACTTCCAGTGCTGAACGAAAACCAATGATTTTGGATCCTGTTTTCATGCGAAATGGCTAAAAGAAATGTTTCAAGTTTGTTACACTCAAACAGTGTCTCCTGTCATATGCTGAACTGGTCGCATTGTGGATTTTGCCTAAAACATGATTTTGGACAATGTTCATGGAACTCAGCTTAAAACGTACTTGCAGACTTGAAAATCCTTGCCTATTGTAGGGCGCGCCTGTACTTCCAGTGCTGAACGAAAACCAATGATTTTGGATCCTGTTTTCATGCGAAATGGCTAAAATAAATGTTTCAAGTTTGTTACACTCAAACAGTGTCTCCTGTCATATGCTGAACTGGTCGCATTGTGGATTTTGCCTAAAACATGATTTTGGACAATGTTCATGGAACTCAGCTTAAAACGTACTTGCAGACTTGAAAATCCTTGCCTATTGTAGGGCGCGCCTGTACTTCCAGTGCTGAACGAAAACCAATGATTTTGGATCCTGTTTTCATGCGAAATGGCTAAAATAAATGTTTCAAATTTGTTACACTCAAACAGTGTCTCCTGTCATATGCTGAACTGGTCGCATTGTGGATTTTGCCTAAAACATGTTTTTGGACAATGTTCATGGAACTCAGCTTAAAACGTACTTGCAGACTTGAAAATCCTTGCCTATTGTAGGGCGCGCCTGTACTTCCAGTGCTGAACGAAAACCAATGATTTTGGATCCTGTTTTCATGCGAAATGGCTAAAATAAAAGTTTCAAGTTTGTTACACTCAAACAGTGTCTCCTGTCATATGCTGAACTGGTCGCATTGTGGATTTAGCCTAAAACATGATTTTGGACAATGTTCATGGAACTCAGCTTAAAACGTACTTGCAGACTTGAAAATCCTTGCCTATTGTAGGGCGCGCCTGTACTTCCAGTGCTGAACGAAAACCAATGATTTTGGATCCTGTTTTCATGCGAAATGGCTAAAATAAATGTTTCAAGTTTGTTACACTCAAACAGTGTCTCCTGTCATATGCTGAACTGGTCGCATTGTGGATTTAGCCTAAAACATGATTTTGGACAATGTTCATGGAACTCAGCTTAAAACGTACTTGCAGACTTGAAAATCCTTGCCTATTGTAGGGCGCGCCTGTACTTCCAGTGCTGAACGAAAACCAATGATTTTGGATCCTGTTTTCATGCGAAATGGCTAAAAGAAATGTTTCACGTTTGTTACACTCATACAGTGGCACCTGTCATATGCTGAACTGGTCGCATTGTGGATTTTGCCTAAAACATGATTTTGGACAATGTTCATGGAACTCAGCTTAAAACGTACTTGCAGACTTGAAAATCCTTGCCTATTGTAGGGCGCGCCTGTACTTCCAGTGCTGAACGAAAACCAATGATTTTGGATCCTGTTTTCATGCGAAATGGCTAAAATAAATGTTTCAAGTTTGTTACACTCAAACAGTGTCTCCTGTCATATGCTGAACTGGTCGCATTGTGGATTTAGCCTAAAACATGATTTTGGACAATGTTCATGGAACTCAGCTTAAAACGTACTTGCAGACTTGAAAATCCTTGCCTATTGTAGGGCGCGCCTGTACTTCCAGTGCTGAACGAAAACCAATGATTTTGGATCCTGTTTTCATGCGAAATGGCTAAAAGAAATGTTTCACGTTTGTTACACTCAAACAGTGGCACCTGTCATATGCTGAACTGGTCGCATTGTGGATTTTGCCTAAAACATGATTTTGGACAATGTTCATGGAACTCAGCTTAAAACGTACTTGCAGACTTGAAAATCCTTGCCTATTGTAGGGCGCGCCTGTACTTCCAGTGCTGAACGAAAACCAATGATTTTGGATCCTGTTTTCATGCGAAATGGCTAAAAGAAATGTTTCACGTTTGTTACACTCAAACAGTGTCTCCTGTCATATGCTGAACTGGTCGCATTGTGGATTTTGCCTAAAACATGATTTTGGACAATGTTCATGGAACTCAGCTTAAAACGTACTTGCAGACTTGAAAATCCTTGCCTATTGTAGGGCGCGCCTGTACTTCCAGTGCTGAACGAAAACCAATGATTTTGGATCCTGTTTTCATGCGAAATGGCTAAAAGAAATGTTTCAAGTTTGTTACACTCAAACAGTGTCTCCTGTCATATGCTGAACTGGTCGCATTGTGGATTTTGCCTAAAACATGATTTTGGACAATGTTCATGGAACTCAGCTTAAAACGTACTTGCAGACTTGAAAATCCTTGCCTATTGTAGGGCGCGCCTGTACTTCCAGTGCTGAACGAAAACCAATGATTTTGGATCCTGTTTTCATGCGAAATGGCTAAAATAAATGTTTCAAGTTTGTTACACTCAAACAGTGTCTCCTGTCATATGCTGAACTGGTCGCATTGTGGATTTTGCCTAAAACATGATTTTGGACAATGTTCATGGAACTCAGCTTAAAACGTACTTGCAGACTTGAAAATCCTTGCCTATTGTAGGGCGCGCCTGTACTTCCAGTGCTGAACGAAAACCAATGATTTTGGATCCTGTTTTCATGCGAAATGGCTAAAATAAAAGTTTCAAGTTTGTTACACTCAAACAGTGTCTCCTGTCATATGCTGAACTGGTCGCATTGTGGATTTAGCCTAAAACATGATTTTGGACAATGTTCATGGAACTCAGCTTAAAACGTACTTGCAGACTTGAAAATCCTTGCCTATTGTAGGGCGCGCCTGTACTTCCAGTGCTGAACGAAAACCAATGATTTTGGATCCTGTTTTCATGCGAAATGGCTAAAATAAATGTTTCAAGTTTGTTACACTCAAACAGTGTCTCCTGTCATATGCTGAACTGGTCGCATTGTGGATTTAGCCTAAAACATGATTTTGGACAATGTTCATGGAACTCAGCTTAAAACGTACTTGCAGACTTGAAAATCCTTGCCTATTGTAGGGCGCGCCTGTACTTCCAGTGCTGAACGAAAACCAATGATTTTGGATCCTGTTTTCATGCGAAATGGCTAAAAGAAATGTTTCACGTTTGTTACACTCAAACAGTGGCACCTGTCATATGCTGAACTGGTCGCATTGTGGATTTAGCCTAAAACATGATTTTGGACAATGTTCATGGAACTCAGCTTAAAACGTACTTGCAGACTTGAAAATCCTTGCCTATTGTAGGGCGCGCCTGTACTTCCAGTGCTGAACGAAAACCAATGATTTTGGATCCTGTTTTCATGCGAAATGGCTAAAATAAAAGTTTCAAGTTTGTTACACTCAAACAGTGTCTCCTGTCATATGCTGAACTGGTCGCATTGTGGATTTAGCCTAAAACATGATTTTGGACAATGTTCATGGAACTCAGCTTAAAACGTACTTGCAGACTTGAAAATCCTTGCCTATTGTAGGGCGCGCCTGTACTTCCAGTGCTGAACGAAAACCAATGATTTTGGATCCTGTTTTCATGCGAAATGGCTAAAATAAATGTTTCAAGTTTGTTACACTCAAACAGTGTCTCCTGTCATATGCTGAACTGGTCGCATTGTGGATTTAGCCTAAAACATGATTTTGGACAATGTTCATGGAACTCAGCTTAAAACGTACTTGCAGACTTGAAAATCCTTGCCTATTGTAGGGCGCGCCTGTACTTCCAGTGCTGAACGAAAACCAATGATTTTGGATCCTGTTTTCATGCGAAATGGCTAAAAGAAATGTTTCACGTTTGTTACACTCAAACAGTGGCACCTGTCATATGCTGAACTGGTCGCATTGTGGATTTAGCCTAAAACATGATTTTGGACAATGTTCATGGAACTCAGCTTAAAACGTACTTGCAGACTTGAAAATCCTTGCCTATTGTAGGGCGCGCCTGTACTTCCAGTGCTGAACGAAAACCAATGATTTTGGATCCTGTTTTCATGCGAAATGGCTAAAATAAATGTTTCACGTTTGTTACACTCAAACAGTGTCTCCTGTCATATGCTGAACTGGTCGCATTGTGGATTTTGCCTAAAACATGATTTTGGACAATGTTCATGTAACTCAGCTTAAAACGTACTTGCAGACTTGAAAATCCTTGCCTTTTGTAGGGCGCGCCTGTACTTCCAGTGCTGAACGAAAACCAATGATTTTGGATCCTGTTTTCATGCGAAATGGCTAAAAGAAATGTTTCAAGTTTGTTACACTCAAACAGTGTCTCCTGTCATATGCTGAACTGGTCGCATTGTGGATTTAGCCAAAAAACATGATTTTTGGACAATGTTCATGGAACTCAGCTTAAAACGTACTTGCAGACTTGAAAATCCTTGCCTATTGTAGGGCGCGCCTGTACTTCTAGTGCTGAACGAAAACCAATGATTGTGGATCCTGTTTTCATGCGAAATGGCTAAAAGAAATGTTTCACGTTTGTTACACTCAAACAGTGTCTCCTGTCATATGCTGAACTGGTCGCATTGTGGATTTTGCCTAAAACATGATTTTGGACAATGTTCATGGAACTCAGCTTAAAACGTACTTGCAGACTTGAAAATCCTTGCCTATTGTAGGGCGCGCCTGTACTTCTAGTGCTGAACGAAAACCAATGATTGTGGATCCTGTTTTCATGCGAAATGGCTAAAAGAAATGTTTCACGTTTGTTACACTCAAACAGTGGCACCTGTCATATGCTGAACTGGTCGCATTGTGGATTTAGCCTAAAACATGATTTTGGACAATGTTCATGGAACTCAGCTTAAAACGTACTTGCAGACTTGAAAATCCTTGCCTTTTGTAGGGCGCGCCTGTACTTCCAGTGCTGAACGAAAACCAATGATTTTGGATCCTGTTTTCATGCGAAATGGCTAAAATAAATGTTTCAAGTTTGTTACACTCAAACAGTGTCTCCTGTCATATGCTGAACTGGTCGCATTGTGGATTTTGCCTAAAACATGATTTTGGACAATGTTCATGGAACTCAGCTTAAAACGTACTTGCAGACTTGAAAATCCTTGCCTATTGTAGGGCGCGCCTGTACTTCCAGTGCTGAACGAAAACCAATGATTTTGGATCCTGTTTTCATGCGAAATGGCTAAAAGAAATGTTTCACGTTTGTTACACTCAAACAGTGGCACCTGTCATATGCTGAACTGGTCGCATTGTGGATTTTGCCTAAAACATGATTTTGGACAATGTTCATGGAACTCAGCTTAAAACGTACTTGCAGACTTGAAAATCCTTGCCTTTTGTAGGGCGCGCCTGTACTTCCAGTGCTGAACGAAAACCAATGATTTTGGATCCTGTTTTCATGCGAAATGGCTAAAATAAATGTTTCAAGTTTGTTACACTCAAACAGTGTCTCCTGTCATATGCTGAACTGGTCGCATTGTGGATTTTGCCTAAAACATGATTTTGGACAATGTTCATGGAACTCAGCTTAAAACGTACTTGCAGACTTGAAAATCCTTGCCTATTGTAGGGCGCGCCTGTACTTCCAGTGCTGAACGAAAACCAATGATTTTGGATCCTGTTTTCATGCGAAATGGCTAAAATAAATGTTTCAAGTTTGTTACACTCAAACAGTGTCTCCTGTCATATGCTGAACTGGTCGCATTGTGGATTTTGCCTAAAACATGATTTTGGACAATGTTCATGGAACTCAGCTTAAAACGTACTTGCAGACTTGAAAATCCTTGCCTATTGTAGGGCGCGCCTGTACTTCCAGTGCTGAACGAAAACCAATGATTTTGGATCCTGTTTTCATGCGAAATGGCTAAAATAAAAGTTTCAAGTTTGTTACACTCAAACAGTGTCTCCTGTCATATGCTGAACTGGTCGCATTGTGGATTTAGCCTAAAACATGATTTTGGACAATGTTCATGGAACTCAGCTTAAAACGTACTTGCAGACTTGAAAATCCTTGCCTATTGTAGGGCGCGCCTGTACTTCCAGTGCTGAACGAAAACCAATGATTTTGGATCCTGTTTTCATGCGAAATGGCTAAAATAAATGTTTCAAGTTTGTTACACTCAAACAGTGTCTCCTGTCATATGCTGAACTGGTCGCATTGTGGATTTAGCCTAAAACATGATTTTGGACAATGTTCATGTAACTCAGCTTAAAACGTACTTGCAGACTTGCAAATCCTTGCCTATTGTAGGGCGCGCCTGTACTTCTAGTGCTGAACGAAAACCAATGATTTTGGATCCTGTTTTCATGCGAAATGGCTAAAATAAATGTTTCACGTTTGTTACACTCAAACAGTGTCTCCTGTCATATGAGGAGGGAGGAGGTCAGAGATCTGGCCGTGTGGTGCCAGGACAACAACCTCTCCCTCAACGTGACCAAGACAAAGGAGATGATTGTGGACTACAGGAAAAAAAAGAGGACTGAGCACGCCCCCATTCTCATCGACGGGGCTGTAGTGGAACAGGTTGAGAGCTTCAAGTTCCTTGGTGTCCACATCACCAACGAACTATCATGGTCCAAACACACCAAGACAGTCGTGAAGAGGGCACGACAAAGCCTATTCCCCCTCAGGAGACTAAAAAGATTTGGCATGGGTCCTCAGATCCTCAAAAAATTCTACAGCTGCACCATCGAGAGCATCCTGACTGGTTGCATCACCGCCTGGTATGGCAACTGCTTGGCCTCTGACCGCAAGGCACTACAGAGGGTAGTGCGTACGGCCCAGTACATCACAGGGGCAAAGCTCCCTGCCATCCAGGACCTCTATACCAGGCGGTGTCAGAGGAAGGCCCTCAAAATTGTCAAAGACTCCAGTCACCCTAGTCATAGACTGTTCTCTCTGCTACCGCACGGCAAGCGGTACCGGAGTGCCAAGTCTAGGTCCAAAAGACTTCTCAACAGCTTCTACCCCCAAGCCATAAGACTCCTGAACAGCTAATCATGGCTACCCGGACTATTTGCACTGCCCCCCCACCCCATACTTTTTACGCTGCTGCTACTCTGTTAAGTATTTATGCATAGTCACTTTAACTCTACCCACATGTACATATTACCTCAACTACCTCAACTAGCCGGTGCCCCCGCACATTGACTATGCAACGGTACCCCCCTGTATATATAGCCTCCCTACTGTCACTTTATTCTATTGTATATATAGCCTCCCTACTGTCACTTTATTTTTACTTCTGCTCTTTTTTTCTCAACACTTTTTTTGTTGTTGTTTTATTCTTACTTTTTTTGTTTAAAATAAATGCACTGTTGGTTAAGGGCTGTAAGTAAGCATTTCACTGTAATGTCTGCACCTGTTGTATTCGGCGCATGTGACCAATAAAATTTGATTTGATTTGATTTGATTTGATATGCTGAACTGGTCGCATTGTGGATTTTGCCTAAAACATGATTTTGGACAATGTTCATGGAACTCAGCTTAAAACGTACTTGCAGACTTGAAAATCCTTGCCTATTGTAGGGCGCGCCTGTACTTCCAGTGCTGAACGAAAACCAATGATTTTGGATCCTGTTTTCATGCGAAATGGCTAAAAGAAATGTTTCACGTTTGTTACACTCAAACAGTGTCTCCTGTCATATGCTGAACTGGTCGCATTGTGGATTTTGCCTAAAACATGATTTTGGACAATGTTCATGGAACTCAGCTTAAAACGTACTTGCAGACTTGAAAATCCTTGCCTTTTGTAGGGCGCGCCTGTACTTCCAGTGCTGAACGAAAACCAATGATTTTGGATCCTGTTTTCATGCGAAATGGCTAAAAGAAATGTTTCAAGTTTGTTACACTCAAACAGTGTCTCCTGTCATATGCTGAACTGGTCGCATTGTGGATTTTGCCTAAAACATGATTTTGGACAATGTTCATGGAACTCAGCTTAAAACGTACTTGCAGACTTGAAAATCCTTGCCTTTTGTAGGGCGCGCCTGTACTTCCAGTGCTGAACGAAAACCAATGATTTTGGATCCTGTTTTCATGCGAAATGGCTAAAATAAATGTTTCAAGTTTGTTACACTCAAACAGTGTCTCCTGTCATATGCTGAACTGGTCGCATTGTGGATTTTGCCTAAAACATGATTTTGGACAATGTTCATGGAACTCAGCTTAAAACGTACTTGCAGACTTGAAAATCCTTGCCTTTTGTAGGGCGCGCCTGTACTTCCAGTGCTGAACGAAAACCAATGATTTTGGATCCTGTTTTCATGCGAAATGGCTAAAATAAATGTTTCAAGTTTGTTACACTCAAACAGTGTCTCCTGTCATATGCTGAACTGGTCGCATTGTGGATTTAGCCTAAAACATGATTTTGGACAATGTTCATGGAACTCAGCTTAAAACGTACTTGCAGACTTGAAAATCCTTGCCTTTTGTAGGGAGCGCCTGTACTTCCAGTGCTGAACGAAAACCAATGATTTTGGATCCTGTTTTCATGCGAAATGGCTAAAAGAAATGTTTCACGTTTGTTACACTCAAACAGTGTCTCCTGTCATATGCTGAACTGGTCGCATTGTGGATTTAGCCTAAAACATGATTTTGGACAATGTTCATGGAACTCAGCTTAAAACGTACTTGCAGACTTGAAAATCCTTGCCTTTTGTAGGGCGCGCCTGTACTTCCAGTGCTGAACGAAAACCAATGATTTTGGATCCTGTTTTCATGCGAAATGGCTAAAATAAATGTTTCAAGTTTGTTACACTCAAACAGTGTCTCCTGTCATATGCTGAACTGGTCGCATTGTGGATTTTGCCTAAAACATGATTTTGGACAATGTTCATGGAACTCAGCTTAAAACGTACTTGCAGACTTGAAAATCCTTGCCTATTGTAGGGCGCGCCTGTACTTCCAGTGCTGAACGAAAACCAATGATTTTGGATCCTGTTTTCATGCGAAATGGCTAAAAGAAATGTTTCACGTTTGTTACACTCAAACAGTGTCTCCTGTCATATGCTGAACTGGTCGCATTGTGGATTTTGCCTAAAACATGATTTTGGACAATGTTCATGTAACTCAGCTTAAAACGTACTTGCAGACTTGAAAATCCTTGCCTTTTGTAGGGCGCGCCTGTACTTCCAGTGCTGAACGAAAACCAATGATTTTGGATCCTGTTTTCATGCGAAATGGCTAAAAGAAATGTTTCACGTTTGTTACACTCAAACAGTGTCTCCTGTCATATGAGGAGGGAGGAGGTCAGAGATCTGGCCGTGTGGTGCCAGGACAACAACCTCTCCCTCAACGTGACCAAGACAAAGGAGATGATTGTGGACTACAGGAAAAAAAAGAGGACTGAGCACGCCCCCATTCTCATCGACGGGGCTGTAGTGGAACAGGTTGAGAGCTTCAAGTTCCTTGGTGTCCACATCACCAACGAACTATCATGGTCCAAACACACCAAGACAGTCGTGAAGAGGGCACGACAAAGCCTATTCCCCCTCAGGAGACTAAAAAGATTTGGCATGGGTCCTCAGATCCTCAAAAAATTCTACAGCTGCACCATCGAGAGCATCCTGACTGGTTGCATCACCGCCTGGTATGGCAACTGCTTGGCCTCTGACCGCAAGGCACTACAGAGGGTAGTGCGTACGGCCCAGTACATCACAGGGGCAAAGCTCCCTGCCATCCAGGACCTCTATACCAGGCGGTGTCAGAGGAAGGCCCTCAAAATTGTCAAAGACTCCAGTCACCCTAGTCATAGACTGTTCTCTCTGCTACCGCACGGCAAGCGGTACCGGAGTGCCAAGTCTAGGTCCAAAAGACTTCTCAACAGCTTCTACCCCCAAGCCATAAGACTCCTGAACAGCTAATCATGGCTACCCGGACTATTTGCACTGCCCCCCCACCCCATACTTTTTACGCTGCTGCTACTCTGTTAAGTATTTATGCATAGTCACTTTAACTCTACCCACATGTACATATTACCTCAACTACCTCAACTAGCCGGTGCCCCCGCACATTGACTATGCAACGGTACCCCCCTGTATATATAGCCTCCCTACTGTCACTTTATTCTATTGTATATATAGCCTCCCTACTGTCACTTTATTTTTACTTCTGCTCTTTTTTTCTCAACACTTTTTTTGTTGTTGTTTTATTCTTACTTTTTTTGTTTAAAATAAATGCACTGTTGGTTAAGGGCTGTAAGTAAGCATTTCACTGTAATGTCTGCACCTGTTGTATTCGGCGCATGTGACCAATACAATTTGATTTGATTTGATTTGATTTGATATGCTGAACTGGTCGCATTGTGGATTTTGCCTAAAACATGATTTTGGACAATGTTCATGGAACTCAGCTTAAAACGTACTTGCAGACTTGAAAATCCTTGCCTATTGTAGGGCGCGCCTGTACTTCCAGTGCTGAACGAAAACCAATGATTTTGGATCCTGTTTTCATGCGAAATGGCTAAAAGAAATGTTTCACGTTTGTTACACTCAAACAGTGTCTCCTGTCATATGCTGAACTGGTCGCATTGTGGATTTTGCCTAAAACATGATTTTGGACAATGTTCATGGAACTCAGCTTAAAACGTACTTGCAGACTTGAAAATCCTTGCCTTTTGTAGGGCGCGCCTGTACTTCCAGTGCTGAACGAAAACCAATGATTTTGGATCCTGTTTTCATGCGAAATGGCTAAAAGAAATGTTTCAAGTTTGTTACACTCAAACAGTGTCTCCTGTCATATGCTGAACTGGTCGCATTGTGGATTTTGCCTAAAACATGATTTTGGACAATGTTCATGGAACTCAGCTTAAAACGTACTTGCAGACTTGAAAATCCTTGCCTTTTGTAGGGCGCGCCTGTACTTCCAGTGCTGAACGAAAACCAATGATTTTGGATCCTGTTTTCATGCGAAATGGCTAAAATAAATGTTTCAAGTTTGTTACACTCAAACAGTGTCTCCTGTCATATGCTGAACTGGTCGCATTGTGGATTTTGCCTAAAACATGATTTTGGACAATGTTCATGGAACTCAGCTTAAAACGTACTTGCAGACTTGAAAATCCTTGCCTTTTGTAGGGCGCGCCTGTACTTCCAGTGCTGAACGAAAACCAATGATTTTGGATCCTGTTTTCATGCGAAATGGCTAAAATAAATGTTTCAAGTTTGTTACACTCAAACAGTGTCTCCTGTCATATGCTGAACTGGTCGCATTGTGGATTTTGCCTAAAACATGATTTTGGACAATGTTCATGGAACTCAGCTTAAAACGTACTTGCAGACTTGAAAATCCTTGCCTATTGTAGGGCGCGCCTGTACTTCCAGTGCTGAACGAAAACCAATGATTTTGGATCCTGTTTTCATGCGAAATGGCTAAAAGAAATGTTTCACGTTTGTTACACTCAAACAGTGTCTCCTGTCATATGCTGAACTGGTCGCATTGTGGATTTTGCCTAAAACATGATTTTGGACAATGTTCATGTAACTCAGCTTAAAACGTACTTGCAGACTTGAAAATCCTTGCCTTTTGTAGGGCGCGCCTGTACTTCCAGTGCTGAACGAAAACCAATGATTTTGGATCCTGTTTTCATGCGAAATGGCTAAAAGAAATGTTTCACGTTTGTTACACTCAAACAGTGTCTCCTGTCATATGCTGAACTGGTCGCATTGTGGATTTTGCCTAAAACATGATTTTGGACAATGTTCATGTAACTCAGCTTAAAACGTACTTGCAGACTTGAAAATCCTTGCCTATTGTAGGGTTTTGCCTGTACTTCTAGTGCTGAACGAAAACCAATGATTTTGGATCCTGTTTTCATGCGAAATGGCTAAAAGAAATGTTTCACGTTTGTTACACTCAAACAGTGTCTCCTGTCATATGCTGAACTGGTCGCATTGTGGATTTTGCCTAAAACATGATTTTGGACAATGTTCATGGAACTCAGCTTAAAACGTACTTGCAGACTTGAAAATCCTTGCCTATTGTAGGGCGCGCCTGTACTTCCAGTGCTGAACGAAAACCAATGATTTTGGATCCTGTTTTCATGCGAAATGGCTAAAAGAAATGTTTCACGTTTGTTACACTCAAACAGTGTCTCCTGTCATATGCTGAACTGGTCGCATTGTGGATTTAGCCTAAAACATGATTTTGGACAATGTTCATGGAACTCAGCTTAAAACGTACTTGCAGACTTGAAAATCCTTGCCTTTTGTAGGGCGCGCCTGTACTTCCAGTGCTGAACGAAAACCAATGATTTTGGATCCTGTTTTCATGCGAAATGGCTAAAATAAATGTTTCAAGTTTGTTACACTCAAACAGTGTCTCCTGTCATATGCTGAACTGGTCGCATTGTGGATTTTGCCTAAAACATGATTTTGGACAATGTTCATGGAACTCAGCTTAAAACGTACTTGCAGACTTGAAAATCCTTGCCTATTGTAGGGCGCGCCTGTACTTCCAGTGCTGAACGAAAACCAATGATTTTGGATCCTGTTTTCATGCGAAATGGCTAAAAGAAATGTTTCACGTTTGTTACACTCAAACAGTGTCTCCTGTCATATGCTGAACTGGTCGCATTGTGGATTTTGCCTAAAACATGATTTTGGACAATGTTCATGTAACTCAGCTTAAAACGTACTTGCAGACTTGAAAATCCTTGCCTTTTGTAGGGCGCGCCTGTACTTCCAGTGCTGAACGAAAACCAATGATTTTGGATCCTGTTTTCATGCGAAATGGCTAAAAGAAATGTTTCACGTTTGTTACACTCAAACAGTGTCTCCTGTCATATGAGGAGGGAGGAGGTCAGAGATCTGGCCGTGTGGTGCCAGGACAACAACCTCTCCCTCAACGTGACCAAGACAAAGGAGATGATTGTGGACTACAGGAAAAAAAAGAGGACTGAGCACGCCCCCATTCTCATCGACGGGGCTGTAGTGGAACAGGTTGAGAGCTTCAAGTTCCTTGGTGTCCACATCACCAACGAACTATCATGGTCCAAACACACCAAGACAGTCGTGAAGAGGGCACGACAAAGCCTATTCCCCCTCAGGAGACTAAAAAGATTTGGCATGGGTCCTCAGATCCTCAAAAAATTCTACAGCTGCACCATCGAGAGCATCCTGACTGGTTGCATCACCGCCTGGTATGGCAACTGCTTGGCCTCTGACCGCAAGGCACTACAGAGGGTAGTGCGTACGGCCCAGTACATCACAGGGGCAAAGCTCCCTGCCATCCAGGACCTCTATACCAGGCGGTGTCAGAGGAAGGCCCTCAAAATTGTCAAAGACTCCAGTCACCCTAGTCATAGACTGTTCTCTCTGCTACCGCACGGCAAGCGGTACCGGAGTGCCAAGTCTAGGTCCAAAAGACTTCTCAACAGCTTCTACCCCCAAGCCATAAGACTCCTGAACAGCTAATCATGGCTACCCGGACTATTTGCACTGCCCCCCCACCCCATACTTTTTACGCTGCTGCTACTCTGTTAAGTATTTATGCATAGTCACTTTAACTCTACCCACATGTACATATTACCTCAATTACCTCAACTAGCCGGTGCCCCCGCACATTGACTATGCAACGGTACCCCCCTGTATATATAGCCTCCCTACTGTCACTTTATTCTATTGTATATATAGCCTCCCTACTGTCACTTTATTTTTACTTCTGCTCTTTTTTTCTCAACACTTTTTTTGTTGTTGTTTTATTCTTACTTTTTTTGTTTAAAATAAATGCACTGTTGGTTAAGGGCTGTAAGTAAGCATTTCACTGTAATGTCTGCACCTGTTGTATTCGGCGCATGTGACCAATACAATTTGATTTGATTTGATTTGATTTGATATGCTGAACTGGTCGCATTGTGGATTTTGCCTAAAACATGATTTTGGACAATGTTCATGGAACTCAGCTTAAAACGTACTTGCAGACTTGAAAATCCTTGCCTATTGTAGGGCGCGCCTGTACTTCCAGTGCTGAACGAAAACCAATGATTTTGGATCCTGTTTTCATGCGAAATGGCTAAAAGAAATGTTTCACGTTTGTTACACTCAAACAGTGTCTCCTGTCATATGCTGAACTGGTCGCATTGTGGATTTTGCCTAAAACATGATTTTGGACAATGTTCATGGAACTCAGCTTAAAACGTACTTGCAGACTTGAAAATCCTTGCCTTTTGTAGGGCGCGCCTGTACTTCCAGTGCTGAACGAAAACCAATGATTTTGGATCCTGTTTTCATGCGAAATGGCTAAAAGAAATGTTTCACGTTTGTTACACTCAAACAGTGTCTCCTGTCATATGCTGAACTGGTCGCATTGTGGATTTTGCCTAAAACATGATTTTGGACAATGTTCATGGAACTCAGCTTAAAACGTACTTGCAGACTTGAATATCCTTGCCTTTTGTAGGGCGCGCCTGTACTTCCAGTGCTGAACGAAAACCAATGATTTTGGATCCTGTTTTCATGCGAAATGGCTAAAATAAATGTTTCAAGTTTGTTACACTCAAACAGTGTCTCCTGTCATATGCTGAACTGGTCGCATTGTGGATTTAGCCTAAAACATGATTTTGGACAATGTTCATGGAACTCAGCTTAAAACGTACTTGCAGACTTGAAAATCCTTGCCTTTTGTAGGGAGCGCCTGTACTTCCAGTGCTGAACGAAAACCAATGATTTTGGATCCTGTTTTCATGCGAAATGGCTAAAAGAAATGTTTCACGTTTGTTACACTCAAACAGTGTCTCCTGTCATATGCTGAACTGGTCGCATTGTGGATTTAGCCTAAAACATGATTTTGGACAATGTTCATGGAACTCAGCTTAAAACGTACTTGCAGACTTGAAAATCCTTGCCTTTTGTAGGGCGCGCCTGTACTTCCAGTGCTGAACGAAAACCAATGATTTTGGATCCTGTTTTCATGCGAAATGGCTAAAATAAATGTTTCAAGTTTGTTACACTCAAACAGTGTCTCCTGTCATATGCTGAACTGGTCGCATTGTGGATTTTGCCTAAAACATGATTTTGGACAATGTTCATGGAACTCAGCTTAAAACGTACTTGCAGACTTGAAAATCCTTGCCTATTGTAGGGCGCGCCTGTACTTCCAGTGCTGAACGAAAACCAATGATTTTGGATCCTGTTTTCATGCGAAATGGCTAAAAGAAATGTTTCACGTTTGTTACACTCAAACAGTGTCTCCTGTCATATGCTGAACTGGTCGCATTGTGGATTTTGCCTAAAACATGATTTTGGACAATGTTCATGTAACTCAGCTTAAAACGTACTTGCAGACTTGAAAATCCTTGCCTTTTGTAGGGCGCGCCTGTACTTCCAGTGCTGAACGAAAACCAATGATTTTGGATCCTGTTTTCATGCGAAATGGCTAAAAGAAATGTTTCACGTTTGTTACACTCAAACAGTGTCTCCTGTCATATGCTGAACTGGTCGCATTGTGGATTTTGCCTAAAACATGATTTTGGACAATGTTCATGTAACTCAGCTTAAAACGTACTTGCAGACTTGAAAATCCTTGCCTATTGTAGGGTTTTGCCTGTACTTCTAGTGCTGAACGAAAACCAATGATTTTGGATCCTGTTTTCATGCGAAATGGCTAAAAGAAATGTTTCACGTTTGTTACACTCAAACAGTGTCTCCTGTCATATGCTGAACTGGTCGCATTGTGGATTTTGCCTAAAACATGATTTTGGACAATGTTCATGGAACTCAGCTTAAAACGTACTTGCAGACTTGAAAATCCTTGCCTATTGTAGGGCGCGCCTGTACTTCCAGTGCTGAACGAAAACCAATGATTTTGGATCCTGTTTTCATGCGAAATGGCTAAAATAAATGTTTCACGTTTGTTACACTCAAACAGTGTCTCCTGTCATATGCTGAACTGGTCGCATTGTGGATTTAGCCAAAAAACATGATTTTGGACAATGTTCATGGAACTCAGCTTAAAACGTACTTGCAGACTTGAAAATCCTTGCCTATTGTAGGGCGCGCCTGTACTTCCAGTGCTGAACGAAAACCAATGATTTTGGATCCTGTTTTCATGCGAAATGGCTAAAAGAAATGTTTCACGTTTGTTACACTCAAACAGTGTCTCCTGTCATATGCTGAACTGGTCGCATTGTGGATTTTGCCTAAAACATGATTTTGGACAATGTTCATGGAACTCAGCTTAAAACGTACTTGCAGACTTGAAAATCCTTGCCTATTGTAGGGCGCGCCTGTACTTCCAGTGCTGAACGAAAACCAATGATTTTGGATCCTGTTTTCATGCGAAATGGCTAAAATAAATGTTTCACGTTTGTTACACTCAAACAGTGGCTCCTGTCATATGCTGAACTGGTCGCATTGTGGATTTTGCCTAAAACATGATTTTGGACAATGTTCATGGAACTCAGCTTAAAACGTACTTGCAGACTTGAAAATCCTTGCCTTTTGTAGGGCGCGCCTGTACTTCCAGTGCTGAACGAAAACCAATGATTTTGGATCCTGTTTTCATGCGAAATGGCTAAAATAAATGTTTCAAGTTTGTTACACTCAAACAGTGTCTCCTGTCATATGCTGAACTGGTCGCATTGTGGATTTTGCCTAAAACATGATTTTGGACAATGTTCATGGAACTCAGCTTAAAACGTACTTGCAGACTTGAAAATCCTTGCCTATTGTAGGGCGCGCCTGTACTTCCAGTGCTGAACGAAAACCAATGATTTTGGATCCTGTTTTCATGCGAAATGGCTAAAAGAAATGTTTCACGTTTGTTACACTCAAACAGTGTCTCCTGTCATATGCTGAACTGGTCGCATTGTGGATTTTGCCTAAAACATGATTTTGGACAATGTTCATGGAACTCAGCTTAAAACGTACTTGCAGACTTGAAAATCCTTGCCTTTTGTAGGGCGCGCCTGTACTTCCAGTGCTGAACGAAAACCAATGATTTTGGATCCTGTTTTCATGCGAAATGGCTAAAATAAATGTTTCAAGTTTGTTACACTCAAACAGTGTCTCCTGTCATATGCTGAACTGGTCGCATTGTGGATTTAGCCTAAAACATGATTTTGGACAATGTTCATGGAACTCAGCTTAAAACGTACTTGCAGACTTGAAAATCCTTGCCTTTTGTAGGGCGCGCCTGTACTTCCAGTGCTGAACGAAAACCAATGATTTTGGATCCTGTTTTCATGCGAAATGGCTAAAATAAATGTTTCAAGTTTGTTACACTCAAACAGTGTCTCCTGTCATATGCTGAACTGGTCGCATTGTGGATTTAGCCTAAAACATGATTTTGGACAATGTTCATGGAACTCAGCTTAAAACGTACTTGCAGACTTGAAAATCCTTGCCTATTGTAGGGCGCGCCTGTACTTCCAGTGCTGAACGAAAACCAATGATTTTGGATCCTGTTTTCATGCGAAATGGCTAAAATAAATGTTTCAAGTTTGTTACACTCAAACAGTGTCTCCTGTCATATGCTGAACTGGTCGCATTGTGGATTTTGCCTAAAACATGATTTTGGACAATGTTCATGGAACTCAGCTTAAAACGTACTTGCAGACTTGAAAATCCTTGCCTATTGTAGGGCGCGCCTGTACTTCCAGTGCTGAACGAAAACCAATGATTTTGGATCCTGTTTTCATGCGAAATGGCTAAAAGAAATGTTTCACGTTTGTTACACTCAAACAGTGTCTCCTGTCATATGCTGAACTGGTCGCATTGTGGATTTTGCCTAAAACATGATTTTGGACAATGTTCATGTAACTCAGCTTAAAACGTACTTGCAGACTTGAAAATCCTTGCCTTTTGTAGGGCGCGCCTGTACTTCCAGTGCTGAACGAAAACCAATGATTTTGGATCCTGTTTTCATGCGAAATGGCTAAAAGAAATGTTTCACGTTTGTTACACTCAAACAGTGTCTCCTGTCATATGCTGAACTGGTCGCATTGTGGATTTTGCCTAAAACATGATTTTGGACAATGTTCATGTAACTCAGCTTAAAACGTACTTGCAGACTTGAAAATCCTTGCCTTTTGTAGGGTGCGCCTGTACTTCCAGTGCTGAACGAAAACCAATGATTTTGGATCCTGTTTTCATGCGAAATGGCTAAAATAAATGTTTCAAGTTTGTTACACTCAAACAGTGTCTCCTGTCATATGCTGAACTGGTCGCATTGTGGATTTTGCCTAAAACATGATTTTGGACAATGTTCATGGAACTCAGCTTAAAACGTACTTGCAGACTTGAAAATCCTTGCCTATTGTAGGGCGCGCCTGTACTTCCAGTGCTGAACGAAAACCAATGATTTTGGATCCTGTTTTCATGCGAAATGGCTAAAATAAATGTTTCACGTTTGTTACACTCAAACAGTGTCTCCTGTCATATGCTGAACTGGTCGCATTGTGGATTTAGCCTAAAACATGATTTTGGACAATGTTCATGGAACTCAGCTTAAAACGTACTTGCAGACTTGAAAATCCTTGACTTTTGTAGGGCGTGCCTGTACTTCCAGTGCTGAACGAAAACCAATGATTTTGGATCCTGTTTTCATGCGAAATGGCTAAAATAAATGTTTCAAGTTTGTTACACTCAAACAGTGTCTCCTGTCATATGCTGAACTGGTCGCATTGTGGATTTTGCCTAAAACATGATTTTGGACAATGTTCATGGAACTCAGCTTAAAACGTACTTGCAGACTTGAAAATCCTTGCCTTTTGTAGGGCGCGCCTGTACTTCCAGTGCTGAACGAAAACCAATGATTTTGGATCCTGTTTTCATGCGAAATGGCTAAAAGAAATGTTTCACGTTTGTTACACTCAAACAGTGTCTCCTGTCATATGCTGAACTGGTCGCATTGTGGATTTTGCCTAAAACATGATTTTGGACAATGTTCATGGAACTCAGCTTAAAAAGTACTTGCAGACTTGAAAATCCTTGCCTATTGTAGGGCGCGCCTGTACTTCTAGTGCTGAACGAAAACCAATGATTTTGGATCGTGTTTTCATGCGAAATGGCTAAAAGAAATGTTTCACGTTTGTTACACTCAAACAGTGTCTCCTGTCATATGCTGAACTGGTCGCATTGTGGATTTTGCCTAAAACATGATTTTGGACAATGTTCATGGAACTCAGCTTAAAACGTACTTGCAGACTGGAAAATCCTTGCCTATTGTAGGGCGCGCCTGTACTTCCAGTGCTGAACGAAAACCAATGATTTTGGATCCTGTTTTCATGCGAAATGGCTAAAAGAAATGTTTCACGTTTGTTACACTCAAACAGTGTCTCCTGTCATATGCTGAACTGGTCGCATTGTGGATTTTGCCTAAAACATGATTTTGGACAATGTTCATGGAACTCAGCTTAAAACGTACTTGCAGACTTGAAAATCCTTGCCTTTTGTAGGGCGCGCCTGTACTTCCAGTGCTGAACGAAAACCAATGATTTTGGATCCTGTTTTCATGCGAAATGGCTAAAAGAAATGTTTCACGTTTGTTACACTCAAACAGTGTCTCCTGTCATATGCTGAACTGGTCGCATTGTGGATTTTGCCTAAAACATGATTTTGGACAATGTTCATGTAACTCAGCTTAAAACGTACTTGCAGACTTGAAAATCCTTGCCTATTGTAGGGCGCGCCTGTACTTCTAGTGCTGAACGAAAACCAATGATTTTGGATCCTGTTTTCATGCGAAATGGCTAAAAGAAATGTTTCACGTTTGTTACACTCAAACAGTGTCTCCTGTCATATGCTGAACTGGTCGCATTGTGGATTTTGCCTAAAACATGATTTTGGACAATGTTCATGTAACTCAGCTTAAAACGTACTTGCAGACTTGAAAATCCTTGCCTTTTGTAGGGCGCGCCTGTACTTCCAGTGCTGAACGAAAACCAATGATTTTGGATCCTGTTTTCATGCGAAATGGCTAAAAGAAATGTTTCACGTTTGTTACACTCAAACAGTGTCTCCTGTCATATGCTGAACTGGTCGCATTGTGGATTTAGCCTAAAACATGATTTTGGACAATGTTCATGGAACTCAGCTTAAAACGTACTTGCAGACTTGAAAATCCTTGACTTTTGTAGGGCGCGCCTGTACTTCCAGTGCTGAACGAAAACCAATGATTTTGGATCCTGTTTTCATGCGAAATGGCTAAAATAAATGTTTCAAGTTTGTTACACTCAAACAGTGTCTCCTGTCATATGCTGAACTGGTCGCATTGTGGATTTTGCCTAAAACATGATTTTGGACAATGTTCATGGAACTCAGCTTAAAACGTACTTGCAGACTTGAAAATCCTTGCCTATTGTAGGGCGCGCCTGTACTTCCAGTGCTGAACGAAAACCAATGATTTTGGATCCTGTTTTCATGCGAAATGGCTAAAAGAAATGTTTCACGTTTGTTACACTCAAACAGTGTCTCCTGTCATATGCTGAACTGGTCGCATTGTGGATTTTGCCTAAAACATGATTTTGGACAATGTTCATGTAACTCAGCTTAAAACGTACTTGCAGACTTGAAAATCCTTGCCTTTTGTAGGGCGCGCCTGTACTTCCAGTGCTGAACGAAAACCAATGATTTTGGATCCTGTTTTCATGCGAAATGGCTAAAAGAAATGTTTCACGTTTGTTACACTCAAACAGTGTCTCCTGTCATATGCTGAACTGGTCGCATTGTGGATTTTGCCTAAAACATGATTTTGGACAATGTTCATGTAACTCAGCTTAAAAAGTACTTGCAGACTTGAAAATCCTTGCCTATTGTAGGGCGCGCCTGTACTTCTAGTGCTGAACGAAAACCAATGATTTTGGATCGTGTTTTCATGCGAAATGGCTAAAAGAAATGTTTCACGTTTGTTACACTCAAACAGTGTCTCCTGTCATATGCTGAACTGGTCGCATTGTGGATTTTGCCTAAAACATGATTTTGGACAATGTTCATGGAACTCAGCTTAAAACGTACTTGCAGACTTGAAAATCCTTGCCTATTGTAGGGCGCGCCTGTACTTCCAGTGCTGAACGAAAACCAATGATTTTGGATCCTGTTTTCATGCGAAATGGCTAAAAGAAATGTTTCACGTTTGTTACACTCAAACAGTGTCTCCTGTCATATGCTGAACTGGTCGCATTGTGGATTTTGCCTAAAACATGATTTTGGACAATGTTCATGGAACTCAGCTTAAAACGTACTTGCAGACTTGAAAATCCTTGCCTTTTGTAGGGCGCGCCTGTACTTCCAGTGCTGAACGAAAACCAATGATTTTGGATCCTGTTTTCATGCGAAATGGCTAAAAGAAATGTTTCACGTTTGTTACACTCAAACAGTGTCTCCTGTCATATGCTGAACTGGTCGCATTGTGGATTTTGCCTAAAACATGATTTTGGACAATGTTCATGGAACTCAGCTTAAAACGTACTTGCAGACTTGAAAATCCTTGCCTATTGTAGGGCGCGCCTGTACTTCTAGTGCTGAACGAAAACCAATGATTTTGGATCCTGTTTTCATGCGAAATGGCTAAAAGAAATGTTTCACGTTTGTTACACTCAAACAGTGTCTCCTGTCATATGCTGAACTGGTCGCATTGTGGATTTTGCCTAAAACATGATTTTGGACAATGTTCATGTAACTCAGCTTAAAACGTACTTGCAGACTTGAAAATCCTTGCCTATTGTAGGGCGCGCCTGTACTTCCAGTGCTGAACGAAAACCAATGATTTTGGATCCTGTTTTCATGCGAAATGGCTAAAAGAAATGTTTCACGTTTGTTACACTCAAACAGTGTCTCCTGTCATATGCTGAACTGGTCGCATTGTGGATTTTGCCTAAAACATGATTTTGGACAATGTTCATGTAACTCAGCTTAAAACGTACTTGCAGACTTGAAAATCCTTGCCTTTTGTAGGGCGCGCCTGTACTTCCAGCGCTGAACGAAAACCAATGATTTTGGATCCTGTTTTCATGCGAAATGGCTAAAAGAAATGTTTCACGTTTGTTACACTCAAACAGTGTCTCCTGTCATATGCTGAACTGGTCGCATTGTGGATTTTGCCTAAAACATGATTTTGGACAATGTTCATGTAACTCAGCTTAAAACGTACTTGCAGACTTGAAAATCCTTGCCTATTGTAGGGCGCGCCTGTACTTCTAGTGCTGAACGAAAACCAATGATTTTGGATCGTGTTTTCATGCGAAATGGCTAAAAGAAATGTTTCACGTTTGTTACACTCAAACAGTGTCTCCTGTCATATGCTGAACTGGTCGCATTGTGGATTTTGCCTAAAACATGATTTTGGACAATGTTCATGGAACTCAGCTTAAAACGTACTTGCAGATTTGAAAATCCTTGCCTATTGTAGGGCGCGCCTGTACTTCCAGTGCTGAACGAAAACCAATGATTTTGGATCCTGTTTTCATGCGAAATGGCTAAAAGAAATGTTTCACGTTTGTTACACTCAAACAGTGTCTCCTGTCATATGCTGAACTGGTCGCATTGTGGATTTTGCCTAAAACATGATTTTGGACAATGTTCATGGAACTCAGCTTAAAACGTACTTGCAGACTTGAAAGTCCTTGCCTTTTGTAGGGCGCGCCTGTACTTCCAGTGCTGAACGAAAACCAATGATTTTGGATCCTGTTTTCATGCGAAATGGCTAAAAGAAATGTTTCACGTTTGTTACACTCAAACAGTGTCTCCTGTCATATGCTGAACTGGTCGCATTGTGGATTTTGCCTAAAACATGATTTTGGACAATGTTCATGTAACTCAGCTTAAAACGTACTTGCAGACTTGAAAATCCTTGCCTATTGTAGGGCGCGCCTGTACTTCTAGTGCTGAACGAAAACCAATGATTTTGGATCCTGTTTTCATGCGAAATGGCTAAAATAAATGTTTCACGTTTGTTACACTCAAACAGTGTCTCCTGTCATATGCTGAACTGGTCGCATTGTGGATTTTGCCTAAAACATGATTTTGGACAATGTTCATGTAACTCAGCTTAAAACGTACTTGCAGACTTGAAAATCCTTGCCTTTTGTAGGGCGCGCCTGTACTTCCAGTGCTGAACGAAAACCAATGATTTTGGATCCTGTTTTCATGCGA
Source organism: Coregonus lavaretus (assembly GCF_964263955.1). NCBI lineage: Eukaryota > Metazoa > Chordata > Actinopteri > Salmoniformes > Salmonidae > Coregonus > Coregonus lavaretus. The sequence goes on from NW_028162633.1 coordinate 173,927, forward strand.
AATGGCTAAAAGAAATGTTTCACGTTTGTTACACTCAAACAGTGTCTCCTGTCATATGCTGAACTGGTCGCATTGTGGATTTTGCCTAAAACATGATTTTGGACAATGTTCATGGAACTCAGCTTAAAACGTACTTGCAGACTTGAAAATCCTTGCCTTTTGTAGGGCGCGCCTGTACTTCCAGTGCTGAACGAAAACCAATGATTTTGGATCCTGTTTTCATGCGAAATGGCTAAAATAAATGTTTCAAGTTTGTTACACTCAAACAGTGTCTCCTGTCATATGCTGAACTGGTCGCATTGTGGATTTTGACTAAAACATGATTTTGGACAATGTTCATGGAACTCAGCTTAAAACGTACTTGCAGACTTGAAAATCCTTGCCTATTGTAGGGCGCGCCTGTACTTCCAGTGCTGAACGAAAACCAATGATTTTGGATCCTGTTTTCATGCGAAATGGCTAAAATAAATGTTTCAAGTTTGTTACACTCAAACAGTGTCTACTGTCATATGCTGAACTGGTCGCATTGTGGATTTTGCCTAAAACATGATTTTGGACAATGTTCATGGAACTCAGCTTAAAACGTACTTGCAGACTTGAAAATCCTTGCCTATTGTAGGGCGCGCCTGTACTTCCAGTGCTGAACGAAAACCAATGATTTTGGATCCTGTTTTCATGCGAAATGGCTAAAAGAAATGTTTCACGTTTGTTACACTCAAACAGTGTCTCCTGTCATATGCTGAACTGGTCGCATTGTGGATTTTGCCTAAAACATGATTTTGGACAATGTTCATGTAACTCAGCTTAAAACGTACTTGCAGACTTGAAAATCCTTGCCTTTTGTAGGGCGCGCCTGTACTTCCAGTGCTGAACGAAAACCAATGATTTTGGATCCTGTTTTCATGCGAAATGGCTAAAAGAAATGTTTCACGTTTGTTACACTCAAACAGTGTCTCCTGTCATATGCTGAACTGGTCGCATTGTGGATTTAGCCTAAAACATGATTTTGGACAATGTTCATGGAACTCAGCTTAAAACGTACTTGCAGACTTGAAAATCCTTGACTTTTGTAGGGCGCGCCTGTACTTCCAGTGCTGAACGAAAACCAATGATTTTGGATCCTGTTTTCATGCGAAATGGCTAAAATAAATGTTTCAAGTTTGTTACACTCAAACAGTGTCTCCTGTCATATGCTGAACTGGTCGCATTGTGGATTTTGCCTAAAACATGATTTTGGACAATGTTCATGGAACTCAGCTTAAAACGTACTTGCAGACTTGAAAATCCTTGCCTATTGTAGGGCGCGCCTGTACTTCCAGTGCTGAACGAAAACCAATGATTTTGGATCCTGTTTTCATGCGAAATGGCTAAAAGAAATGTTTCACGTTTGTTACACTCAAACAGTGTCTCCTGTCATATGCTGAACTGGTCGCATTGTGGATTTTGCCTAAAACATGATTTTGGACAATGTTCATGTAACTCAGCTTAAAACGTACTTGCAGACTTGAAAATCCTTGCCTTTTGTAGGGCGCGCCTGTACTTCCAGTGCTGAACGAAAACCAATGATTTTGGATCCTGTTTTCATGCGAAATGGCTAAAAGAAATGTTTCACGTTTGTTACACTCAAACAGTGTCTCCTGTCATATGCTGAACTGGTCGCATTGTGGATTTTGCCTAAAACATGATTTTGGACAATGTTCATGTAACTCAGCTTAAAAAGTACTTGCAGACTTGAAAATCCTTGCCTATTGTAGGGCGCGCCTGTACTTCTAGTGCTGAACGAAAACCAATGATTTTGGATCGTGTTTTCATGCGAAATGGCTAAAAGAAATGTTTCACGTTTGTTACACTCAAACAGTGTCTCCTGTCATATGCTGAACTGGTCGCATTGTGGATTTTGCCTAAAACATGATTTTGGACAATGTTCATGGAACTCAGCTTAAAACGTACTTGCAGACTTGAAAATCCTTGCCTATTGTAGGGCGCGCCTGTACTTCCAGTGCTGAACGAAAACCAATGATTTTGGATCCTGTTTTCATGCGAAATGGCTAAAAGAAATGTTTCACGTTTGTTACACTCAAACAGTGGCTCCTGTCATATGCTGAACTGGTCGCATTGTGGATTTTGCCTAAAACATGATTTTGGACAATGTTCATGGAACTCAGCTTAAAACGTACTTGCAGACTTGAAAATCCTTGCCTTTTGTAGGGCGCGCCTGTACTTCCAGTGCTGAACGAAAACCAATGATTTTGGATCCTGTTTTCATGCGAAATGGCTAAAAGAAATGTTTCACGTTTGTTACACTCAAACAGTGTCTCCTGTCATATGCTGAACTGGTCGCATTGTGGATTTTGCCTAAAACATGATTTTGGACAATGTTCATGGAACTCAGCTTAAAACGTACTTGCAGACTTGAAAATCCTTGCCTATTGTAGGGCGCGCCTGTACTTCTAGTGCTGAACGAAAACCAATGATTTTGGATCCTGTTTTCATGCGAAATGGCTAAAAGAAATGTTTCACGTTTGTTACACTCAAACAGTGTCTCCTGTCATATGCTGAACGGGTCGCATTGTGGATTTTGCCTAAAACATGATTTTGGACAATGTTCATGTAACTCAGCTTAAAACGTACTTGCAGACTTGAAAATCCTTGCCTTTTGTAGGGCGCGCCTGTACTTCCAGCGCTGAACGAAAACCAATGATTTTGGATCCTGTTTTCATGCGAAATGGCTAAAAGAAATGTTTCACGTTTGTTACACTCAAACAGTGTCTCCTGTCATATGCTGAACTGGTCGCATTGTGGATTTTGCCTAAAACATGATTTTGGACAATGTTCATGTAACTCAGCTTAAAACGTACTTGCAGACTTGAAAATCCTTGCCTTTTGTAGGGCGCGCCTGTACTTCCAGCGCTGAACGAAAACCAATGATTTTGGATCCTGTTTTCATGCGAAATGGCTAAAAGAAATGTTTCACGTTTGTTACACTCAAACAGTGTCTCCTGTCATATGCTGAACTGGTCGCATTGTGGATTTTGCCTAAAACATGATTTTGGACAATGTTCATGTAACTCAGCTTAAAACGTACTTGCAGACTTGAAAATCCTTGCCTATTGTAGGGCGCGCCTGTACTTCTAGTGCTGAACGAAAACCAATGATTTTGGATCGTGTTTTCATGCGAAATGGCTAAAAGAAATGTTTCACGTTTGTTACACTCAAACAGTGTCTCCTGTCATATGCTGAACTGGTCGCATTGTGGATTTTGCCTAAAACATGATTTTGGACAATGTTCATGGAACTCAGCTTAAAACGTACTTGCAGATTTGAAAATCCTTGCCTATTGTAGGGCGCGCCTGTACTTCCAGTGCTGAACGAAAACCAATGATTTTGGATCCTGTTTTCATGCGAAATGGCTAAAAGAAATGTTTCACGTTTGTTACACTCAAACAGTGTCTCCTGTCATATGCTGAACTGGTCGCATTGTGGATTTTGCCTAAAACATGATTTTGGACAATGTTCATGGAACTCAGCTTAAAACGTACTTGCAGACTTGAAAATCCTTGCCTTTTGTAGGGCGCGCCTGTACTTCCAGTGCTGAACGAAAACCAATGATTTTGGATCCTGTTTTCATGCGAAATGGCTAAAAGAAATGTTTCACGTTTGTTACACTCAAACAGTGTCTCCTGTCATATGCTGAACTGGTCGCATTGTGGATTTTGCCTAAAACATGATTTTGGACAATGTTCATGTAACTCAGCTTAAAACGTACTTGCAGACTTGAAAATCCTTGCCTATTGTAGGGCGCGCCTGTACTTCTAGTGCTGAACGAAAACCAATGATTTTGGATCCTGTTTTCATGCGAAATGGCTAAAATAAATGTTTCACGTTTGTTACACTCAAACAGTGTCTCCTGTCATATGCTGAACTGGTCGCATTGTGGATTTTGCCTAAAACATGATTTTGGACAATGTTCATGTAACTCAGCTTAAAACGTACTTGCAGACTTGAAAATCCTTGCCTTTTGTAGGGCGCGCCTGTACTTCCAGTGCTGAACGAAAACCAATGATTTTGGATCCTGTTTTCATGCGAAATGGCTAAAAGAAATGTTTCACGTTTGTTACACTCAAACAGTGTCTCCTGTCATATGCTGAACTGGTCGCATTGTGGATTTTGCCTAAAACATGATTTTGGACAATGTTCATGGAACTCAGCTTAAAACGTACTTGCAGACTTGAAAATCCTTGCCTTTTGTAGGGCGCGCCTGTACTTCCAGTGCTGAACGAAAACCAATGATTTTGGATCCTGTTTTCATGCGAAATGGCTAAAATAAATGTTTTAAGTTTGTTACACTCAAACAGTGTCTCCTGTCATATGCTGAACTGGTCGCATTGTGGATTTTGCCTAAAACATGATTTTGGACAATGTTCATGGAACTCAGCTTAAAACGTACTTGCAGACTTGAAAATCCTTGCCTATTGTAGGGCGCGCCTGTACTTCCAGTGCTGAACGAAAACCAATGATTTTGGATCCTGTTTTCATGCGAAATGGCTAAAATAAATGTTTCAAGTTTGTTACACTCAAACAGTGTCTCCTGTCATATGCTGAACTGGTCGCATTGTGGATTTTGCCTAAAACATGATTTTGGACAATGTTCATGGAACTCAGCTTAAAACGTACTTGCAGACTTGAAAATCCTTGCCTATTGTAGGGCGCGCCTGTACTTCCAGTGCTGAACGAAAACCAATGATTTTGGATCCTGTTTTCATGCGAAATGGCTAAAAGAAATGTTTCACGTTTGTTACACTCAAACAGTGTCTCCTGTCATATGCTGAACTGGTCGCATTGTGGATTTTGCCTAAAACATGATTTTGGACAATGTTCATGTAACTCAGCTTAAAACGTACTTGCAGACTTGAAAATCCTTGCCTTTTGTAGGGCGCGCCTGTACTTCCAGTGCTGAACGAAAACCAATGATTTTGGATCCTGTTTTCATGCGAAATGGCTAAAAGAAATGTTTCACGTTTGTTACACTCAAACAGTGTCTCCTGTCATATGCTGAACTGGTCGCATTGTGGATTTAGCCTAAAACATGATTTTGGACAATGTTCATGGAACTCAGCTTAAAACGTACTTGCAGACTTGAAAATCCTTGACTTTTGTAGGGCGCGCCTGTACTTCCAGTGCTGAACGAAAACCAATGATTTTGGATCCTGTTTTCATGCGAAATGGCTAAAATAAATGTTTCAAGTTTGTTACACTCAAACAGTGTCTCCTGTCATATGCTGAACTGGTCGCATTGTGGATTTTGCCTAAAACATGATTTTGGACAATGTTCATGGAACTCAGCTTAAAACGTACTTGCAGACTTGAAAATCCTTGCCTATTGTAGGGCGCGCCTGTACTTCCAGTGCTGAACGAAAACCAATGATTTTGGATCCTGTTTTCATGCGAAATGGCTAAAAGAAATGTTTCACGTTTGTTACACTCAAACAGTGTCTCCTGTCATATGCTGAACTGGTCGCATTGTGGATTTTGCCTAAAACATGATTTTGGACAATGTTCATGTAACTCAGCTTAAAACGTACTTGCAGACTTGAAAATCCTTGCCTTTTGTAGGGCGCGCCTGTACTTCCAGTGCTGAACGAAAACCAATGATTTTGGATCCTGTTTTCATGCGAAATGGCTAAAAGAAATGTTTCACGTTTGTTACACTCAAACAGTGTCTCCTGTCATATGCTGAATTGGTCGCATTGTGGATTTTGCCTAAAACATGATTTTGGACAATGTTCATGTAACTCAGCTTAAAACGTACTTGCAGACTTGAAAATCCTTGCCTATTGTAGGGCGCGCCTGTACTTCTAGTGCTGAACGAAAACCAATGATTTTGGATCGTGTTTTCATGCGAAATGGCTAAAAGAAATGTTTCACGTTTGTTACACTCAAACAGTGTCTCCTGTCATATGCTGAACTGGTCGCATTGTGGATTTTGCCTAAAACATGATTTTGGACAATGTTCATGGAACTCAGCTTAAAACGTACTTGCAGACTTGAAAATCCTTGCCTATTGTAGGGCGCGCCTGTACTTCCAGTGCTGAACGAAAACCAATGATTTTGGATCCTGTTTTCATGCGAAATGGCTAAAAGAAATGTTTCACGTTTGTTACACTCAAACAGTGTCTCCTGTCATATGCTGAACTGGTCGCATTGTGGATTTTGCCTAAAACATGATTTTGGACAATGTTCATGGAACTCAGCTTAAAACGTACTTGCAGACTTGAAAATCCTTGCCTTTTGTAGGGCGCGCCTGTACTTCCAGTGCTGAACGAAAACCAATGATTTTGGATCCTGTTTTCATGCGAAATGGCTAAAAGAAATGTTTCACGTTTGTTACACTCAAACAGTGTCTCCTGTCATATGCTGAACTGGTCGCATTGTGGATTTTGCCTAAAACATAATTTTGGACAATGTTCATGTAACTCAGCTTAAAACGTACTTGCAGACTTGAAAATCCTTGCCTATTGTAGGGCGCGCCTGTACTTCTAGTGCTGAACGAAAACCAATGATTTTGGATCCTGTTTTCATGCGAAATGGCTAAAAGAAATGTTTCACGTTTGTTACACTCAAACAGTGTCTCCTGTCATATGCTGAACTGGTCGCATTGTGGATTTTGCCTAAAACATGATTTTGGACAATGTTCATGGAACTCAGCTTAAAACGTACTTGCAGACTTGAAAATCCTTGCCTATTGTAGGGCGCGCCTGTACTTCTAGTGCTGAACGAAAACCAATGATTTTGGATCCTGTTTTCATGCGAAATGGCTAAAAGAAATGTTTCACGTTTGTTACACTCAAACAGTGTCTCCTGTCATATGCTGAATTGGTCGCATTGTGGATTTTGCCTAAAACATGATTTTGGACAATGTTCATGTAACTCAGCTTAAAACGTACTTGCAGACTTGAAAATCCTTGCCTATTGTAGGGCGCGCCTGTACTTCTAGTGCTGAACGAAAACCAATGATTTTGGATCGTGTTTTCATGCGAAATGGCTAAAAGAAATGTTTCACGTTTGTTACACTCAAACAGTGTCTCCTGTCATATGCTGAACTGGTCGCATTGTGGATTTTGCCTAAAACATGATTTTGGACAATGTTCATGGAACTCAGCTTAAAACGTACTTGCAGACTTGAAAATCCTTGCCTATTGTAGGGCGCGCCTGTACTTCCAGTGCTGAACGAAAACCAATGATTTTGGATCCTGTTTTCATGCGAAATGGCTAAAAGAAATGTTTCACGTTTGTTACACTCAAACAGTGTCTCCTGTCATATGCTGAACTGGTCGCATTGTGGATTTTGCCTAAAACATGATTTTGGACAATGTTCATGGAACTCAGCTTAAAACGTACTTGCAGACTTGAAAATCCTTGCCTTTTGTAGGGCGCGCCTGTACTTCCAGTGCTGAACGAAAACCAATGATTTTGGATCCTGTTTTCATGCGAAATGGCTAAAAGAAATGTTTCACGTTTGTTACACTCAAACAGTGTCTCCTGTCATATGCTGAACTGGTCGCATTGTGGATTTTGCCTAAAACATAATTTTGGACAATGTTCATGTAACTCAGCTTAAAACGTACTTGCAGACTTGAAAATCCTTGCCTATTGTAGGGCGCGCCTGTACTTCTAGTGCTGAACGAAAACCAATGATTTTGGATCCTGTTTTCATGCGAAATGGCTAAAAGAAATGTTTCACGTTTGTTACACTCAAACAGTGTCTCCTGTCATATGCTGAACTGGTCGCATTGTGGATTTTGCCTAAAACATGATTTTGGACAATGTTCATGTAACTCAGCTTAAAACGTACTTGCAGACTTGAAAATCCTTGCCTATTGTAGGGCGCGCCTGTACTTCCAGTGCTGAACGAAAACCAATGATTTTGGATCCTGTTTTCATGCGAAATGGCTAAAATAAATGTTTCAAGTTTGTTACACTCAAACAGTGTCTCCTGTCATATGCTGAACTGGTCGCATTGTGGATTTAGCCTAAAACATGATTTTGGACAATGTTCATGGAACTCAGCTTAAAACGTACTTGCAGACTTGAAAATCCTTGCCTTTTGTAGGGAGCGCCTGTACTTCCAGTGCTGAACGAAAACCAATGATTTTGGATCCTGTTTTCATGCGAAATGGCTAAAAGAAATGTTTCACGTTTGTTACACTCAAACAGTGTCTCCTGTCATATGCTGAACTGGTCGCATTGTGGATTTAGCCTAAAACATGATTTTGGACAATGTTCATGGAACTCAGCTTAAAACGTACTTGCAGACTTGAAAATCCTTGACTTTTGTAGGGCGCGCCTGTACTTCCAGTGCTGAACGAAAACCAATGATTTTGGATCCTGTTTTCATGCGAAATGGCTAAAATAAATGTTTCAAGTTTGTTACACTCAAACAGTGTCTCCTGTCATATGCTGAACTGGTCGCATTGTGGATTTTGCCTAAAACATGATTTTGGACAATGTTCATGGAACTCAGCTTAAAACGTACTTGCAGACTTGAAAATCCTTGCCTATTGTAGGGCGCGCCTGTACTTCCAGTGCTGAACGAAAACCAATGATTTTGGATCCTGTTTTCATGCGAAATGGCTAAAAGAAATGTTTCACGTTTGTTACACTCAAACAGTGTCTCCTGTCATATGCTGAACTGGTCGCATTGTGGATTTTGCCTAAAACATGATTTTGGACAATGTTCATGGAACTCAGCTTAAAACGTACTTGCAGACTTGAAAATCCTTGCCTTTTGTAGGGCGCGCCTGTACTTCCAGTGCTGAACGAAAACCAATGATTTTGGATCCTGTTTTCATGCGAAATGGCTAAAAGAAATGTTTCACGTTTGTTACACTCAAACAGTGTCTCCTGTCATATGCTGAACTGGTCGCATTGTGGATTTTGCCTAAAACATGATTTTGGACAATGTTCATGTAACTCAGCTTAAAACGTACTTGCAGACTTGAAAATCCTTGCCTATTGTAGGGCGCGCCTGTACTTCTAGTGCTGAACGAAAACCAATGATTTTGGATCCTGTTTTCATGCGAAATGGCTAAAAGAAATGTTTCACGTTTGTTACACTCAAACAGTGTCTCCTGTCATATGCTGAACTGGTCGCATTGTGGATTTTGCCTAAAACATGATTTTGGACAATGTTCATGTAACTCAGCTTAAAACGTACTTGCAGACTTGAAAATCCTTGCCTATTGTAGGGCGCGCCTGTACTTCCAGTGCTGAACGAAAACCAATGATTTTGGATCCTGTTTTCATGCGAAATGGCTAAAAGAAATGTTTCACGTTTGTTACACTCAAACAGTGTCTCCTGTCATATGCTGAACTGGTCGCATTGTGGATTTTGCCTAAAACATGATTTTGGACAATGTTCATGGAACTCAGCTTAAAACGTACTTGCAGACTTGAAAATCCTTTACTTTTGTAGGGCGCGCCTGTACTTCCAGTGCTGAACGAAAACCAATGATTTTGGATCCTGTTTTCATGCGAAATGGCTAAAATAAATGTTTCAAGTTTGTTACACTCAAACAGTGTCTCCTGTCATATGCTGAACTGGTCGCATTGTGGATTTAGCCTAAAACATGATTTTGGACAATGTTCATGGAACTCAGCTTAAAACGTACTTGCAGACTTGAAAATCCTTGCCTTTTGTAGGGCGCGCCTGTACTTCCAGTGCTGAACGAAAACCAATGATTTTGGATCCTGTTTTCATGCGAAATGGCTAAAAGAAATGTTTCACGTTTGTTACACTCAAACAGTGTCTCCTGTCATATGCTGAACTGGTCGCATTGTGGATTTAGCCTAAAACATGATTTTGGACAATGTTCATGGAACTCAGCTTAAAACGTACTTGCAGACTTGAAAATCCTTGACTTTTGTAGGGCGCGCCTGTACTTCCAGTGCTGAACGAAAACCAATGATTTTGGATCCTGTTTTCATGCGAAATGGCTAAAATAAATGTTTCAAGTTTGTTACACTCAAACAGTGTCTCCTGTCATATGCTGAACTGGTCGCATTGTGGATTTTGCCTAAAACATGATTTTGGACAATGTTCATGGAACTCAGCTTAAAACGTACTTGCAGACTTGAAAATCCTTGCCTATTGTAGGGCGCGCCTGTACTTCCAGTGCTGAACGAAAACCAATGATTTTGGATCCTGTTTTCATGCGAAATGGCTAAAAGAAATGTTTCACGTTTGTTACACTCAAACAGTGTCTCCTGTCATATGCTGAACTGGTCGCATTGTGGATTTTGCCTAAAACATGATTTTGGACAATGTTCATGTAACTCAGCTTAAAACGTACTTGCAGACTTGAAAATCCTTGCCTTTTGTAGGGCGCGCCTGTACTTCCAGCGCTGAACGAAAACCAATGATTTTGGATCCTGTTTTCATGCGAAATGGCTAAAAGAAATGTTTCACGTTTGTTACACTCAAACAGTGTCTCCTGTCATATGCTGAACTGGTCGCATTGTGGATTTTGCCTAAAACATGATTTTGGACAATGTTCATGTAACTCAGCTAAAAACGTACTTGCAGACTTGAAAATCCTTGCCTATTGTAGGGCGCGCCTGTACTTCTAGTGCTGAACGAAAACCAATGATTTTGGATCGTGTTTTCATGCGAAATGGCTAAAAGAAATGTTTCACGTTTGTTACACTCAAACAGTGTCTCCTGTCATATGCTGAACTGGTCGCATTGTGGATTTTGCCTAAAACATGATTTTGGACAATGTTCATGGAACTCAGCTTAAAACGTACTTGCAGATTTGAAAATCCTTGCCTATTGTAGGGCGCGCCTGTACTTCCAGTGCTGAACGAAAACCAATGATTTTGGATCCTGTTTTCATGCGAAATGGCTAAAAGAAATGTTTCACGTTTGTTACACTCAAACAGTGTCTCCTGTCATATGCTGAACTGGTCGCATTGTGGATTTTAGCCTAAAACATGATTTTGGACAATGTTCATGGAACTCAGCTTAAAACGTACTTGCAGACTTGAAAATCCTTGCCTTTTGTAGGGCGCGCCTGTACTTCCAGTGCTGAACGAAAACCAATGATTTTGGATCCTGTTTTCATGCGAAATGGCTAAAAGAAATGTTTCACGTTTGTTACACTCAAACAGTGTCTCCTGTCATATGCTGAACTGGTCGCATTGTGGATTTTGCCTAAAACATGATTTTGGACAATGTTCATGTAACTCAGCTTAAAACGTACTTGCAGACTTGAAAATCCTTGCCTATTGTAGGGCGCGCCTGTACTTCTAGTGCTGAACGAAAACCAATGATTTTGGATCCTGTTTTCATGCGAAATGGCTAAAAGAAATGTTTCACGTTTGTTACACTCAAACAGTGTCTCCTGTCATATGCTGAACTGGTCGCATTGTGGATTTTGCCTAAAACATGATTTTGGACAATGTTCATGTAACTCAGCTTAAAACGTACTTGCAGACTTGAAAATCCTTGCCTATTGTAGGGCGCGCCTGTACTTCTAGTGCTGAACGAAAACCAATGATTTTGGATCCTGTTTTCATGCGAAATGGCTAAAAGAAATGTTTCACGTTTGTTACACTCAAACAGTGTCTCCTGTCATATGCTGAACTGGTCGCATTGTGGATTTTGCCTAAAACATGATTTTGGACAATGTTCATGGAACTCAGCTTAAAACGTACTTGCAGACTTGAAAATCCTTGCCTATTGTAGGGCGCGCCTGTACTTCCAGTGCTGAACGAAAACCAATGATTTTGGATCCTGTTTTCATGCGAAATGGCTAAAAGAAATGTTTCACGTTTGTTACACTCAAACAGTGTCTCCTGTCATATGCTGAACTGGTCGCATTGTGGATTTTGCCTAAAACATGATTTTGGACAATGTTCATGTAACTCAGCTTAAAACGTACTTGCAGACTTGAACATCCTTGCCTTTTGTAGGGCGCGCCTGTACTTCCAGTGCTGAACGAAAACCAATGATTGTGGATCCTGTTTTCATGCGAAATGGCTAAAAGAAATGTTTCACGTTTGTTACACTCAAACAGTGTCTCCTGTCATATGCTGAACTGGTCGCATTGTGGATTTTGCCTAAAACATGATTTTGGACAATGTTCATGTAACTCAGCTTAAAACGTACTTGCAGACTTGAAAATCCTTGCCTTTTGTAGGGCGCGCCTGTACTTCCAGTGCTGAACGAAAACCAATGATTTTGGATCCTGTTTTCATGCGAAATGGCTAAAAGAAATGTTTCACGTTTGTTACACTCAAACAGTGTCTCCTGTCATATGCTGAACTGGTCGCATTGTGGATTTTGCCTAAAACATGATTTTGGACAATGTTCATGGAACTCAGCTTAAAACGTACTTGCAGACTTGAAAATCCTTGCCTTTTGTAGGGCGCGCCTGTACTTCCAGTGCTGAACGAAAACCAATGATTTTGGATCCTGTTTTCATGCGAAATGGCTAAAAGAAATGTTTCACGTTTGTTACACTCAAACAGTGTCTCCTGTCATATGCTGAACTGGTCGCATTGTGGATTTTGCCTAAAACATGATTTTGGACAATGTTCATGTAACTCAGCTTAAAACGTACTTGCAGACTTGAAAATCCTTGCCTATTGTAGGGCGCGCCTGTACTTCTAGTGCTGAACGAAAACCAATGATTTTAGATCCTGTTTTCATGCGAAATGGCTAAAAGAAATGTTTCACGTTTGTTACACTCAAACAGTGTCTCCTGTCATATGCTGAACTGGTCGCATTGTGGATTTTGCCTAAAACATGATTTTGGACAATGTTCATGTAACTCAGCTTAAAACGTACTTGCAGACTTGAAAATCCTTGCCTTTTGTAGGGCGCGCCTGTACTTCCAGTGCTGAACGAAAACCAATGATTTTGGATCCTGTTTTCATGCGAAATGGCTAAAAGAAATGTTTCACGTTTGTTACACTCAAACAGTGTCTCCTGTCATATGCTGAACTGGTCGCATTGTGGATTTTGCCTAAAACATGATTTTGGACAATGTTCATGGAACTCAGCTTAAAACGTACTTGCAGACTTGAAAATCCTTGCCTATTGTAGGGCGCGCCTGTACTTCCAGTGCTGAACGAAAACCAATGATTTTGGATCCTGTTTTCATGCGAAATGGCTAAAAGAAATGTTTCACGTTTGTTACACTCAAACAGTGTCTCCTGTCATATGCTGAACTGGTCGCATTGTGGATTTTGCCTAAAACATGATTTTGGACAATGTTCATGGAACTCAGCTTAAAACGTACTTGCAGACTTGAAAATCCTTGCCTATTGTAGGGCGCGCCTGTACTTCCAGTGCTGAACGAAAACCAATGATTTTGGATCCTGTTTTCATGCGAAATGGCTAAAAGAAATGTTTCACGTTTGTTACACTCAAACAGTGTCTCCTGTCATATGCTGAACTGGTCGCATTGTGGATTTTGCCTAAAACATGATTTTGGACAATGTTCATGGAACTCAGCTTAAAACGTACTTGCAGACTTGAAAATCCTTGCCTTTTGTAGGGCGCGCCTGTACTTCCAGTGCTGAACGAAAACCAATGATTTTGGATCCTGTTTTCATGCGAAATGGCTAAAAGAAATGTTTCACGTTTGTTACACTCAAACAGTGTCTCCTGTCATATGCTGAACTGGTCGCATTGTGGATTTTGCCTAAAACATGATTTTGGACAATGTTCATGTAACTCAGCTTAAAACGTACTTGCAGACTTGAAAATCCTTGCCTATTGTAGGGCGCGCCTGTACTTCTAGTGCTGAACGAAAACCAATGATTTTGGATCCTGTTTTCATGCGAAATGGCTAAAAGAAATGTTTCACGTTTGTTACACTCAAACAGTGTCTCCTGTCATATGCTGAACTGGTCGCATTGTGGATTTAGCCTAAAACATGATTTTGGACAATGTTCATGGAACTCAGCTTAAAACGTACTTGCAGACTTGAAAATCCTTGCCTTTTGTAGGGCGCGCCTGTACTTCCAGTGCTGAACGAAAACCAATGATTTTGGATCCTGTTTTCATGCGAAATGGCTAAAAGAAATGTTTCACGTTTGTTACACTCAAACAGTGTCTCCTGTCATATGCTGAACTGGTCGCATTGTGGATTTTGCCTAAAACATGATTTAGGACAATGTTCATGGAACTCAGCTTAAAACTTACTTGCAGACTTGAAAATCCTTGCCTATTGTAGGGCGCGCCTGTACTTCCAGTGCTGAACGAAAACCAATGATTTTGGATCCTGTTTTCATGCGAAATGGCTAAAAGAAATGTTTCACGTTTGTTACACTCAAACAGTGTCTCCTGTCATATGCTGAACTGGTCGCATTGTGGATTTAGCCTAAAACATGATTTTGGACAATGTTCATGGAACTCAGCTTAAAACGTACTTGCAGACCTGAAAATCCTTGCCTTTTGTAGGGCGCGCCTGTACTTCCAATGCTGAACGAAAACCAATGATTTTGGATCCTGTTTTCATGCGAAATGGCTAAAAGAAATGTTTCACGTTTGTTACACTCAAACAGTGTCTCCTGTCATATGCTGAACTGGTCGCATTGTGGATTTCGCCTAAAACATGATTTTGGACAATGTTCATGGAACTCAGCTTAAAACGTACTTGCAGACTTGAAAATCCTTGCCTTTTGTAGGGCGCGCCTGTACTTCCAGTGCTGAACGAAAACCAATGATTTTGGATCCTGTTTTCATGCGAAATGGCTAAAATAAATGTTTCAAGTTTGTTACACTCAAACAGTGTCTCCTGTCATATGCTGAACTGGTCGCATTGTGGATTTTGCCTAAAACATGATTTTGGACAATGTTCATGGAACTCAGCTTAAAACGTACTTGCAGACTTGAAAATCCTTGCCTATTGTAGGGCGCGCCTGTACTTCCAGTGCTGAACGAAAACCAATGATTTTGGATCCTGTTTTCATGCGAAATGGCTAAAAGAAATGTTTCACGTTTGTTACACTCAAACAGTGTCTCCTGTCATATGCTGAACTGGTCGCATTGTGGATTTTGCCTAAAACATGATTTTGGACAATGTTCATGTAACTCAGCTTAAAACGTACTTGCAGACTTGAAAATCCTTGCCTTTTGTAGGGCGCGCCTGTACTTCCAGTGCTGAACGAAAACCAATGATTTTGGATCCTGTTTTCATGCGAAATGGCTAAAAGAAATGTTTCACGTTTGTTACACTCAAACAGTGTCTCCTGTCATATGCTGAACTGGTCGCATTGTGGATTTTGCCTAAAACATGATTTTGGACAATGTTCATGGAACTCAGCTTAAAACGTACTTGCAGACTTGAAAATCCTTGCCTTTTGTAGGGCGCGCCTGTACTTCCAGTGCTGAACGAAAACCAATGATTTTGGATCCTGTTTTCATGCGAAATGGCTAAAAGAAATGTTTCACGTTTGTTACACTCAAACAGTGTCTCCTGTCATATGCTGAACTGGTCGCATTGTGGATTTTGCCTAAAACATGATTTTGGACAATGTTCATGTAACTCAGCTTAAAACGTACTTGCAGACTTGAAAATCCTTGCCTTTTGTAGGGCGCGCCTGTACTTCCAGTGCTGAACGAAACCAATGATTTTGGATCCTGTTTTCATGCGAAATGGCTAAAAGAAATGTTTCACGTTTGTTACACTCAAACAGTGTCTCCTGTCATATGCTGAACTGGTCGCATTGTGGATTTTGCCTAAAACATGATTTTGGACAATGTTCATGTAACTCAGCTTAAAACGTACTTGCAGACTTGAAAATCCTTGCCTATTGTAGGGCGCGCCTGTACTTCCAGTGCTGAACGAAAACCAATGATTTTGGATCCTGTTTTCATGCGAAATGGCTAAAAGAAATGTTTCACGTTTGTTACACTCAAACAGTGTCTCCTGTCATATGCTGAACTGGTCGCATTGTGGATTTTGCCTAAAACATGATTTTGGACAATGTTCATGGAACTCAGCTTAAAACGTACTTGCAGACTTGAAAATCCTTGCCTATTGTAGGGCGCGCCTGTACTTCCAGTGCTGAACGAAAACCAATGATTTTGGATCCTGTTTTCATGCGAAATGGCTAAAAGAAATGTTTCACGTTTGTTACACTCAAACAGTGTCTCCTGTCATATGCTGAACTGGTCGCATTGTGGATTTTGCCTAAAACATGATTTTGGACAATGTTCATGGAACTCAGCTTAAAACGTACTTGCAGACTTGAAAATCCTTGCCTTTTGTAGGGCGCGCCTGTACTTCCAGTGCTGAACGAAAACCAATGATTTTGGATCCTGTTTTCATGCGAAATGGCTAAAAGAAATGTTTCACGTTTGTTACACTCAAACAGTGTCTCCTGTCATATGCTGAACTGGTCGCATTGTGGATTTTGCCTAAAACATGATTTTGGACAATGTTCATGTAACTCAGCTTAAAACGTACTTGCAGACTTGAAAATCCTTGCCTATTGTAGGGCGCGCCTGTACTTCTAGTGCTGAACGAAAACCAATGATTTTGGATCCTGTTTTCATGCGAAATGGCTAAAAGAAATGTTTCACGTTTGTTACACTCAAACAGTGTCTCCTGTCATATGCTGAACTGGTCGCATTGTGGATTTAGCCTAAAACATGATTTTGGACAATGTTCATGGAACTCAGCTTAAAACGTACTTGCAGACTTGAAAATCCTTGCCTTTTGTAGGGCGCGCCTGTACTTCCAGTGCTGAACGAAAACCAATGATTTTGGATCCTGTTTTCATGCGAAATGGCTAAAAGAAATGTTTCACGTTTGTTACACTCAAACAGTGTCTCCTGTCATATGCTGAACTGGTCGCATTGTGGATTTAGCCTAAAACATGATTTTGGACAATGTTCATGGAACTCAGCTTAAAACGTACTTGCAGACTTGAAAATCCTTGCCTTTTGTAGGGCGCGCCTGTACTTCCAGTGCTGAACGAAAACCAATGATTTTGGATCCTGTTTTCATGCGAAATGGCTAAAATAAATGTTTCAAGTTTGTTACACTCAAACAGTGTCTCCTGTCATATGCTGAACTGGTCGCATTGTGGATTTTGCCTAAAACATGATTTTGGACAATGTTCATGGAACTCAGCTTAAAACGTACTTGCAGACTTGAAAATCCTTGCCTATTGTAGGGCGCGCCTGTACTTCCAGTGCTGAACGAAAACCAATGATTTTGGATCCTGTTTTCATGCGAAATGGCTAAAAGAAATGTTTCACGTTTGTTACACTCAAACAGTGTCTCCTGTCATATGCTGAACTGGTCGCATTGTGGATTTTGCCTAAAACATGATTTAGGACAATGTTCATGGAACTCAGCTTAAAACTTACTTGCAGACTTGAAAATCCTTGCCTATTGTAGGGCGCGCCTGTACTTCCAGTGCTGAACGAAAACCAATGATTTTGGATCCTGTTTTCATGCGAAATGGCTAAAAGAAATGTTTCACGTTTGTTACACTCAAACAGTGTCTCCTGTCATATGCTGAACTGGTCGCATTGTGGATTTAGCCTAAAACATGATTTTGGACAATGTTCATGGAACTCAGCTTAAAACGTACTTGCAGACCTGAAAATCCTTGCCTTTTGTAGGGCGCGCCTGTACTTCCAATGCTGAACGAAAACCAATGATTTTGGATCCTGTTTTCATGCGAAATGGCTAAAAGAAATGTTTCACGTTTGTTACACTCAAACAGTGTCTCCTGTCATATGCTGAACTGGTCGCATTGTGGATTTCGCCTAAAACATGATTTTGGACAATGTTCATGGAACTCAGCTTAAAACGTACTTGCAGACTTGAAAATCCTTGCCTTTTGTAGGGCGCGCCTGTACTTCCAGTGCTGAACGAAAACCAATGATTTTGGATCCTGTTTTCATGCGAAATGGCTAAAAGAAATGTTTCACGTTTGTTACACTCAAACAGTGTCTCCTGTCATATGCTGAACTGGTCGCATTGTGGATTTTGCCTAAAACATGATTTTGGACAATGTTCATGTAACTCAGCTTAAAACGTACTTGCAGACTTGAAAATCCTTGCCTATTGTAGGGCGCGCCTGTACTTCTAGTGCTGAACGAAAACCAATGATTTTGGATCCTGTTTTCATGCGAAATGGCTAAAAGAAATGTTTCACGTTTGTTACACTCAAACAGTGTCTCCTGTCATATGCTGAACTGGTCGCATTGTGGATTTTGCCTAAAACATGATTTTGGACAATGTTCATGTAACTCAGCTTAAAACGTACTTGCAGACTTGAAAATCCTTGCCTTTTGTAGGGCGCGCCTGTACTTCCAGTGCTGAACGAAAACCAATGATTTTGGATCCTGTTTTCATGCGAAATGGCTAAAAGAAATGTTTCACGTTTGTTACACTCAAACAGTGTCTCCTGTCATATGCTGAACTGGTCGCATTGTGGATTTTGCCTAAAACATGATTTTGGACAATGTTCATGGAACTCAGCTTAAAACGTACTTGCAGACTTGAAAATCCTTGCCTTTTGTAGGGCGCGCCTGTACTTCCAGTGCTGAACGAAAACCAATGATTTTGGATCCTGTTTTCATGCGAAATGGCTAAAAGAAATGTTTCACGTTTGTTACACTCAAACAGTGTCTCCTGTCATATGCTGAACTGGTCGCATTGTGGATTTTGCCTAAAACATGATTTTGGACAATGTTCATGTAACTCAGCTTAAAACGTACTTGCAGACTTGAAAATCCTTGCCTTTTGTAGGGCGCGCCTGTACTTCCAGTGCTGAACGAAAACCAATGATTTTGGATCCTGTTTTCATGCGAAATGGCTAAAATAAATGTTTCAAGTTTGTTACACTCAAACAGTGTCTCCTGTCATATGCTGAACTGGTCGCATTGTGGATTTTGCCTAAAACATGATTTTGGACAATGTTCATGTAACTCAGCTTAAAACGTACTTGCAGACTTGAAAATCCTTGCCTATTGTAGGGCGCGCCTGTACTTCCAGTGCTGAACGAAAACCAATGATTTTGGATCCTGTTTTCATGCGAAATGGCTAAAAGAAATGTTTCACGTTTGTTACACTCAAACAGTGTCTCCTGTCATATGCTGAACTGGTCGCATTGTGGATTTTGCCTAAAACATGATTTAGGACAATGTTCATGGAACTCAGCTTAAAACTTACTTGCAGACTTGAAAATCCTTGCCTATTGTAGGGCGCGCCTGTACTTCCAGTGCTGAACGAAAACCAATGATTTTGGATCCTGTTTTCATGCGAAATGGCTAAAAGAAATGTTTCACGTTTGTTACACTCAAACAGTGTCTCCTGTCATATGCTGAACTGGTCGCATTGTGGATTTAGCCTAAAACATGATTTTGGACAATGTTCATGGAACTCAGCTTAAAACGTACTTGCAGACCTGAAAATCCTTGCCTTTTGTAGGGCGCGCCTGTACTTCCAATGCTGAACGAAAACCAATGATTTTGGATCCTGTTTTCATGCGAAATGGCTAAAAGAAATGTTTCACGTTTGTTACACTCAAACAGTGTCTCCTGTCATATGCTGAACTGGTCGCATTGTGGATTTCGCCTAAAACATGATTTTGGACAATGTTCATGGAACTCAGCTTAAAACGTACTTGCAGACTTGAAAATCCTTGCCTTTTGTAGGGCGCGCCTGTACTTCCAGTGCTGAACGAAAACCAATGATTTTGGATCCTGTTTTCATGCGAAATGGCTAAAATAAATGTTTCAAGTTTGTTACACTCAAACAGTGTCTCCTGTCATATGCTGAACTGGTCGCATTGTGGATTTTGCCTAAAACATGATTTTGGACAATGTTCATGGAACTCAGCTTAAAACGTACTTGCAGACTTGAAAATCCTTGCCTATTGTAGGGCGCGCCTGTACTTCCAGTGCTGAACGAAAACCAATGATTTTGGATCCTGTTTTCATGCGAAATGGCTAAAAGAAATGTTTCACGTTTGTTACACTCAAACAGTGTCTCCTGTCATATGCTGAACTGGTCGCATTGTGGATTTTGCCTAAAACATGATTTTGGACAATGTTCATGGAACTCAGCTTAAAACGTACTTGCAGACTTGAAAATCCTTGCCTATTGTAGGGCGCGCCTGTACTTCCAGTGCTGAACGAAAACCAATGATTTTGGATCCTGTTTTCATGCGAAATGGCTAAAAGAAATGTTTCACGTTTGTTACACTCAAACAGTGTCTCCTGTCATATGCTGAACTGGTCGCATTGTGGATTTTGCCTAAAACATGATTTAGGACAATGTTCATGGAACTCAGCTTAAAACTTACTTGCAGACTTGAAAATCCTTGCCTATTGTAGGGCGCGCCTGTACTTCCAGTGCTGAACGAAAACCAATGATTTTGGATCCTGTTTTCATGCGAAATGGCTAAAAGAAATGTTTCACGTTTGTTACACTCAAACAGTGTCTCCTGTCATATGCTGAACTGGTCGCATTGTGGATTTAGCCTAAAACATGATTTTGGACAATGTTCATGGAACTCAGCTTAAAACGTACTTGCAGACCTGAAAATCCTTGCCTTTTGTAGGGCGCGCCTGTACTTCCAATGCTGAACGAAAACCAATGATTTTGGATCCTGTTTTCATGCGAAATGGCTAAAAGAAATGTTTCACGTTTGTTACACTCAAACAGTGTCTCCTGTCATATGCTGAACTGGTCGCATTGTGGATTTCGCCTAAAACATGATTTTGGACAATGTTCATGGAACTCAGCTTAAAACGTACTTGCAGACTTGAAAATCCTTGCCTTTTGTAGGGCGCGCCTGTACTTCCAGTGCTGAACGAAAACCAATGATTTTGGATCCTGTTTTCATGCGAAATGGCTAAAATAAATGTTTCAAGTTTGTTACACTCAAACAGTGTCTCCTGTCATATGCTGAACTGGTCGCATTGTGGATTTTGCCTAAAACATGATTTTGGACAATGTTCATGGAACTCAGCTTAAAACGTACTTGCAGACTTGAAAATCCTTGCCTATTGTAGGGCGCGCCTGTACTTCCAGTGCTGAACGAAAACCAATGATTTTGGATCCTGTTTTCATGCGAAATGGCTAAAAGAAATGTTTCACGTTTGTTACACTCAAACAGTGTCTCCTGTCATATGCTGAACTGGTCGCATTGTGGATTTTGCCTAAAACATGATTTTGGACAATGTTCATGTAACTCAGCTTAAAACGTACTTGCAGACTTGAAAATCCTTGCCTTTTGTAGGGCGCGCCTGTACTTCCAGTGCTGAACGAAAACCAATGATTTTGGATCCTGTTTTCATGCGAAATGGCTAAAAGAAATGTTTCACGTTTGTTACACTCAAACAGTGTCTCCTGTCATATGCTGAACTGGTCGCATTGTGGATTTTGCCTAAAACATGATTTTGGACAATGTTCATGTAACTCAGCTTAAAACGTACTTGCAGACTTGAAAATCCTTGCCTATTGTAGGGCGCGCCTGTACTTCTAGTGCTGAACGAAAACCAATGATTTTGGATCGTGTTTTCATGCGAAATGGCTAAAAGAAATGTTTCACGTTTGTTACACTCAAACAGTGTCTCCTGTCATATGCTGAACTGGTCGCATTGTGGATTTTGTCTAAAACATGATTTTGGACAATGTTCATGGAACTCAGCTTAAAACGTACTTGCAGACTTGAAAATCCTTGCCTATTGTAGGGCGCGCCTGTACTTCCAGTGCTGAACGAAAACCAATGATTTTGGATCCTGTTTTCATGCGAAATGGCTAAAAGAAATGTTTCACGTTTGTTACACTCAAACAGTGTCTCCTGTCATATGCTGAACTGGTCGCATTGTGGATTTTGCCTAAAACATGATTTTGGACAATGTTCATGGAACTCAGCTTAAAACGTACTTGCAGACTTGAAAATCCTTGCCTATTGTAGGGCGCGCCTGTACTTCCAGTGCTGAACGAAAACCAATGATTTTGGATCCTGTTTTCATGCGAAATGGCTAAAAGAAATGTTTCACGTTTGTTACACTCAAACAGTGTCTCCTGTCATATGCTGAACTGGTCGCATTGTGGATTTTGCCTAAAACATGATTTTGGACAATGTTCATGGAACTCAGCTTAAAACGTACTTGCAGACTTGAAAATCCTTGCCTATTGTAGGGCGCGCCTGTACTTCCAGTGCTGAACGAAAACCAATGATTTTGGATCCTGTTTTCATGCGAAATGGCTAAAAGAAATGTTTCACGTTTGTTACACTCAAACAGTGTCTCCTGTCATATGCTGAACTGGTCGCATTGTGGATTTTGCCTAAAACATGATTTTGGACAATGTTCATGTAACTCAGCTTAAAACGTACTTGCAGACTTGAAAATCCTTGCCTATTGTAGGGCGCGCCTGTACTTCTAGTGCTGAACGAAAACCAATGATTTTGGATCCTGTTTTCATGCGAAATGGCTAAAAGAAATGTTTCACGTTTGTTACACTCAAACAGTGTCTCCTGTCATATGCTGAACTGGTCGCATTGTGGATTTTGCCTAAAACATGATTTTGGACAATGTTCATGTAACTCAGCTTAAAACGTACTTGCAGACTTGAAAATCCTTGCCTTTTGTAGGGCGCGCCTGTACTTCCAGTGCTGAACGAAAACCAATGATTTTGGATCCTGTTTTCATGCGAAATGGCTAAAAGAAATGTTTCACGTTTGTTACACTCAAACAGTGTCTCCTGTCATATGCTGAACTGGTCGCATTGTGGATTTTGCCTAAAACATGATTTTGGACAATGTTCATGGAACTCAGCTTAAAACGTACTTGCAGACTTGAAAATCCTTGCCTATTGTAGGGCGCGCCTGTACTTCCAGTGCTGAACGAAAACCAATGATTTTGGATCCTGTTTTCATGCGAAATGGCTAAAAGAAATGTTTCACGTTTGTTACACTCAAACAGTGTCTCCTGTCATATGCTGAACTGGTCGCATTGTGGATTTTGCCTAAAACATGATTTTGGACAATGTTCATGTAACTCAGCTTAAAACGTACTTGCAGACTTGAAAATCCTTGCCTATTGTAGGGCGCGCCTGTACTTCTAGTGCTGAACGAAAACCAATGATTTTGGATCCTGTTTTCATGCGAAATGGCTAAAAGAAATGTTTCACGTTTGTTACACTCAAACAGTGTCTCCTGTCATATGATGAACTGGTCGCATTGTGGATTTAGCCTAAAACATGATTTTGGACAATGTTCATGGAACTCAGCTTAAAACGTACTTGCAGACTTGAAAATCCTTGCCTTTTGTAGGGCGCGCCTGTACTTCCAGTGCTGAACGAAAACCAATGATTTTGGATCCTGTTTTCATGCGAAATGGCTAAAAGAAATGTTTCACGTTTGTTACACTCAAACAGTGTCTCCTGTCATATGCTGAACTGGTCGCATTGTGGATTTAGCCTAAAACATGATTTTGGACAATGTTCATGGAACTCAGCTTAAAACGTACTTGCAGACTTGAAAATCCTTGCCTTTTGTAGGGCGCGCCTGTACTTCCAGTGCTGAACGAAAACCAATGATTTTGGATCCTGTTTTCATGCGAAATGGCTAAAATAAATGTTTCAAGTTTGTTACACTCAAACAGTGTCTCCTGTCATATGCTGAACTGGTCGCATTGTGGATTTTGCCTAAAACATGATTTTGGACAATGTTCATGGAACTCAGCTTAAAACGTACTTGCAGACTTGAAAATCCTTGCCTATTGTAGGGCGCGCCTGTACTTCCAGTGCTGAACGAAAACCAATGATTTTGGATCCTGTTTTCATGCGAAATGGCTAAAAGAAATGTTTCACGTTTGTTACACTCAAACAGTGTCTCCTGTCATATGCTGAACTGGTCGCATTGTGGATTTTGCCTAAAACATGATTTTGGACAATGTTCATGGAACTCAGCTTAAAACGTACTTGCAGACTTGAAAATCCTTGCCTATTGTAGGGCGCGCCTGTACTTCCAGTGCTGAACGAAAACCAATGATTCTGGATCCTGTTTTCATGCGAAATGGCTAAAAGAAATGTTTCACGTTTGTTACACTCAAACAGTGTCTCCTGTCATATGCTGAACTGGTCGCATTGTGGATTTTGCCTAAAACATGATTTTGGACAATGTTCATGGAACTCAGCTTAAAACGTACTTGCAGACTTGAAAATCCTTGCCTATTGTAGGGCGCGCCTGTACTTCCAGTGCTGAACGAAAACCAATGATTTTGGATCCTGTTTTCATGCGAAATGGCTAAAAGAAATGTTTCACGTTTGTTACACTCAAACAGTGTCTCCTGTCATATGCTGAACTGGTCGCATTGTGGATTTTGCCTAAAACATGATTTTGGACAATGTTCATGGAACTCAGCTTAAAACGTACTTGCAGACTTGAAAATCCTTGCCTTTTGTAGGGCGCGCCTGTACTTCCAGTGCTGAACGAAAACCAATGATTTTGGATCCTGTTTTCATGCGAAATGGCTAAAAGAAATGTTTCACGTTTGTTACACTCAAACAGTGTCTCCTGTCATATGCTGAACTGGTCGCATTGTGGATTTTGCCTAAAACATGATTTTGGACAATGTTCATGTAACTCAGCTTAAAACGTACTTGCAGACTTGAAAATCCTTGCCTATTGTAGGGCGCGCCTGTACTTCTAGTGCTGAACGAAAACCAATGATTTTGGATCCTGTTTTCATGCGAAATGGCTAAAAGAAATGTTTCACGTTTGTTACACTCAAACAGTGTCTCCTGTCATATGCTGAACTGGTCGCATTGTGGATTTTGCCTAAAACATGATTTAGGACAATGTTCATGGAACTCAGCTTAAAACTTACTTGCAGACTTGAAAATCCTTGCCTATTGTAGGGCGCGCCTGTACTTCCAGTGCTGAACGAAAACCAATGATTTTGGATCCTGTTTTCATGCGAAATGGCTAAAAGAAATGTTTCACGTTTGTTACACTCAAACAGTGTCTCCTGTCATATGCTGAACTGGTCGCATTGTGGATTTAGCCTAAAACATGATTTTGGACAATGTTCATGGAACTCAGCTTAAAACGTACTTGCAGACCTGAAAATCCTTGCCTTTTGTAGGGCGCGCCTGTACTTCCAATGCTGAACGAAAACCAATGATTTTGGATCCTGTTTTCATGCGAAATGGCTAAAAGAAATGTTTCACGTTTGTTACACTCAAACAGTGTCTCCTGTCATATGCTGAACTGGTCGCATTGTGGATTTCGCCTAAAACATGATTTTGGACAATGTTCATGGAACTCAGCTTAAAACGTACTTGCAGACTTGAAAATCCTTGCCTTTTGTAGGGCGCGCCTGTACTTCCAGTGCTGAACGAAAACCAATGATTTTGGATCCTGTTTTCATGCGAAATGGCTAAAATAAATGTTTCAAGTTTGTTACACTCAAACAGTGTCTCCTGTCATATGCTGAACTGGTCGCATTGTGGATTTTGCCTAAAACATGATTTTGGACAATGTTCATGGAACTCAGCTTAAAACGTACTTGCAGACTTGAAAATCCTTGCCTATTGTAGGGCGCGCCTGTACTTCCAGTGCTGAACGAAAACCAATGATTTTGGATCCTGTTTTCATGCGAAATGGCTAAAAGAAATGTTTCACGTTTGTTACACTCAAACAGTGTCTCCTGTCATATGCTGAACTGGTCGCATTGTGGATTTTGCCTAAAACATGATTTTGGACAATGTTCATGTAACTCAGCTTAAAACGTACTTGCAGACTTGAAAATCCTTGCCTTTTGTAGGGCGCGCCTGTACTTCCAGTGCTGAACGAAAACCAATGATTTTGGATCCTGTTTTCATGCGAAATGGCTAAAAGAAATGTTTCACGTTTGTTACACTCAAACAGTGTCTCCTGTCATATGCTGAACTGGTCGCATTGTGGATTTTGCCTAAAACATGATTTTGGACAATGTTCATGGAACTCAGCTTAAAACGTACTTGCAGACTTGAAAATCCTTGCCTTTTGTAGGGCGCGCCTGTACTTCCAGTGCTGAACGAAAACCAATGATTTTGGATCCTGTTTTCATGCGAAATGGCTAAAAGAAATGTTTCACGTTTGTTACACTCAAACAGTGTCTCCTGTCATATGCTGAACTGGTCGCATTGTGGATTTTGCCTAAAACATGATTTTGGACAATGTTCATGTAACTCAGCTTAAAACGTACTTGCAGACTTGAAAATCCTTGCCTTTTGTAGGGCGCGCCTGTACTTCCAGTGCTGAACGAAACCAATGATTTTGGATCCTGTTTTCATGCGAAATGGCTAAAAGAAATGTTTCACGTTTGTTACACTCAAACAGTGTCTCCTGTCATATGCTGAACTGGTCGCATTGTGGATTTTGCCTAAAACATGATTTTGGACAATGTTCATGTAACTCAGCTTAAAACGTACTTGCAGACTTGAAAATCCTTGCCTATTGTAGGGCGCGCCTGTACTTCCAGTGCTGAACGAAAACCAATGATTTTGGATCCTGTTTTCATGCGAAATGGCTAAAAGAAATGTTTCACGTTTGTTACACTCAAACAGTGTCTCCTGTCATATGCTGAACTGGTCGCATTGTGGATTTTGCCTAAAACATGATTTTGGACAATGTTCATGGAACTCAGCTTAAAACGTACTTGCAGACTTGAAAATCCTTGCCTATTGTAGGGCGCGCCTGTACTTCCAGTGCTGAACGAAAACCAATGATTTTGGATCCTGTTTTCATGCGAAATGGCTAAAAGAAATGTTTCACGTTTGTTACACTCAAACAGTGTCTCCTGTCATATGCTGAACTGGTCGCATTGTGGATTTTGCCTAAAACATGATTTTGGACAATGTTCATGGAACTCAGCTTAAAACGTACTTGCAGACTTGAAAATCCTTGCCTTTTGTAGGGCGCGCCTGTACTTCCAGTGCTGAACGAAAACCAATGATTTTGGATCCTGTTTTCATGCGAAATGGCTAAAAGAAATGTTTCACGTTTGTTACACTCAAACAGTGTCTCCTGTCATATGCTGAACTGGTCGCATTGTGGATTTTGCCTAAAACATGATTTTGGACAATGTTCATGTAACTCAGCTTAAAACGTACTTGCAGACTTGAAAATCCTTGCCTATTGTAGGGCGCGCCTGTACTTCCAGTGCTGAACGAAAACCAATGATTTTGGATCCTGTTTTCATGCGAAATGGCTAAAAGAAATGTTTCACGTTTGTTACACTCAAACAGTGTCTCCTGTCATATGCTGAACTGGTCGCATTGTGGATTTTGCCTAAAACATGATTTTGGACAATGTTCATGTAACTCAGCTTAAAACGTACTTGCAGACTTGAAAATCCTTGCCTTTTGTAGGGCGCGCCTGTACTTCCAGTGCTGAACGAAAACCAATGATTTTGGATCCTGTTTTCATGCGAAATGGCTAAAAGAAATGTTTCACGTTTGTTACACTCAAACAGTGTCTCCTGTCATATGCTGAACTGGTCGCATTGTGGATTTTGCCTAAAACATGATTTTGGACAATGTTCATGGAACTCAGCTTAAAACGTACTTGCAGACTTGAAAATCCTTGCCTTTTGTAGGGCGCGCCTGTACTTCCAGTGCTGAACGAAAACCAATGATTTTGGATCCTGTTTTCATGCGAAATGGCTAAAAGAAATGTTTCACGTTTGTTACACTCAAACAGTGTCTCCTGTCATATGCTGAACTGGTCGCATTGTGGATTTTGCCTAAAACATGATTTTGGACAATGTTCATGTAACTCAGCTTAAAACGTACTTGCAGACTTGAAAATCCTTGCCTTTTGTAGGGCGCGCCTGTACTTCCAGTGCTGAACGAAACCAATGATTTTGGATCCTGTTTTCATGCGAAATGGCTAAAAGAAATGTTTCACGTTTGTTACACTCAAACAGTGTCTCCTGTCATATGCTGAACTGGTCGCATTGTGGATTTTGCCTAAAACATGATTTTGGACAATGTTCATGTAACTCAGCTTAAAACGTACTTGCAGACTTGAAAATCCTTGCCTATTGTAGGGCGCGCCTGTACTTCCAGTGCTGAACGAAAACCAATGATTTTGGATCCTGTTTTCATGCGAAATGGCTAAAAGAAATGTTTCACGTTTGTTACACTCAAACAGTGTCTCCTGTCATATGCTGAACTGGTCGCATTGTGGATTTTGCCTAAAACATGATTTTGGACAATGTTCATGGAACTCAGCTTAAAACGTACTTGCAGACTTGAAAATCCTTGCCTATTGTAGGGCGCGCCTGTACTTCCAGTGCTGAACGAAAACCAATGATTTTGGATCCTGTTTTCATGCGAAATGGCTAAAAGAAATGTTTCACGTTTGTTACACTCAAACAGTGTCTCCTGTCATATGCTGAACTGGTCGCATTGTGGATTTTGCCTAAAACATGATTTTGGACAATGTTCATGGAACTCAGCTTAAAACGTACTTGCAGACTTGAAAATCCTTGCCTTTTGTAGGGCGCGCCTGTACTTCCAGTGCTGAACGAAAACCAATGATTTTGGATCCTGTTTTCATGCGAAATGGCTAAAAGAAATGTTTCACGTTTGTTACACTCAAACAGTGTCTCCTGTCATATGCTGAACTGGTCGCATTGTGGATTTTGCCTAAAACATGATTTTGGACAATGTTCATGTAACTCAGCTTAAAACGTACTTGCAGACTTGAAAATCCTTGCCTATTGTAGGGCGCGCCTGTACTTCTAGTGCTGAACGAAAACCAATGATTTTGGATCCTGTTTTCATGCGAAATGGCTAAAAGAAATGTTTCACGTTTGTTACACTCAAACAGTGTCTCCTGTCATATGCTGAACTGGTCGCATTGTGGATTTAGCCTAAAACATGATTTTGGACAATGTTCATGGAACTCAGCTTAAAACGTACTTGCAGACTTGAAAATCCTTGCCTTTTGTAGGGCGCGCCTGTACTTCCAGTGCTGAACGAAAACCAATGATTTTGGATCCTGTTTTCATGCGAAATGGCTAAAAGAAATGTTTCACGTTTGTTACACTCAAACAGTGTCTCCTGTCATATGCTGAACTGGTCGCATTGTGGATTTAGCCTAAAACATGATTTTGGACAATGTTCATGGAACTCAGCTTAAAACGTACTTGCAGACTTGAAAATCCTTGCCTTTTGTAGGGCGCGCCTGTACTTCCAGTGCTGAACGAAAACCAATGATTTTGGATCCTGTTTTCATGCGAAATGGCTAAAATAAATGTTTCAAGTTTGTTACACTCAAACAGTGTCTCCTGTCATATGCTGAACTGGTCGCATTGTGGATTTTGCCTAAAACATGATTTTGGACAATGTTCATGGAACTCAGCTTAAAACGTACTTGCAGACTTGAAAATCCTTGCCTATTGTAGGGCGCGCCTGTACTTCCAGTGCTGAACGAAAACCAATGATTTTGGATCCTGTTTTCATGCGAAATGGCTAAAAGAAATGTTTCACGTTTGTTACACTCAAACAGTGTCTCCTGTCATATGCTGAACTGGTCGCATTGTGGATTTTGCCTAAAACATGATTTAGGACAATGTTCATGGAACTCAGCTTAAAACTTACTTGCAGACTTGAAAATCCTTGCCTATTGTAGGGCGCGCCTGTACTTCCAGTGCTGAACGAAAACCAATGATTTTGGATCCTGTTTTCATGCGAAATGGCTAAAAGAAATGTTTCACGTTTGTTACACTCAAACAGTGTCTCCTGTCATATGCTGAACTGGTCGCATTGTGGATTTAGCCTAAAACATGATTTTGGACAATGTTCATGGAACTCAGCTTAAAACGTACTTGCAGACCTGAAAATCCTTGCCTTTTGTAGGGCGCGCCTGTACTTCCAATGCTGAACGAAAACCAATGATTTTGGATCCTGTTTTCATGCGAAATGGCTAAAAGAAATGTTTCACGTTTGTTACACTCAAACAGTGTCTCCTGTCATATGCTGAACTGGTCGCATTGTGGATTTCGCCTAAAACATGATTTTGGACAATGTTCATGGAACTCAGCTTAAAACGTACTTGCAGACTTGAAAATCCTTGCCTTTTGTAGGGCGCGCCTGTACTTCCAGTGCTGAACGAAAACCAATGATTTTGGATCCTGTTTTCATGCGAAATGGCTAAAATAAATGTTTCAAGTTTGTTACACTCAAACAGTGTCTCCTGTCATATGCTGAACTGGTCGCATTGTGGATTTTGCCTAAAACATGATTTTGGACAATGTTCATGGAACTCAGCTTAAAACGTACTTGCAGACTTGAAAATCCTTGCCTATTGTAGGGCGCGCCTGTACTTCCAGTGCTGAACGAAAACCAATGATTTTGGATCCTGTTTTCATGCGAAATGGCTAAAAGAAATGTTTCACGTTTGTTACACTCAAACAGTGTCTCCTGTCATATGCTGAACTGGTCGCATTGTGGATTTTGCCTAAAACATGATTTTGGACAATGTTCATGGAACTCAGCTTAAAACGTACTTGCAGACTTGAAAATCCTTGCCTATTGTAGGGCGCGCCTGTACTTCCAGTGCTGAACGAAAACCAATGATTTTGGATCCTGTTTTCATGCGAAATGGCTAAAAGAAATGTTTCACGTTTGTTACACTCAAACAGTGTCTCCTGTCATATGCTGAACTGGTCGCATTGTGGATTTAGCCTAAAACATGATTTTGGACAATGTTCATGGAACTCAGCTTAAAACGTACTTGCAGACTTGAAAATCCTTGCCTTTTGTAGGGCGCGCCTGTACTTCCAGTGCTGAACGAAAACCAATGATTTTGGATCCTGTTTTCATGCGAAATGGCTAAAATAAATGTTTCAAGTTTGTTACACTCAAACAGTGTCTCCTGTCATATGCTGAACTGGTCGCATTGTGGATTTTGCCTAAAACATGATTTTGGACAATGTTCATGGAACTCAGCTTAAAACGTACTTGCAGACTTGAAAATCCTTGCCTATTGTAGGGCGCGCCTGTACTTCCAGTGCTGAACGAAAACCAATGATTTTGGATCCTGTTTTCATGCGAAATGGCTAAAAGAAATGTTTCACGTTTGTTACACTCAAACAGTGTCTCCTGTCATATGCTGAACTGGTCGCATTGTGGATTTTGCCTAAAACATGATTTAGGACAATGTTCATGGAACTCAGCTTAAAACTTACTTGCAGACTTGAAAATCCTTGCCTATTGTAGGGCGCGCCTGTACTTCCAGTGCT
The DNA here is from genome assembly GCF_964263955.1 of Coregonus lavaretus. Taxonomy (NCBI): domain Eukaryota; kingdom Metazoa; phylum Chordata; class Actinopteri; order Salmoniformes; family Salmonidae; genus Coregonus; species Coregonus lavaretus. The sequence goes on from NW_028162633.1 coordinate 205,212, forward strand.
GAACGAAAACCAATGATTTTGGATCCTGTTTTCATGCGAAATGGCTAAAAGAAATGTTTCACGTTTGTTACACTCAAACAGTGTCTCCTGTCATATGCTGAACTGGTCGCATTGTGGATTTAGCCTAAAACATGATTTTGGACAATGTTCATGGAACTCAGCTTAAAACGTACTTGCAGACCTGAAAATCCTTGCCTTTTGTAGGGCGCGCCTGTACTTCCAATGCTGAACGAAAACCAATGATTTTGGATCCTGTTTTCATGCGAAATGGCTAAAAGAAATGTTTCACGTTTGTTACACTCAAACAGTGTCTCCTGTCATATGCTGAACTGGTCGCATTGTGGATTTCGCCTAAAACATGATTTTGGACAATGTTCATGGAACTCAGCTTAAAACGTACTTGCAGACTTGAAAATCCTTGCCTTTTGTAGGGCGCGCCTGTACTTCCAGTGCTGAACGAAAACCAATGATTTTGGATCCTGTTTTCATGCGAAATGGCTAAAATAAATGTTTCAAGTTTGTTACACTCAAACAGTGTCTCCTGTCATATGCTGAACTGGTCGCATTGTGGATTTTGCCTAAAACATGATTTTGGACAATGTTCATGGAACTCAGCTTAAAACGTACTTGCAGACTTGAAAATCCTTGCCTATTGTAGGGCGCGCCTGTACTTCCAGTGCTGAACGAAAACCAATGATTTTGGATCCTGTTTTCATGCGAAATGGCTAAAAGAAATGTTTCACGTTTGTTACACTCAAACAGTGTCTCCTGTCATATGCTGAACTGGTCGCATTGTGGATTTTGCCTAAAACATGATTTTGGACAATGTTCATGGAACTCAGCTTAAAACGTACTTGCAGACTTGAAAATCCTTGCCTATTGTAGGGCGCGCCTGTACTTCCAGTGCTGAACGAAAACCAATGATTTTGGATCCTGTTTTCATGCGAAATGGCTAAAAGAAATGTTTCACGTTTGTTACACTCAAACAGTGTCTCCTGTCATATGCTGAACTGGTCGCATTGTGGATTTTGCCTAAAACATGATTTAGGACAATGTTCATGGAACTCAGCTTAAAACTTACTTGCAGACTTGAAAATCCTTGCCTATTGTAGGGCGCGCCTGTACTTCCAGTGCTGAACGAAAACCAATGATTTTGGATCCTGTTTTCATGCGAAATGGCTAAAAGAAATGTTTCACGTTTGTTACACTCAAACAGTGTCTCCTGTCATATGCTGAACTGGTCGCATTGTGGATTTAGCCTAAAACATGATTTTGGACAATGTTCATGGAACTCAGCTTAAAACGTACTTGCAGACCTGAAAATCCTTGCCTTTTGTAGGGCGCGCCTGTACTTCCAATGCTGAACGAAAACCAATGATTTTGGATCCTGTTTTCATGCGAAATGGCTAAAAGAAATGTTTCACGTTTGTTACACTCAAACAGTGTCTCCTGTCATATGCTGAACTGGTCGCATTGTGGATTTCGCCTAAAACATGATTTTGGACAATGTTCATGGAACTCAGCTTAAAACGTACTTGCAGACTTGAAAATCCTTGCCTTTTGTAGGGCGCGCCTGTACTTCCAGTGCTGAACGAAAACCAATGATTTTGGATCCTGTTTTCATGCGAAATGGCTAAAATAAATGTTTCAAGTTTGTTACACTCAAACAGTGTCTCCTGTCATATGCTGAACTGGTCGCATTGTGGATTTTGCCTAAAACATGATTTTGGACAATGTTCATGGAACTCAGCTTAAAACGTACTTGCAGACTTGAAAATCCTTGCCTATTGTAGGGCGCGCCTGTACTTCCAGTGCTGAACGAAAACCAATGATTTTGGATCCTGTTTTCATGCGAAATGGCTAAAAGAAATGTTTCACGTTTGTTACACTCAAACAGTGTCTCCTGTCATATGCTGAACTGGTCGCATTGTGGATTTTGCCTAAAACATGATTTTGGACAATGTTCATGTAACTCAGCTTAAAACGTACTTGCAGACTTGAAAATCCTTGCCTTTTGTAGGGCGCGCCTGTACTTCCAGTGCTGAACGAAAACCAATGATTTTGGATCCTGTTTTCATGCGAAATGGCTAAAAGAAATGTTTCACGTTTGTTACACTCAAACAGTGTCTCCTGTCATATGCTGAACTGGTCGCATTGTGGATTTTGCCTAAAACATGATTTTGGACAATGTTCATGTAACTCAGCTTAAAACGTACTTGCAGACTTGAAAATCCTTGCCTATTGTAGGGCGCGCCTGTACTTCTAGTGCTGAACGAAAACCAATGATTTTGGATCGTGTTTTCATGCGAAATGGCTAAAAGAAATGTTTCACGTTTGTTACACTCAAACAGTGTCTCCTGTCATATGCTGAACTGGTCGCATTGTGGATTTTGCCTAAAACATGATTTAGGACAATGTTCATGGAACTCAGCTTAAAACTTACTTGCAGACTTGAAAATCCTTGCCTATTGTAGGGCGCGCCTGTACTTCCAGTGCTGAACGAAAACCAATGATTTTGGATCCTGTTTTCATGCGAAATGGCTAAAAGAAATGTTTCACGTTTGTTACACTCAAACAGTGTCTCCTGTCATATGCTGAACTGGTCGCATTGTGGATTTAGCCTAAAACATGATTTTGGACAATGTTCATGGAACTCAGCTTAAAACGTACTTGCAGACCTGAAAATCCTTGCCTTTTGTAGGGCGCGCCTGTACTTCCAATGCTGAACGAAAACCAATGATTTTGGATCCTGTTTTCATGCGAAATGGCTAAAAGAAATGTTTCACGTTTGTTACACTCAAACAGTGTCTCCTGTCATATGCTGAACTGGTCGCATTGTGGATTTCGCCTAAAACATGATTTTGGACAATGTTCATGGAACTCAGCTTAAAACGTACTTGCAGACTTGAAAATCCTTGCCTTTTGTAGGGCGCGCCTGTACTTCCAGTGCTGAACGAAAACCAATGATTTTGGATCCTGTTTTCATGCGAAATGGCTAAAATAAATGTTTCAAGTTTGTTACACTCAAACAGTGTCTCCTGTCATATGCTGAACTGGTCGCATTGTGGATTTTGCCTAAAACATGATTTTGGACAATGTTCATGGAACTCAGCTTAAAACGTACTTGCAGACTTGAAAATCCTTGCCTATTGTAGGGCGCGCCTGTACTTCCAGTGCTGAACGAAAACCAATGATTTTGGATCCTGTTTTCATGCGAAATGGCTAAAAGAAATGTTTCACGTTTGTTACACTCAAACAGTGTCTCCTGTCATATGCTGAACTGGTCGCATTGTGGATTTTGCCTAAAACATGATTTTGGACAATGTTCATGTAACTCAGCTTAAAACGTACTTGCAGACTTGAAAATCCTTGCCTTTTGTAGGGCGCGCCTGTACTTCCAGTGCTGAACGAAAACCAATGATTTTGGATCCTGTTTTCATGCGAAATGGCTAAAAGAAATGTTTCACGTTTGTTACACTCAAACAGTGTCTCCTGTCATATGCTGAACTGGTCGCATTGTGGATTTTGCCTAAAACATGATTTTGGACAATGTTCATGTAACTCAGCTTAAAACGTACTTGCAGACTTGAAAATCCTTGCCTATTGTAGGGCGCGCCTGTACTTCTAGTGCTGAACGAAAACCAATGATTTTGGATCGTGTTTTCATGCGAAATGGCTAAAAGAAATGTTTCACGTTTGTTACACTCAAACAGTGTCTCCTGTCATATGCTGAACTGGTCGCATTGTGGATTTTGTCTAAAACATGATTTTGGACAATGTTCATGGAACTCAGCTTAAAACGTACTTGCAGACTTGAAAATCCTTGCCTATTGTAGGGCGCGCCTGTACTTCCAGTGCTGAACGAAAACCAATGATTTTGGATCCTGTTTTCATGCGAAATGGCTAAAAGAAATGTTTCACGTTTGTTACACTCAAACAGTGTCTCCTGTCATATGCTGAACTGGTCGCATTGTGGATTTTGCCTAAAACATGATTTTGGACAATGTTCATGGAACTCAGCTTAAAACGTACTTGCAGACTTGAAAATCCTTGCCTATTGTAGGGCGCGCCTGTACTTCCAGTGCTGAACGAAAACCAATGATTTTGGATCCTGTTTTCATGCGAAATGGCTAAAAGAAATGTTTCACGTTTGTTACACTCAAACAGTGTCTCCTGTCATATGCTGAACTGGTCGCATTGTGGATTTTGCCTAAAACATGATTTTGGACAATGTTCATGGAACTCAGCTTAAAACGTACTTGCAGACTTGAAAATCCTTGCCTATTGTAGGGCGCGCCTGTACTTCCAGTGCTGAACGAAAACCAATGATTTTGGATCCTGTTTTCATGCGAAATGGCTAAAAGAAATGTTTCACGTTTGTTACACTCAAACAGTGTCTCCTGACATATGCTGAACTGGTCGCATTGTGGATTTTGCCTAAAACATGATTTTGGACAATGTTCATGTAACTCAGCTTAAAACGTACTTGCAGACTTGAAAATCCTTGCCTATTGTAGGGCGCGCCTGTACTTCTAGTGCTGAACGAAAACCAATGATTTTGGATCCTGTTTTCATGCGAAATGGCTAAAAGAAATGTTTCACGTTTGTTACACTCAAACAGTGTCTCCTGTCATATGCTGAACTGGTCGCATTGTGGATTTTGCCTAAAACATGATTTTGGACAATGTTCATGTAACTCAGCTTAAAACGTACTTGCAGACTTGAAAATCCTTGCCTTTTGTAGGGCGCGCCTGTACTTCCAGTGCTGAACGAAAACCAATGATTTTGGATCCTGTTTTCATGCGAAATGGCTAAAAGAAATGTTTCACGTTTGTTACACTCAAACAGTGTCTCCTGTCATATGCTGAACTGGTCGCATTGTGGATTTTGCCTAAAACATGATTTTGGACAATGTTCATGGAACTCAGCTTAAAACGTACTTGCAGACTTGAAAATCCTTGCCTATTGTAGGGCGCGCCTGTACTTCCAGTGCTGAACGAAAACCAATGATTTTGGATCCTGTTTTCATGCGAAATGGCTAAAAGAAATGTTTCACGTTTGTTACACTCAAACAGTGTCTCCTGACATATGCTGAACTGGTCGCATTGTGGATTTTGCCTAAAACATGATTTTGGACAATGTTCATGTAACTCAGCTTAAAACGTACTTGCAGACTTGAAAATCCTTGCCTATTGTAGGGCGCGCCTGTACTTCTAGTGCTGAACGAAAACCAATGATTTTGGATCCTGTTTTCATGCGAAATGGCTAAAAGAAATGTTTCACGTTTGTTACACTCAAACAGTGTCTCCTGTCATATGCTGAACTGGTCGCATTGTGGATTTTGCCTAAAACATGATTTTGGACAATGTTCATGTAACTCAGCTTAAAACGTACTTGCAGACTTGAAAATCCTTGCCTTTTGTAGGGCGCGCCTGTACTTCCAGTGCTGAACGAAAACCAATGATTTTGGATCCTGTTTTCATGCGAAATGGCTAAAAGAAATGTTTCACGTTTGTTACACTCAAACAGTGTCTCCTGTCATATGCTGAACTGGTCGCATTGTGGATTTTGCCTAAAACATGATTTTGGACAATGTTCATGGAACTCAGCTTAAAACGTACTTGCAGACTTGAAAATCCTTGCCTATTGTAGGGCGCGCCTGTACTTCCAGTGCTGAACGAAAACCAATGATTTTGGATCCTGTTTTCATGCGAAATGGCTAAAAGAAATGTTTCACGTTTGTTACACTCAAACAGTGTCTCCTGTCATATGCTGAACTGGTCGCATTGTGGATTTTGCCTAAAACATGATTTTGGACAATGTTCATGTAACTCAGCTTAAAACGTACTTGCAGACTTGAAAATCCTTGCCTATTGTAGGGCGCGCCTGTACTTCTAGTGCTGAACGAAAACCAATGATTTTGGATCCTGTTTTCATGCGAAATGGCTAAAAGAAATGTTTCACGTTTGTTACACTCAAACAGTGTCTCCTGTCATATGATGAACTGGTCGCATTGTGGATTTAGCCTAAAACATGATTTTGGACAATGTTCATGGAACTCAGCTTAAAACGTACTTGCAGACTTGAAAATCCTTGCCTTTTGTAGGGCGCGCCTGTACTTCCAGTGCTGAACGAAAACCAATGATTTTGGATCCTGTTTTCATGCGAAATGGCTAAAAGAAATGTTTCACGTTTGTTACACTCAAACAGTGTCTCCTGTCATATGCTGAACTGGTCGCATTGTGGATTTAGCCTAAAACATGATTTTGGACAATGTTCATGGAACTCAGCTTAAAACGTACTTGCAGACTTGAAAATCCTTGCCTTTTGTAGGGCGCGCCTGTACTTCCAGTGCTGAACGAAAACCAATGATTTTGGATCCTGTTTTCATGCGAAATGGCTAAAATAAATGTTTCAAGTTTGTTACACTCAAACAGTGTCTCCTGTCATATGCTGAACTGGTCGCATTGTGGATTTTGCCTAAAACATGATTTTGGACAATGTTCATGGAACTCAGCTTAAAACGTACTTGCAGACTTGAAAATCCTTGCCTATTGTAGGGCGCGCCTGTACTTCCAGTGCTGAACGAAAACCAATGATTTTGGATCCTGTTTTCATGCGAAATGGCTAAAAGAAATGTTTCACGTTTGTTACACTCAAACAGTGTCTCCTGTCATATGCTGAACTGGTCGCATTGTGGATTTTGCCTAAAACATGATTTTGGACAATGTTCATGGAACTCAGCTTAAAACGTACTTGCAGACTTGAAAATCCTTGCCTATTGTAGGGCGCGCCTGTACTTCCAGTGCTGAACGAAAACCAATGATTCTGGATCCTGTTTTCATGCGAAATGGCTAAAAGAAATGTTTCACGTTTGTTACACTCAAACAGTGTCTCCTGTCATATGCTGAACTGGTCGCATTGTGGATTTTGCCTAAAACATGATTTTGGACAATGTTCATGGAACTCAGCTTAAAACGTACTTGCAGACTTGAAAATCCTTGCCTATTGTAGGGCGCGCCTGTACTTCCAGTGCTGAACGAAAACCAATGATTTTGGATCCTGTTTTCATGCGAAATGGCTAAAAGAAATGTTTCACGTTTGTTACACTCAAACAGTGTCTCCTGTCATATGCTGAACTGGTCGCATTGTGGATTTTGCCTAAAACATGATTTTGGACAATGTTCATGGAACTCAGCTTAAAACGTACTTGCAGACTTGAAAATCCTTGCCTTTTGTAGGGCGCGCCTGTACTTCCAGTGCTGAACGAAAACCAATGATTTTGGATCCTGTTTTCATGCGAAATGGCTAAAAGAAATGTTTCACGTTTGTTACACTCAAACAGTGTCTCCTGTCATATGCTGAACTGGTCGCATTGTGGATTTTGCCTAAAACATGATTTTGGACAATGTTCATGTAACTCAGCTTAAAACGTACTTGCAGACTTGAAAATCCTTGCCTATTGTAGGGCGCGCCTGTACTTCTAGTGCTGAACGAAAACCAATGATTTTGGATCCTGTTTTCATGCGAAATGGCTAAAAGAAATGTTTCACGTTTGTTACACTCAAACAGTGTCTCCTGTCATATGCTGAACTGGTCGCATTGTGGATTTAGCCTAAAACATGATTTTGGACAATGTTCATGGAACTCAGCTTAAAACGTACTTGCAGACTTGAAAATCCTTGCCTTTTGTAGGGCGCGCCTGTACTTCCAGTGCTGAACGAAAACCAATGATTTTGGATCCTGTTTTCATGCGAAATGGCTAAAATAAATGTTTCAAGTTTGTTACACTCAAACAGTGTCTCCTGTCATATGCTGAACTGGTCGCATTGTGGATTTTGCCTAAAACATGATTTTGGACAATGTTCATGTAACTCAGCTTAAAACGTACTTGCAGACTTGAAAATCCTTGCCTTTTGTAGGGCGCGCCTGTACTTCCAGTGCTGAACGAAAACCAATGATTTTGGATCCTGTTTTCATGCGAAATGGCTAAAAGAAATGTTTCACGTTTGTTACACTCAAACAGTGTCTCCTGTCATATGCTGAACTGGTCGCATTGTGGATTTTGCCTAAAACATGATTTTGGACAATGTTCATGTAACTCAGCTTAAAACGTACTTGCAGACTTGAAAATCCTTGCCTTTTGTAGGGCGCGCCTGTACTTCCAGTGCTGAACGAAAACCAATGATTTTGGATCCTGTTTTCATGCGAAATGGCTAAAAGAAATGTTTCACGTTTGTTACACTCAAACAGTGTCTCCTGTCATATGCTGAACTGGTCGCATTGTGGATTTTGCCTAAAACATGATTTTGGACAATGTTCATGTAACTCAGCTTAAAACGTACTTGCAGACTTGAAAATCCTTGCCTTTTGTAGGGCGCGCCTGTACTTCCAGTGCTGAACGAAAACCAATGATTTTGGATCCTGTTTTCATGCGAAATGGCTAATAAATGTTTCAAGTTTGTTACACTCAAACAGTGTCTCCTGTCATATGCTGAACTGGTCGCATTGTGGATTTTGCCTAAAACATGATTTTGGACATTGTTCATGGAACTCAGCTTAAAACTTGCTTGCAGACTTGAAAATCCTTGCCTATTGTAGGGCGCGCCTGTACTTCCAGTGCTGAACGAAAACCAATGATTTTGGATCCTGTTTTCATGCGAAATGGCTAAAAGAAATGTTTCACGTTTGTTACACTCAAACAGTGTCTCCTGTCATATGCTGAACTGGTCGCATTGTGGATTTTGCCTAAAACATGATTTTGGACAATGTTCATGGAACTCAGCTTAAAACGTACTTGCAGACTTGAAAATCCTTGCCTTTTGTAGGGCGCGCCTGTACTTCCAGTGCTGAACGAAAACCAATGATTTTGGATCCTGTTTTCATGCGAAATGGCTAAAATAAATGTTTCAAGTTTGTTACACTCAAACAGTGTCTCCTGTCATATGCTGAACTGGTCGCATTGTGGATTTAGCCTAAAACATGATTTTGGACAATGTTCATGGAACTCAGCTTAAAACGTACTTGCAGACTTGAAAATCCTTGCCTTTTGTAGGGCTCGCCTGTACTTCCAATGCTGAACGAAAACCAATGATTTTGGATCCTGTTTTCATGCGAAATGGCTAAAAGAAATGTTTCACGTTTGTTACACTCAAACAGTGTCTCCTGTCATATGCTGAACTGGTCGCATTGTGGATTTAGCCTAAAACATGATTTTGGACAATGTTCATGGAACTCAGCTTAAAACGTACTTGCAGACTTGAAAATCCTTGCCTTTTGTAGGGCGCGCCTGTACTTCCAGTGCTGAACGAAAACCAATGATTTTGGATCCTGTTTTCATGCGAAATGGCTAAAATAAATGTTTCAAGTTTGTTACACTCAAACAGTGTCTCCTGTCATATGCTGAACTGGTCGCATTGTGGATTTTGCCTAAAACATGATTTTGGACAATGTTCATGGAACTCAGCTTAAAACGTACTTGCAGACTTGAAAATCCTTGCCTATTGTAGGGCGCGCCTGTACTTCCAGTGCTGAACGAAAACCAATGATTTTGGATCCTGTTTTCATGCGAAATGGCTAAAAGAAATGTTTCACGTTTGTTACACTCAAACAGTGTCTCCTGTCATATGCTGAACTGGTCGCATTGTGGATTTTGCCTAAAACATGATTTTGGACAATGTTCATGTAACTCAGCTTAAAACGTACTTGCAGACTTGAAAATCCTTGCCTTTTGTAGGGCACGCCTGTACTTCCAGTGCTGAACGAAAACCAATGATTTTGGATCCTGTTTTCATGCGAAATGGCTAAAAGAAATGTTTCACGTTTGTTACACTCAAACAGTGTCTCCTGTCATATGCTGAACTGGTCGCATTGTGGATTTTGCCTAAAACATGATTTTGGACAATGTTCATGTAACTCAGCTTAAAACGTACTTGCAGACTTGAAAATCCTTGCCTATTGTAGGGCGCGCCTGTACTTCTAGTGCTGAACGAAAACCAATGATTTTGGATCGTGTTTTCATGCGAAATGGCTAAAAGAAATGTTTCACGTTTGTTACACTCAAACAGTGTCTCCTGTCATATGCTGAACTGGTCGCATTGTGGATTTTGCCTAAAACATGATTTTGGACAATGTTCATGGAACTCAGCTTAAAACGTACTTGCAGACTTGAAAATCCTTGCCTATTGTAGGGCGCGCCTGTACTTCCAGTGCTGAACGAAAACCAATGATTTTGGATCCTGTTTTCATGCGAAATGGCTAAAAGAAATGTTTCACGTTTGTTACACTCAAACAGTGTCTCCTGTCATATGCTGAACTGGTCGCATTGTGGATTTTGCCTAAAACATGATTTTGGACAATGTTCATGTAACTCAGCTTAAAACGTACTTGCAGACTTGAAAATCCTTGCCTTTTGTAGGGCGCGCCTGTACTTCCAGTGCTGAACGAAAACCAATGATTTTGGATCCTGTTTTCATGCGAAATGGCTAAAAGAAATGTTTCACGTTTGTTACACTCAAACAGTGTCTCCTGTCATATGCTGAACTGGTCGCATTGTGGATTTTGCCTAAAACATGATTTTGGACAATGTTCATGTAACTCAGCTTAAAACGTACTTGCAGACTTGAAAATCCTTGCCTTTTGTAGGGCGCGCCTGTACTTCCAGTGCTGAACGAAAACCAATGATTTTGGATCCTGTTTTCATGCGAAATGGCTAAAAGAAATGTTTCACGTTTGTTACACTCAAACAGTGTCTCCTGTCATATGCTGAACTGGTCGCATTGTGGATTTTGCCTAAAACATGATTTTGGACAATGTTCATGGAACTCAGCTTAAAACGTACTTGCAGACTTGAAAATCCTTGCCTTTTGTAGGGCGCGCCTGTACTTCCAGTGCTGAACGAAAACCAATGATTTTGGATCCTGTTTTCATGCGAAATGGCTAAAATAAATGTTTCAAGTTTGTTACACTCAAACAGTGTCTCCTGTCATATGCTGAACTGGTCGCATTGTGGATTTTGCCTAAAACATGATTTTGGACAATGTTCATGGAACTCAGCTTAAAACGTACTTGCAGACTTGAAAATCCTTGCCTATTGTAGGGCGCGCCTGTACTTCCAGTGCTGAACGAAAACCAATGATTTTGGATCCTGTTTTCATGCGAAATGGCTAAAAGAAATGTTTCACGTTTGTTACACTCAAACAGTGTCTCCTGTCATATGCTGAACTGGTCACATTGTGGATTTTGCCTAAAACATGATTTTGGACAATGTTCATGTAACTCAGCTTAAAACGTACTTGCAGACTTGAAAATCCTTGCCTTTTGTAGGGCGCGCCTGTACTTCCAGTGCTGAACGAAAACCAATGATTTTGGATCCTGTTTTCATGCGAAATGGCTAAAAGAAATGTTTCACGTTTGTTACACTCAAACAGTGTCTCCTGTCATATGCTGAACTGGTCGCATTGTGGATTTTGCCTAAAACATGATTTTGGACAATGTTCATGTAACTCAGCTTAAAACGTACTTGCAGACTTGAAAATCCTTGCCTTTTGTAGGGCGCGCCTGTACTTCCAGTGCTGAACGAAAACCAATGATTTTGGATCCTGTTTTCATGCGAAATGGCTAATAAATGTTTCAAGTTTGTTACACTCAAACAGTGTCTCCTGTCATATGCTGAACTGGTCGCATTGTGGATTTTGCCTAAAACATGATTTTGGACAATGTTCATGGAACTCAGCTTAAAACTTACTTGCAGACTTGAAAATCCTTGCCTATTGTAGGGCGCGCCTGTACTTCCAGTGCTGAACGAAAACCAATGATTTTGGATCCTGTTTTCATGCGAAATGGCTAAAAGAAATGTTTCACGTTTGTTACACTCAAACAGTGTCTCCTGTCATATGCTGAACTGGTCGCATTGTGGATTTTGCCTAAAACATGATTTTGGACAATGTTCATGGAACTCAGCTTAAAACGTACTTGCAGACTTGAAAATCCTTGCCTTTTGTAGGGCGCGCCTGTACTTCCAGTGCTGAACGAAAACCAATGAATTTGGATCCTGTTTTCATGCGAAATGGCTAAAATAAATGTTTCAAGTTTGTTACACTCAAACAGTGTCTCCTGTCATATGCTGAACTGGTCGCATTGTGGATTTTGCCTAAAACATGATTTTGGACAATGTTCATGGAACTCAGCTTAAAACGTACTTGCAGACTTGAAAATCCTTGCCTTTTGTAGGGCGCGCCTGTACTTCCAGTGCTGAACGAAAACCAATGATTTTGGATCCTGTTTTCATGCGAAATGGCTAAAAGAAATGTTTCAAGTTTGTTACACTCAAACAGTGTCTCCTGTCATATGCTGAACTGGTCGCATTGTGGATTTTGCCTAAAACATGATTTTGGACAATGTTCATGGAACTCAGCTTAAAACGTACTTGCAGACTTGAAAATCCTTGCCTATTGTAGGGCGCGCCTGTACTTCCAGTGCTGAACGAAAACCAATGATTCTGGATCCTGTTTTCATGCGAAATGGCTAAAAGAAATGTTTCACGTTTGTTACACTCAAACAGTGTCTCCTGTCATATGCTGAACTGGTCGCATTGTGGATTTTGCCTAAAACATGATTTTGGACAATGTTCATGGAACTCAGCTTAAAACGTACTTGCAGACTTGAAAATCCTTGCCTATTGTAGGGCGCGCCTGTACTTCCAGTGCTGAACGAAAACCAATGATTTTGGATCCTGTTTTCATGCGAAATGGCTAAAAGAAATGTTTCACGTTTGTTACACTCAAACAGTGTCTCCTGTCATATGCTGAACTGGTCGCATTGTGGATTTTGCCTAAAACATGATTTTGGACAATGTTCATGGAACTCAGCTTAAAACGTACTTGCAGACTTGAAAATCCTTGCCTTTTGTAGGGCGCGCCTGTACTTCCAGTGCTGAACGAAAACCAATGATTTTGGATCCTGTTTTCATGCGAAATGGCTAAAAGAAATGTTTCACGTTTGTTACACTCAAACAGTGTCTCCTGTCATATGCTGAACTGGTCGCATTGTGGATTTTGCCTAAAACATGATTTTGGACAATGTTCATGTAACTCAGCTTAAAACGTACTTGCAGACTTGAAAATCCTTGCCTATTGTAGGGCGCGCCTGTACTTCTAGTGCTGAACGAAAACCAATGATTTTGGATCCTGTTTTCATGCGAAATGGCTAAAAGAAATGTTTCACGTTTGTTACACTCAAACAGTGTCTCCTGTCATATGCTGAACTGGTCGCATTGTGGATTTAGCCTAAAACATGATTTTGGACAATGTTCATGGAACTCAGCTTAAAACGTACTTGCAGACTTGAAAATCCTTGCCTTTTGTAGGGCGCGCCTGTACTTCCAGTGCTGAACGAAAACCAATGATTTTGGATCCTGTTTTCATGCGAAATGGCTAAAAGAAATGTTTCACGTTTGTTACACTCAAACAGTGTCTCCTGTCATATGCTGAACTGGTCGCATTGTGGATTTAGCCTAAAACATGATTTTGGACAATGTTCATGGAACTCAGCTTAAAACGTACTTGCAGACTTGAAAATCCTTGCCTTTTGTAGGGCGCGCCTGTACTTCCAGTGCTGAACGAAAACCAATGATTTTGGATCCTGTTTTCATGCGAAATGGCTAAAATAAATGTTTCAAGTTTGTTACACTCAAACAGTGTCTCCTGTCATATGCTGAACTGGTCGCATTGTGGATTTTGCCTAAAACATGATTTTGGACAATGTTCATGGAACTCAGCTTAAAACGTACTTGCAGACTTCAAAATCCTTGCCTATTGTAGGGCGCGCCTGTACTTCCAGTGCTGAACGAAAACCAATGATTTTGGATCCTGTTTTCATGCGAAATGGCTAAAAGAAATGTTTCACGTTTGTTACACTCAAACAGTGTCTCCTGTCATATGCTGAACTGGTCGCATTGTGGATTTTGCCTAAAACATGATTTTGGACAATGTTCATGTAACTCAGCTTAAAACGTACTTGCAGACTTGAAAATCCTTGCCTTTTGTAGGGCGCGCCTGTACTTCCAGTGCTGAACGAAAACCAATGATTTTGGATCCTGTTTTCATGCGAAATGGCTAAAAGAAATGTTTCACGTTTGTTACACTCAAACAGTGTCTCCTGTCATATGCTGAACTGGTCGCATTGTGGATTTTGCCTAAAACATGATTTTGGACAATGTTCATGTAACTCAGCTTAAAACGTACTTGCAGACTTGAAAATCCTTGCCTTTTGTAGGGCGCGCCTGTACTTCCAGTGCTGAACGAAAACCAATGATTTTGGATCCTGTTTTCATGCGAAATGGCTAATAAATGTTTCAAGTTTGTTACACTCAAACAGTGTCTCCTGTCATATGCTGAACTGGTCGCATTGTGGATTTTGCCTAAAACATGATTTTGGACATTGTTCATGGAACTCAGCTTAAAACTTGCTTGCAGACTTGAAAATCCTTGCCTATTGTAGGGCGCGCCTGTACTTCCAGTGCTGAACGAAAACCAATGATTTTGGATCCTGTTTTCATGCGAAATGGCTAAAAGAAAAGTTTCACGTTTGTTACACTCAAACAGTGTCTCCTGTCATATGCTGAACTGGTCGCATTGTGGATTTTGCCTAAAACATGATTTTGGACAATGTTCATGGAACTCAGCTTAAAACGTACTTGCAGACTTGAAAATCCTTGCCTTTTGTAGGGCGCGCCTGTACTTCCAGTGCTGAACGAAAACCAATGATTTTGGATCCTGTTTTCATGCGAAATGGCTAAAATAAATGTTTCAAGTTTGTTACACTCAAACAGTGTCTCCTGTCATATGCTGAACTGGTCGCATTGTGGATTTAGCCTAAAACATGATTTTGGACAATGTTCATGGAACTCAGCTTAAAACGTACTTGCAGACTTGAAAATCCTTGCCTTTTGTAGGGCGCGCCTGTACTTCCAATGCTGAACGAAAACCAATGATTTTGGATCCTGTTTTCATGCGAAATGGCTAAAAGAAATGTTTCACGTTTGTTACACTCAAACAGTGTCTCCTGTCATATGCTGAACTGGTCGCATTGTGGATTTAGCCTAAAACATGATTTTGGACAATGTTCATGGAACTCAGCTTAAAACGTACTTGCAGACTTGAAAATCCTTGCCTTTTGCAGGGCGCGCCTGTACTTCCAGTGCTGAACGAAAACCAATGATTTTGGATCCTGTTTTCATGCGAAATGGCTAAAATAAATGTTTCAAGTTTGTTACACTCAAACAGTGTCTCCTGTCATATGCTGAACTGGTCGCATTGTGGATTTTGCCTAAAACATGATTTTGGACAATGTTCATGGAACTCAGCTTAAAACGTACTTGCAGACTTGAAAATCCTTGCCTATTGTAGGGCGCGCCTGTACTTCCAGTGCTGAACGAAAACCAATGATTTTGGATCCTGTTTTCATGCGAAATGGCTAAAAGAAATGTTTCACGTTTGTTACACTCAAACAGTGTCTCCTGTCATATGCTGAACTGGTCGCATTGTGGATTTTGCCTAAAACATGATTTTGGACAATGTTCATGTAACTCAGCTTAAAACGTACTTGCAGACTTGAAAATCCTTGCCTTTTGTAGGGCACGCCTGTACTTCCAGTGCTGAACGAAAACCAATGATTTTGGATCCTGTTTTCATGCGAAATGGCTAAAAGAAATGTTTCACGTTTGTTACACTCAAACAGTGTCTCCTGTCATATGCTGAACTGGTCGCATTGTGGATTTTGCCTAAAACATGATTTTGGACAATGTTCATGTAACTCAGCTTAAAACGTACTTGCAGACTTGAAAATCCTTGCCTATTGTAGGGCGCGCCTGTACTTCTAGTGCTGAACGAAAACCAATGATTTTGGATCGTGTTTTCATGCGAAATGGCTAAAAGAAATGTTTCACGTTTGTTACACTCAAACAGTGTCTCCTGTCATATGCTGAACTGGTCGCATTGTGGATTTTGCCTAAAACATGATTTTGGACAATGTTCATGGAACTCAGCTTAAAACGTACTTGCAGACTTGAAAATCCTTGCCTATTGTAGGGCGCGCCTGTACTTCCAGTGCTGAACGAAAACCAATGATTTTGGATCCTGTTTTCATGCGAAATGGCTAAAAGAAATGTTTCACGTTTGTTACACTCAAACAGTGTCTCCTGTCATATGCTGAACTGGTCGCATTGTGGATTTTGCCTAAAACATGATTTTGGACAATGTTCATGTAACTCAGCTTAAAACGTACTTGCAGACTTGAAAATCCTTGCCTTTTGTAGGGCGCGCCTGTACTTCCAGTGCTGAACGAAAACCAATGATTTTGGATCCTGTTTTCATGCGAAATGGCTAAAATAAATGTTTCAAGTTTGTTACACTCAAACAGTGTCTCCTGTCATATGCTGAACTGGTCGCATTGTGGATTTTGCCTAAAACATGATTTTGGACAATGTTCATGGAACTCAGCTTAAAACGTACTTGCAGACTTGAAAATCCTTGCCTATTGTAGGGCACGCCTGTACTTCCAGTGCTGAACGAAAACCAATGATTTTGGATCCTGTTTTCATGCGAAATGGCTAAAAGAAATGTTTCACGTTTGTTACACTCAAACAGTGTCTCCTGTCATATGCTGAACTGGTCGCATTGTGGATTTTGCCTAAAACATGATTTTGGACAATGTTCATGTAACTCAGCTTAAAACGTACTTGCAGACTTGAAAATCCTTGCCTTTTGTAGGGCACGCCTGTACTTCCAGTGCTGAACGAAAACCAATGATTTTGGATCCTGTTTTCATGCGAAATGGCTAAAAGAAATGTTTCACGTTTGTTACACTCAAACAGTGTCTCCTGTCATATGCTGAACTGGTCGCATTGTGGATTTTGCCTAAAACATGATTTTGGACAATGTTCATGTAACTCAGCTTAAAACGTACTTGCAGACTTGAAAATCCTTGCCTATTGTAGGGCGCGCCTGTACTTCTAGTGCTGAACGAAAACCAATGATTTTGGATCGTGTTTTCATGCGAAATGGCTAAAAGAAATGTTTCACGTTTGTTACACTCAAACAGTGTCTCCTGTCATATGCTGAACTGGTCGCATTGTGGATTTTGCCTAAAACATGATTTTGGACAATGTTCATGGAACTCAGCTTAAAACGTACTTGCAGACTTGAAAATCCTTGCCTATTGTAGGGCGCGCCTGTACTTCCAGTGCTGAACGAAAACCAATGATTTTGGATCCTGTTTTCATGCGAAATGGCTAAAAGAAATGTTTCACGTTTGTTACACTCAAACAGTGTCTCCTGTCATATGCTGAACTGGTCGCATTGTGGATTTTGCCTAAAACATGATTTTGGACAATGTTCATGTAACTCAGCTTAAAACGTACTTGCAGACTTGAAAATCCTTGCCTTTTGTAGGGCACGCCTGTACTTCCAGTGCTGAACGAAAACCAATGATTTTGGATCCTGTTTTCATGCGAAATGGCTAAAAGAAATGTTTCACGTTTGTTACACTCAAACAGTGTCTCCTGTCATATGCTGAACTGGTCGCATTGTGGATTTTGCCTAAAACATGATTTTGGACAATGTTCATGTAACTCAGCTTAAAACGTACTTGCAGACTTGAAAATCCTTGCCTATTGTAGGGCGCGCCTGTACTTCTAGTGCTGAACGAAAACCAATGATTTTGGATCGTGTTTTCATGCGAAATGGCTAAAAGAAATGTTTCACGTTTGTTACACTCAAACAGTGTCTCCTGTCATATGCTGAACTGGTCGCATTGTGGATTTTGCCTAAAACATGATTTTGGACAATGTTCATGGAACTCAGCTTAAAACGTACTTGCAGACTTGAAAATCCTTGCCTATTGTAGGGCGCGCCTGTACTTCCAGTGCTGAACGAAAACCAATGATTTTGGATCCTGTTTTCATGCGAAATGGCTAAAAGAAATGTTTCACGTTTGTTACACTCAAACAGTGTCTCCTGTCATATGCTGAACTGGTCGCATTGTGGATTTTGCCTAAAACATGATTTTGGACAATGTTCATGTAACTCAGCTTAAAACGTACTTGCAGACTTGAAAATCCTTGCCTTTTGTAGGGCGCGCCTGTACTTCCAGTGCTGAACGAAAACCAATGATTTTGGATCCTGTTTTCATGCGAAATGGCTAAAAGAAATGTTTCACGTTTGTTACACTCAAACAGTGTCTCCTGTCATATGCTGAACTGGTCGCATTGTGGATTTTGCCTAAAACATGATTTTGGACAATGTTCATGTAACTCAGCTTAAAACGTACTTGCAGACTTGAAAATCCTTGCCTTTTGTAGGGCGCGCCTGTACTTCCAGTGCTGAACGAAAACCAATGATTTTGGATCCTGTTTTCATGCGAAATGGCTAATAAATGTTTCAAGTTTGTTACACTCAAACAGTGTCTCCTGTCATATGCTGAACTGGTCGCATTGTGGATTTTGCCTAAAACATGATTTTGGACAATGTTCATGGAACTCAGCTTAAAACTTACTTGCAGACTTGAAAATCCTTGCCTATTGTAGGGCGCGCCTGTACTTCCAGTGCTGAACGAAAACCAATGATTTTGGATCCTGTTTTCATGCGAAATGGCTAAAAGAAATGTTTCACGTTTGTTACACTCAAACAGTGTCTCCTGTCATATGCTGAACTGGTCGCATTGTGGATTTTGCCTAAAACATGATTTTGGACAATGTTCATGGAACTCAGCTTAAAACGTACTTGCAGACTTGAAAATCCTTGCCTTTTGTAGGGCGCGCCTGTACTTCCAGTGCTGAACGAAAACCAATGATTTTGGATCCTGTTTTCATGCGAAATGGCTAAAATAAATGTTTCAAGTTTGTTACACTCAAACAGTGTCTCCTGTCATATGCTGAACTGGTCGCATTGTGGATTTTGCCTAAAACATGATTTTGGACAATGTTCATGGAACTCAGCTTAAAACGTACTTGCAGACTTGAAAATCCTTGCCTTTTGTAGGGCGCGCCTGTACTTCCAGTGCTGAACGAAAACCAATGATTTTGGATCCTGTTTTCATGCGAAATGGCTAAAAGAAATGTTTCACGTTTGTTACACTCAAACAGTGTCTCCTGTCATATGCTGAACTGGTCGCATTGTGGATTTAGCCTAAAACATGATTTTGGACAATGTTCATGGAACTCAGCTTAAAACGTACTTGCAGACTTGAAAATCCTTGCCTTTTGTAGGGCGCGCCTGTACTTCCAGTGCTGAACGAAAACCAATGATTTTGGATCCTGTTTTCATGCGAAATGGCTAAAATAAATGTTTCAAGTTTGTTACACTCAAACAGTGTCTCCTGTCATATGCTGAACTGGTCGCATTGTGGATTTTGCCTAAAACATGATTTTGGACAATGTTCATGTAACTCAGCTTAAAACGTACTTGCAGACTTGAAAATCCTTGCCTTTTGTAGGGCGCGCCTGTACTTCCAGTGCTGAACGAAAACCAATGATTTTGGATCCTGTTTTCATGCGAAATGGCTAATAAATGTTTCAAGTTTGTTACACTCAAACAGTGTCTCCTGTCATATGCTGAACTGGTCGCATTGTGGATTTTGCCTAAAACATGATTTTGGACAATGTTCATGGAACTCAGCTTAAAACTTACTTGCAGACTTGAAAATCCTTGCCTATTGTAGGGCGCGCCTGTACTTCCAGTGCTGAACGAAAACCAATGATTTTGGATCCTGTTTTCATGCGAAATGGCTAAAAGAAATGTTTCACGTTTGTTACACTCAAACAGTGTCTCCTGTCATATGCTGAACTGGTCGCATTGTGGATTTTGCCTAAAACATGATTTTGGACAATGTTCATGGAACTCAGCTTAAAACGTACTTGCAGACTTGAAAATCCTTGCCTTTTGTAGGGCGCGCCTGTACTTCCAGTGCTGAACGAAAACCAATGATTTTGGATCCTGTTTTCATGCGAAATGGCTAAAATAAATGTTTCAAGTTTGTTACACTCAAACAGTGTCTCCTGTCATATGCTGAACTGGTCGCATTGTGGATTTTGCCTAAAACATGATTTTGGACAATGTTCATGGAACTCAGCTTAAAACGTACTTGCAGACTTGAAAATCCTTGCCTTTTGTAGGGCGCGCCTGTACTTCCAGTGCTGAACGAAAACCAATGATTTTGGATCCTGTTTTCATGCGAAATGGCTAAAAGAAATGTTTCACGTTTGTTACACTCAAACAGTGTCTCCTGTCATATGCTGAACTGGTCGCATTGTGGATTTAGCCTAAAACATGATTTTGGACAATGTTCATGGAACTCAGCTTAAAACGTACTTGCAGACTTGAAAATCCTTGCCTTTTGTAGGGCGCGCCTGTACTTCCAGTGCTGAACGAAAACCAATGATTTTGGATCCTGTTTTCATGCGAAATGGCTAAAAGAAATGTTTCACGTTTGTTACACTCAAACAGTGTCTCCTGTCATATGCTGAACTGGTCGCATTGTGGATTTTGCCTAAAACATGATTTTGGACAATGTTCATGTAACTCAGCTTAAAACGTACTTGCAGACTTGAAAATCCTTGCCTTTTGTAGGGCACGCCTGTACTTCCAGTGCTGAACGAAAACCAATGATTTTGGATCCTGTTTTCATGCGAAATGGCTAAAAGAAATGTTTCACGTTTGTTACACTCAAACAGTGTCTCCTGTCATATGCTGAACTGGTCGCATTGTGGATTTTGCCTAAAACATGATTTTGGACAATGTTCATGTAACTCAGCTTAAAACGTACTTGCAGACTTGAAAATCCTTGCCTATTGTAGGGCGCGCCTGTACTTCTAGTGCTGAACGAAAACCAATGATTTTGGATCGTGTTTTCATGCGAAATGGCTAAAAGAAATGTTTCACGTTTGTTACACTCAAACAGTGTCTCCTGTCATATGCTGAACTGGTCGCATTGTGGATTTTGCCTAAAACATGATTTTGGACAATGTTCATGGAACTCAGCTTAAAACGTACTTGCAGACTTGAAAATCCTTGCCTATTGTAGGGCGCGCCTGTACTTCCAGTGCTGAACGAAAACCAATGATTTTGGATCCTGTTTTCATGCGAAATGGCTAAAAGAAATGTTTCACGTTTGTTACACTCAAACAGTGTCTCCTGTCATATGCTGAACTGGTCGCATTGTGGATTTTGCCTAAAACATGATTTTGGACAATGTTCATGTAACTCAGCTTAAAACGTACTTGCAGACTTGAAAATCCTTGCCTTTTGTAGGGCGCGCCTGTACTTCCAGTGCTGAACGAAAACCAATGATTTTGGATCCTGTTTTCATGCGAAATGGCTAAAAGAAATGTTTCACGTTTGTTACACTCAAACAGTGTCTCCTGTCATATGCTGAACTGGTCGCATTGTGGATTTTGCCTAAAACATGATTTTGGACAATGTTCATGTAACTCAGCTTAAAACGTACTTGCAGACTTGAAAATCCTTGCCTTTTGTAGGGCGCGCCTGTACTTCCAGTGCTGAACGAAAACCAATGATTTTGGATCCTGTTTTCATGCGAAATGGCTAATAAATGTTTCAAGTTTGTTACACTCAAACAGTGTCTCCTGTCATATGCTGAACTGGTCGCATTGTGGATTTTGCCTAAAACATGATTTTGGACAATGTTCATGGAACTCAGCTTAAAACTTACTTGCAGACTTGAAAATCCTTGCCTATTGTAGGGCGCGCCTGTACTTCCAGTGCTGAACGAAAACCAATGATTTTGGATCCTGTTTTCATGCGAAATGGCTAAAAGAAATGTTTCACGTTTGTTACACTCAAACAGTGTCTCCTGTCATATGCTGAACTGGTCGCATTGTGGATTTTGCCTAAAACATGATTTTGGACAATGTTCATGGAACTCAGCTTAAAACGTACTTGCAGACTTGAAAATCCTTGCCTTTTGTAGGGCGCGCCTGTACTTCCAGTGCTGAACGAAAACCAATGATTTTGGATCCTGTTTTCATGCGAAATGGCTAAAATAAATGTTTCAAGTTTGTTACACTCAAACAGTGTCTCCTGTCATATGCTGAACTGGTCGCATTGTGGATTTTGCCTAAAACATGATTTTGGACAATGTTCATGGAACTCAGCTTAAAACGTACTTGCAGACTTGAAAATCCTTGCCTTTTGTAGGGCGCGCCTGTACTTCCAGTGCTGAACGAAAACCAATGATTTTGGATCCTGTTTTCATGCGAAATGGCTAAAAGAAATGTTTCACGTTTGTTACACTCAAACAGTGTCTCCTGTCATATGCTGAACTGGTCGCATTGTGGATTTAGCCTAAAACATGATTTTGGACAATGTTCATGGAACTCAGCTTAAAACGTACTTGCAGACTTGAAAATCCTTGCCTTTTGTAGGGCGCGCCTGTACTTCCAGTGCTGAACGAAAACCAATGATTTTGGATCCTGTTTTCATGCGAAATGGCTAAAATAAATGTTTCAAGTTTGTTACACTCAAACAGTGTCTCCTGTCATATGCTGAACTGGTCGCATTGTGGATTTTGCCTAAAACATGATTTTGGACAATGTTCATGTAACTCAGCTTAAAACGTACTTGCAGACTTGAAAATCCTTGCCTTTTGTAGGGCGCGCCTGTACTTCCAGTGCTGAACGAAAACCAATGATTTTGGATCCTGTTTTCATGCGAAATGGCTAATAAATGTTTCAAGTTTGTTACACTCAAACAGTGTCTCCTGTCATATGCTGAACTGGTCGCATTGTGGATTTTGCCTAAAACATGATTTTGGACAATGTTCATGGAACTCAGCTTAAAACTTACTTGCAGACTTGAAAATCCTTGCCTATTGTAGGGCGCGCCTGTACTTCCAGTGCTGAACGAAAACCAATGATTTTGGATCCTGTTTTCATGCGAAATGGCTAAAAGAAATGTTTCACGTTTGTTACACTCAAACAGTGTCTCCTGTCATATGCTGAACTGGTCGCATTGTGGATTTTGCCTAAAACATGATTTTGGACAATGTTCATGTAACTCAGCTTAAAACGTACTTGCAGACTTGAAAATCCTTGCCTTTTGTAGGGCGCGCCTGTACTTCCAGTGCTGAACGAAAACCAATGATTTTGGATCCTGTTTTCATGCGAAATGGCTAAAATAAATGTTTCAAGTTTGTTACACTCAAACAGTGTCTCCTGTCATATGCTGAACTGGTCGCATTGTGGATTTTGCCTAAAACATGATTTTGGACAATGTTCATGGAACTCAGCTTAAAACGTACTTGCAGACTTGAAAATCCTTGCCTTTTGTAGGGCGCGCCTGTACTTCCAGTGCTGAACGAAAACCAATGATTTTGGATCCTGTTTTCATGCGAAATGGCTAAAAGAAATGTTTCACGTTTGTTACACTCAAACAGTGTCTCCTGTCATATGCTGAACTGGTCGCATTGTGGATTTAGCCTAAAACATGATTTTGGACAATGTTCATGGAACTCAGCTTAAAACGTACTTGCAGACTTGAAAATCCTTGCCTTTTGTAGGGCGCGCCTGTACTTCCAGTGCTGAACGAAAACCAATGATTTTGGATCCTGTTTTCATGCGAAATGGCTAAAATAAATGTTTCAAGTTTGTTACACTCAAACAGTGTCTCCTGTCATATGCTGAACTGGTCGCATTGTGGATTTTGCCTAAAACATGATTTTGGACAATGTTCATGGAACTCAGCTTAAAACGTACTTGCAGACTTGAAAATCCTTGCCTATTGTAGGGCGCGCCTGTACTTCCAGTGCTGAACGAAAACCAATGATTTTGGATCCTGTTTTCATGCGAAATGGCTAAAAGAAATGTTTCACGTTTGTTACACTCAAACAGTGTCTCCTGTCATATGCTGAACTGGTCGCATTGTGGATTTTGCCTAAAACATGATTTTGGACAATGTTCATGTAACTCAGCTTAAAACGTACTTGCAGACTTGAAAATCCTTGCCTTTTGTAGGGCGCGCCTGTACTTCCAGTGCTGAACGAAAACCAATGATTTTGGATCCTGTTTTCATGCGAAATGGCTAAAAGAAATGTTTCACGTTTGTTACACTCAAACAGTGTCTCCTGTCATATGCTGAACTGGTCGCATTGTGGATTTTGCCTAAAACATTATTTTGGACAATGTTCATGTAACTCAGCTTAAAACGTACTTGCAGACTTGAAAATCCTTGCCTATTGTAGGGCGCGCCTGTACTTCTAGTGCTGAACGAAAACCAATGATTTTGGATCGTGTTTTCATGCGAAATGGCTAAAAGAAATGTTTCACGTTTGTTACACTCAAACAGTGTCTCCTGTCATATGCTGAACTGGTCGCATTGTGGATTTTGCCTAAAACATGATTTTGGACAATGTTCATGGAACTCAGCTTAAAACGTACTTGCAGACTTGAAAATCATTGCCTTTTGTAGGGCGCGCCTGTACTTCCAGTGCTGAACGAAAACCAATGATTTTGGATCCTGTTTTCATGCGAAATGGCTAAAATAAATGTTTCACGTTTGTTACACTCAAACAGTGTCTCCTGTCATATAATGAACTGGTCGCATTGTGGATTTTGCCTAAAACATGATTTTGGACAATGTTCATGGAACTCAGCTTAAAACGTACTTGCAGACTTGAAAATCATTGCCTTTTGTAGGGCGCGCCTGTACTTCCAGTGCTGAACGAAAACCAATGATTTTGGATCCTGTTTTCATGCGAAATGGCTAAAATAAATGTTTCACGTTTGTTACACTCAAACAGTGGCTCCTGTCATATGCTGAACTGGTCGCATTGTGGATTTTGCCTAAAACATGATTTTGGACAATGTTCATGGAACTCAGCTTAAAACGTACTTGCAGACTTGAAAATCCTTGCCTTTTGTAGGGCGCGCCTGTACTTCCAGTGCTGAACGAAAACCAATGATTTTGGATCCTGTTTTCATGCGAAATGGCTAAAAGAAATGTTTCAAGTTTGTTACACTCAAACAGTGTCTCCTGTCATATGCTGAACTGGTCGCATTGTGGATTTTGCCTAAAACATGATTTTGGACAATGTTCATGGAACTCAGCTTAAAACGTACTTGCAGACTTGAACATCCTTGCCTTTTGTAGGGCGCGCCTGTACTTCCAGTGCTGAACGAAAACCAATGATTTTGGATCCTGTTTTCATGCGAAATGGCTGAAATAAATGTTTCAAGTTTGTTACACTCAAACAGTGTCTCCTGTCATATGCTGAACTGGTCGCATTGTGGATTTTGCCTAAAACATGATTTTGGACAATGTTCATGGAACTCAGCTTAAAACGTACTTGCAGACTTGAAAATCCTTGCCTTTTGTAGGGCGCGCCTGTACTTCCAGTGCTGAACGAAAACCAATGATTTTGGATCCTGTTTTCATGCGAAATGGCTAAAAGAAATGTTTCACGTTTGTTACACTCAAACAGTGTCTCCTGTCATATGCTGAACTGGTCGCATTGTGGATTTAGCCAAAAAACATGATTTTGGACAATGTTCATGGAACTCAGCTTAAAACGTACTTGCAGACTTGAAAATCCTTGCCTTTTGTAGGGCGCGCCTGTACTTCCAGTGCTGAACGAAAACCAATGATTTTGGATCCTGTTTTCATGCGAAATGGCTAAAAGAAATGTTTCAAGTTTGTTACACTCAAACAGTGTCTCCTGTCATATGCTGAACTGGTCGCATTGTGGATTTTGCCTAAAACATGATTTTGGACAATGTTCATGGAACTCAGCTTAAAACGTACTTGCAGACTTGAAAATCCTTGCCTATTGTAGGGCGCGCCTGTACTTCCAGTGCTGAACGAAAACCAATGATTTTGGATCCTGTTTTCAAGCGAAATGGCTAAAAGAAATGTTTCACGTTTGTTACACTCAAACAGTGTCTCCTGTCATATGCTGAACTGGTCGCATTGTGGATTTTGCCTAAAACATTATTTTGGACAATGTTCATGTAACTCAGCTTAAAACGTACTTGCAGACTTGAAAATCCTTGCCTATTGTAGGGCGCGCCTGTACTTCTAGTGCTGAACGAAAACCAATGATTTTGGATCGTGTTTTCATGCGAAATGGCTAAAAGAAATGTTTCACGTTTGTTACACTCAAACAGTGTCTCCTGTCATATGCTGAACTGGTCGCATTGTGGATTTTGCCTAAAACATGATTTTGGACAATGTTCATGGAACTCAGCTTAAAACGTACTTGCAGACTTGAAAATCATTGCCTTTTGTAGGGCGCGCCTGTACTTCCAGTGCTGAACGAAAACCAATGATTTTGGATCCTGTTTTCATGCGAAATGGCTAAAATAAATGTTTCACGTTTGTTACACTCAAACAGTGTCTCCTGTCATATGCTGAACTGGTCGCATTGTGGATTTTGCCTAAAACATGATTTTGGACAATGTTCATGGAACTCAGCTTAAAACGTACTTGCAGACTTGAAAATCATTGCCTTTTGTAGGGCGCGCCTGTACTTCCAGTGCTGAACGAAAACCAATGATTTTGGATCCTGTTTTCATGCGAAATGGCTAAAAGAAATGTTTCACGTTTGTTACACTCAAACAGTGTCTCCTGTCATATGCTGAACTGGTCGCATTGTGGATTTTGCCTAAAACATGATTTTGGACAATGTTCATGGAACTCAGCTTAAAACGTACTTGCAGACTTGAACATCCTTGCCTTTTGTAGGGCGCGCCTGTACTTCCAGTGCTGAACGAAAACCAATGATTTTGGATCCTGTTTTCATGCGAAATGGCTGAAATAAATGTTTCAAGTTTGTTACACTCAAACAGTGTCTCCTGTCATATGCTGAACTGGTCGCATTGTGGATTTTGCCTAAAACATGATTTTGGACAATGTTCATGGAACTCAGCTTAAAACGTACTTGCAGACTTGAAAATCCTTGCCTTTTGTAGGGCGCGCCTGTACTTCCAGTGCTGAACGAAAACCAATGATTTTGGATCCTGTTTTCATGCGAAATGGCTAAAAGAAATGTTTCACGTTTGTTACACTCAAACAGTGTCTCCTGTCATATGCTGAACTGGTCGCATTGTGGATTTAGCCAAAAAACATGATTTTGGACAATGTTCATGGAACTCAGCTTAAAACGTACTTGCAGACTTGAAAATCCTTGCCTTTTGTAGGGCGCGCCTGTACTTCCAGTGCTGAACGAAAACCAATGATTTTGGATCCTGTTTTCAAGCGAAATGGCTAAAAGAAATGTTTCACGTTTGTTACACTCAAACAGTGTCTCCTGTCATATGCTGAACTGGTCGCATTGTGGATTTTGCCTAAAACATGATTTTGGACAATGTTCATGGAACTCAGCTTAAAACGTACTTGCAGACTTGAACATCCTTGCCTTTTGTAGGGCGCGCCTGTACTTCCAGTGCTGAACGAAAACCAATGAT
Organism: Coregonus lavaretus; assembly: GCF_964263955.1. Classification (NCBI taxonomy): domain Eukaryota; kingdom Metazoa; phylum Chordata; class Actinopteri; order Salmoniformes; family Salmonidae; genus Coregonus; species Coregonus lavaretus. The sequence continues at coordinate 232,684 of NW_028162633.1, forward strand.
TTTGGATCCTGTTTTCATGCGAAATGGCTAAAAGAAATGTTTCACGTTTGTTACACTCAAACAGTGTCTCCTGTCATATGCTGAACTGGTCGCATTGTGGATTTAGCCAAAAAACATGATTTTGGACAATGTTCATGGAACTCAGCTTAAAACGTACTTGCAGACTTGAAAATCCTTGCCTTTTGTAGGGCGCGCCTGTACTTCCAGTGCTGAACGAAAACCAATGATTTTGGATCCTGTTTTCATGCGAAATGGCTAAAAGAAATGTTTCAAGTTTGTTACACTCAAACAGTGTCTCCTGTCATATGCTGAACTGGTCGCATTGTGGATTTTGCCTAAAACATGATTTTGGACAATGTTCATGGAACTCAGCTTAAAACGTACTTGCAGACTTGAAAATCCTTGCCTATTGTAGGGCGCGCCTGTACTTCCAGTGCTGAACGAAAACCAATGATTTTGGATCCTGTTTTCAAGCGAAATGGCTAAAAGAAATGTTTCACGTTTGTTACACTCAAACAGTGTCTCCTGTCATATGCTGAACTGGTCGCATTGTGGATTTTGCCTAAAACATGATTTTGGACAATGTTCATGGAACTCAGCTTAAAACGTACTTGCAGACTTGAACATCCTTGCCTTTTGTAGGGCGCGCCTGTACTTCCAGTGCTGAACGAAAACCAATGATTTTGGATCCTGTTTTCATGCGAAATGGCTGAAATAAATGTTTCAAGTTTGTTACACTCAAACAGTGTCTCCTGTCATATGCTGAACTGGTCGCATTGTGGATTTAGCCAAAAAACATGATTTTGGACAATGTTCATGGAACTCAGCTTAAAACGTACTTGCAGACTTGAAAATCCTTGCCTATTGTAGGGCGCGCCTGTACTTCCAGTGCTGAACGAAAACCAATGATTTTGGATCCTGTTTTCATGCGAAATGGCTAAAAGAAATGTTTCACGTTTGTTACACTCAAACAGTGTCTCCTGTCATATGCTGAACTGGTCGCATTGTGGATTTTGCCTAAAACATGATTTTGGACAATGTTCATGGAACTCAGCTTAAAACGTACTTGCAGACTTGAAAATCCTTGCCTATTGTAGGGCGCGCCTGTACTTCCAGTGCTGAACGAAAACCAATGATTTTGGATCCTGTTTTCATGCGAAATGGCTAAAAGAAATGTTTCACGTTTGTTACACTCAAACAGTGGCTCCTGTCATATGCTGAACTGGTCGCATTGTGGATTTTGCCTAAAACATGATTTTGGACAATGTTCATGGAACTCAGCTTAAAACGTACTTGCAGACTTGAAAATCCTTGCCTTTTGTAGGGCGCGCCTGTACTTCCAGTGCTGAACGAAAACCAATGATTTTGGATCCTGTTTTCATGCGAAATGGCTAAAATAAATGTTTCAAGTTTGTTACACTCAAACAGTGTCTCCTGTCATATGCTGAACTGGTCGCATTGTGGATTTTGCCTAAAACATGATTTTGGACAATGTTCATGGAACTCAGCTTAAAACGTACTTGCAGACTTGAAAATCCTTGCCTTTTGTAGGGCGCGCCTGTACTTCCAGTGCTGAACGAAAACCAATGATTTTGGATCCTGTTTTCATGCGAAATGGCTAAAATAAATGTTTCACGTTTGTTACACTCAAACAGTGTCTCCTGTCATATGCTGAACTGGTCGCATTGTGGATTTTGCCTAAAACATGATTTTGGACAATGTTCATGGAACTCAGCTTAAAACGTACTTGCAGACTTGAAAATCCTTGCCTATTGTAGGGCGCGCCTGTACTTCCAGTGCTGAACGAAAACCAATGATTTTGGATCCTGTTTTCATGCGAAATGGCTAAAAGAAATGTTTCACGTTTGTTACACTCAAACAGTGGCACCTGTCATATGCTGAACTGGTCGCATTGTGGATTTTGCCTAAAACATGATTTTGGACAATGTTCATGGAACTCAGCTTAAAACGTACTTGCAGACTTGAAAATCCTTGCCTTTTGTAGGGCGCGCCTGTACTTCCAGTGCTGAACGAAAACCAATGATTTTGGATCCTGTTTTCATGCGAAATGGCTAAAATAAATGTTTCACGTTTGTTACACTCAAACAGTGGCTCCTGTCATATGCTGAACTGGTCGCATTGTGGATTTAGCCTAAAACATGATTTTGGACAATGTTCATGGAACTCAGCTTAAAACGTACTTGCAGACTTGAAAATCCTTGCCTTTTGTAGGGCGCGCCTGTACTTCCAGTGCTGAACGAAAACCAATGATTTTGGATCCTGTTTTCATGCGAAATGGCTAAAAGAAATGTTTCACGTTTGTTACACTCAAACAGTGTCTCCTGTCATATGCTGAACTGGTCGCATTGTGGATTTTGCCTAAAACATGATTTTGGACAATGTTCATGGAACTCAGCTTAAAACGTACTTGCAGACTTGAAAATCCTTGCCTTTTGTAGGGCGCGCCTGTACTTCCAGTGCTGAACGAAAACCAATGATTTTGGATCCTGTTTTCATGCGAAATGGCTAAAATAAATGTTTCACGTTTGTTACACTCAAACAGTGTCTCCTGTCATATGCTGAACTGGTCGCATTGTGGATTTTGCCTAAAACATGATTTTGGACAATGTTCATGGAACTCAGCTTAAAACGTACTTGCAGACTTGAAAATCCTTGCCTATTGTAGGGCGCGCCTGTACTTCCAGTGCTGAACGAAAACCAATGATTTTGGATCCTGTTTTCATGCGAAATGGCTGAAATAAATGTTTCAAGTTTGTTACACTCAAACAGTGTCTCCTGTCATATGCTGAACTGGTCGCATTGTGGATTTTGCCTAAAACATGATTTTGGACAATGTTCATGGAACTCAGCTTAAAACGTACTTGCAGACTTGAAAATCCTTGCCTTTTGTAGGGCGCGCCTGTACTTCCAGTGCTGAACGAAAACCAATGATTTTGGATCCTGTTTTCATGCGAAATGGCTAAAAGAAATGTTTCACGTTTGTTACACTCAAACAGTGTCTCCTGTCATATGCTGAACTGGTCGCATTGTGGATTTAGCCAAAAAACATGATTTTGGACAATGTTCATGGAACTCAGCTTAAAACGTACTTGCAGACTTGAAAATCCTTGCCTTTTGTAGGGCGCGCCTGTACTTCCAGTGCTGAACGAAAACCAATGATTTTGGATCCTGTTTTCATGCGAAATGGCTAAAAGAAATGTTTCAAGTTTGTTACACTCAAACAGTGTCTCCTGTCATATGCTGAACTGGTCGCATTGTGGATTTTGCCTAAAACATGATTTTGGACAATGTTCATGGAACTCAGCTTAAAACGTACTTGCAGACTTGAAAATCCTTGCCTATTGTAGGGCGCGCCTGTACTTCCAGTGCTGAACGAAAACCAATGATTTTGGATCCTGTTTTCAAGCGAAATGGCTAAAAGAAATGTTTCACGTTTGTTACACTCAAACAGTGTCTCCTGTCATATGCTGAACTGGTCGCATTGTGGATTTTGCCTAAAACATGATTTTGGACAATGTTCATGGAACTCAGCTTAAAACGTACTTGCAGACTTGAACATCCTTGCCTTTTGTAGGGCGCGCCTGTACTTCCAGTGCTGAACGAAAACCAATGATTTTGGATCCTGTTTTCATGCGAAATGGCTAAAAGAAATGTTTCACGTTTGTTACACTCAAACAGTGTCTCCTGTCATATGCTGAACTGGTCGCATTGTGGATTTTGCCTAAAACATGATTTTGGACAATGTTCATGGAACTCAGCTTAAAACGTACTTGCAGACTTGAAAATCCTTGCCTTTTGTAGGGCGCGCCTGTACTTCCAGTGCTGAACGAAAACCAATGATTTTGGATCCTGTTTTCATGCGAAATGGCTAAAATAAATGTTTCACGTTTGTTACACTCAAACAGTGTCTCCTGTCATATGCTGAACTGGTCGCATTGTGGATTTTGCCTAAAACATGATTTTGGACAATGTTCATGGAACTCAGCTTAAAACGTACTTGCAGACTTGAAAATCCTTGCCTATTGTAGGGCGCGCCTGTACTTCCAGTGCTGAACGAAAACCAATGATTTTGGATCCTGTTTTCATGCGAAATGGCTGAAATAAATGTTTCAAGTTTGTTACACTCAAACAGTGTCTCCTGTCATATGCTGAACTGGTCGCATTGTGGATTTTGCCTAAAACATGATTTTGGACAATGTTCATGGAACTCAGCTTAAAACGTACTTGCAGACTTGAAAATCCTTGCCTTTTGTAGGGCGCGCCTGTACTTCCAGTGCTGAACGAAAACCAATGATTTTGGATCCTGTTTTCATGCGAAATGGCTAAAAGAAATGTTTCAAGTTTGTTACACTCAAACAGTGTCTCCTGTCATATGCTGAACTGGTCGCATTGTGGATTTTGCCTAAAACATGATTTTGGACAATGTTCATGGAACTCAGCTTAAAACGTACTTGCAGACTTGAAAATCCTTGCCTATTGTAGGGCGCGCCTGTACTTCCAGTGCTGAACGAAAACCAATGATTTTGGATCCTGTTTTCAAGCGAAATGGCTAAAAGAAATGTTTCACGTTTGTTACACTCAAACAGTGTCTCCTGTCATATGCTGAACTGGTCGCATTGTGGATTTTGCCTAAAACATGATTTTGGACAATGTTCATGGAACTCAGCTTAAAACGTACTTGCAGACTTGAACATCCTTGCCTTTTGTAGGGCGCGCCTGTACTTCCAGTGCTGAACGAAAACCAATGATTTTGGATCCTGTTTTCATGCGAAATGGCTGAAATAAATGTTTCAAGTTTGTTACACTCAAACAGTGTCTCCTGTCATATGCTGAACTGGTCGCATTGTGGATTTAGCCAAAAAACATGATTTTGGACAATGTTCATGGAACTCAGCTTAAAACGTACTTGCAGACTTGAAAATCCTTGCCTATTGTAGGGCGCGCCTGTACTTCCAGTGCTGAACGAAAACCAATGATTTTGGATCCTGTTTTCATGCGAAATGGCTAAAAGAAATGTTTCACGTTTGTTACACTCAAACAGTGTCTCCTGTCATATGCTGAACTGGTCGCATTGTGGATTTTGCCTAAAACATGATTTTGGACAATGTTCATGGAACTCAGCTTAAAACGTACTTGCAGACTTGAAAATCCTTGCCTATTGTAGGGCGCGCCTGTACTTCCAGTGCTGAACGAAAACCAATGATTTTGGATCCTGTTTTCATGCGAAATGGCTAAAAGAAATGTTTCACGTTTGTTACACTCAAACAGTGGCTCCTGTCATATGCTGAACTGGTCGCATTGTGGATTTTGCCTAAAACATGATTTTGGACAATGTTCATGGAACTCAGCTTAAAACGTACTTGCAGACTTGAAAATCCTTGCCTTTTGTAGGGCGCGCCTGTACTTCCAGTGCTGAACGAAAACCAATGATTTTGGATCCTGTTTTCATGCGAAATGGCTAAAATAAATGTTTCAAGTTTGTTACACTCAAACAGTGTCTCCTGTCATATGCTGAACTGGTCGCATTGTGGATTTTGCCTAAAACATGATTTTGGACAATGTTCATGGAACTCAGCTTAAAACGTACTTGCAGACTTGAAAATCCTTGCCTTTTGTAGGGCGCGCCTGTACTTCCAGTGCTGAACGAAAACCAATGATTTTGGATCCTGTTTTCATGCGAAATGGCTAAAATAAATGTTTCACGTTTGTTACACTCAAACAGTGTCTCCTGTCATATGCTGAACTGGTCGCATTGTTGATTTTGCCTAAAACATGATTTTGGACAATGTTCATGGAACTCAGCTTAAAACGTACTTGCAGACTTGAAAATCCTTGCCTATTGTAGGGCGCGCCTGTACTTCCAGTGCTGAACGAAAACCAATGATTTTGGATCCTGTTTTCATGCGAAATGGCTAAAAGAAATGTTTCACGTTTGTTACACTCAAACAGTGGCACCTGTCATATGCTGAACTGGTCGCATTGTGGATTTTGCCTAAAACATGATTTTGGACAATGTTCATGGAACTCAGCTTAAAACGTACTTGCAGACTTGAAAATCCTTGCCTTTTGTAGGGCGCGCCTGTACTTCCAGTGCTGAACGAAAACCAATGATTTTGGATCCTGTTTTCATGCGAAATGGCTAAAATAAATGTTTCACGTTTGTTACACTCAAACAGTGGCTCCTGTCATATGCTGAACTGGTCGCATTGTGGATTTAGCCTAAAACATGATTTTGGACAATGTTCATGGAACTCAGCTTAAAACGTACTTGCAGACTTGAAAATCCTTGCCTTTTGTAGGGCGCGCCTGTACTTCCAGTGCTGAACGAAAACCAATGATTTTGGATCCTGTTTTCATGCGAAATGGCTAAAAGAAATGTTTCACGTTTGTTACACTCAAACAGTGTCTCCTGTCATATGCTGAACTGGTCGCATTGTGGATTTTGCCTAAAACATGATTTTGGACAATGTTCATGGAACTCAGCTTAAAACGTACTTGCAGACTTGAACATCCTTGCCTTTTGTAGGGCGCGCCTGTACTTCCAGTGCTGAACGAAAACCAATGATTTTTGATCCTGTTTTCATGCGAAATGGCTGAAATAAATGTTTCAAGTTTGTTACACTCAAACAGTGTCTCCTGTCATATGCTGAACTGGTCGCATTGTGGATTTTCCCTAAAATATGATTTTGGACAATGTTCATGGAACTCAGCTTAAAACGTACTTGCAGACTTGAAAATCCTTGCCTTTTGTAGGGCGCGCCTGTACTTCCAGTGCTGAACGAAAACCAATGATTTTGGATCCTGTTTTCATGCGAAATGGCTAAAATAAATGTTTCAAGTTTGTTACACTCAAACAGTGTCTCCTGTCATATGCTGAACTGGTCGCATTGTGGATTTAGCCAAAAAACATGATTTTGGACAATGTTCATGGAACTCAGCTTAAAACGTACTTGCAGACTTGAAAATCCTTGCCTTTTGTAGGGCGCGCCTGTACTTCCAGTGCTGAACGAAAACCAATGATTTTGGATCCTGTTTTCATGCGAAATGGCTAAAATAAATGTTTCAAGTTTGTTACACTCAAACAGTGTCTCCTGTCATATGCAGAACTGGTCGCATTGTGGATTTTGCCTAAAACATGATTTTGGACAATGTTCATGGAACTCAGCTTAAAACGTACTTGCAGACTTGAAAATCCTTGCCTATTGTAGGGCGCGCCTGTACTTCCAGTGCTGAACGAAAACCATTGATTTTGGATCCTGTTTTCATGCGAAATGGCTAAAAGAAATGTTTCACGTTTGTTACACTCAAACAGTGTCTCCTGTCATATGCTGAACTGGTCGCATTGTGGATTTTGCCTAAAACATGATTTTGGACAATGTTCATGGAACTCAGCTTAAAACGTACTTGCAGACTTGAACATCCTTGCCTTTTGTAGGGCGCGCCTGTACTTCCAGTGCTGAACGAAAACCAATGATTTTGGATCCTGTTTTCATGCGAAATGGCTGAAATAAATGTTTCAAGTTTGTTACACTCAAACAGTGTCTCCTGTCATATGCTGAACTGGTCGCATTGTGGATTTAGCCAAAAAACATGATTTTGGACAATGTTCATGGAACTCAGCTTAAAACGTACTTGCAGACTTGAAAATCCTTGCCTATTGTAGGGCGCGCCTGTACTTCCAGTGCTGAACGAAAACCAATGATTTTGGATCCTGTTTTCATGCGAAATGGCTAAAAGAAATGTTTCACGTTTGTTACACTCAAACAGTGTCTCCTGTCATATGCTGAACTGGTCGCATTGTGGATTTTGCCTAAAACATGATTTTGGACAATGTTCATGGAACTCAGCTTAAAACGTACTTGCAGACTTGAAAATCCTTGCCTATTGTAGGGCGCGCCTGTACTTCCAGTGCTGAACGAAAACCAATGATTTTGGATCCTGTTTTCATGCGAAATGGCTAAAAGAAATGTTTCACGTTTGTTACACTCAAACAGTGGCTCCTGTCATATGCTGAACTGGTCGCATTGTGGATTTTGCCTAAAACATGATTTTGGACAATGTTCATGGAACTCAGCTTAAAACGTACTTGCAGACTTGAAAATCCTTGCCTTTTGTAGGGCGCGCCTGTACTTCCAGTGCTGAACGAAAACCAATGATTTTGGATCCTGTTTTCATGCGAAATGGCTAAAATAAATGTTTCAAGTTTGTTACACTCAAACAGTGTCTCCTGTCATATGCTGAACTGGTCGCATTGTGGATTTAGCCTAAAACATGATTTTGGACAATGTTCATGGAACTCAGCTTAAAACGTACTTGCAGACTTGAAAATCCTTGCCTTTTGTAGGGCGCGCCTGTACTTCCAGTGCTGAACGAAAACCAATGATTTTGGATCCTGTTTTCATGCGAAATGGCTAAAAGAAATGTTTCACGTTTGTTACACTCAAACAGTGTCTCCTGTCATATGCTGAACTGGTCGCATTGTGGATTTTGCCTAAAACATGATTTTGGACAATGTTCATGGAACTCAGCTTAAAACGTACTTGCAGACTTGAACATCCTTGCCTTTTGTAGGGCGCGCCTGTACTTCCAGTGCTGAACGAAAACCAATGATTTTGGATCCTGTTTTCATGCGAAATGGCTGAAATAAATGTTTCAAGTTTGTTACACTCAAACAGTGTCTCCTGTCATATGCTGAACTGGTCGCATTGTGGATTTTCCCTAAAACATGATTTTGGACAATGTTCATGGAACTCAGCTTAAAACGTACTTGCAGACTTGAAAATCCTTGCCTTTTGTAGGGCGCGCCTGTACTTCCAGTGCTGAACGAAAACCAATGATTTTGGATCCTGTTTTCATGCGAAATGGCTAAAATAAATGTTTCAAGTTTGTTACACTCAAACAGTGTCTCCTGTCATATGCTGAACTGGTCGCATTGTGGATTTAGCCAAAAAACATGATTTTGGACAATGTTCATGGAACTCAGCTTAAAACGTACTTGCAGACTTGAAAATCCTTGCCTTTTGTAGGGCGCGCCTGTACTTCCAGTGCTGAACGAAAACCAATGATTTTGGATCCTGTTTTCATGCGAAATGGCTAAAATAAATGTTTCAAGTTTGTTACACTCAAACAGTGTCTCCTGTCATATGCAGAACTGGTCGCATTGTGGATTTTGCCTAAAACATGATTTTGGACAATGTTCATGGAACTCAGCTTAAAACGTACTTGCAGACTTAAAAATCCTTGCCTATTGTAGGGCGCGCCTGTACTTCCAGTGCTGAACGAAAACCATTGATTTTGGATCCTGTTTTCATGCGAAATGGCTAAAAGAAATGTTTCACGTTTGTTACACTCAAACAGTGTCTCCTGTCATATGCTGAACTGGTCGCATTGTGGATTTTGCCTAAAACATGATTTTGGACAATGTTCATGGAACTCAGCTTAAAACGTACTTGCAGACTTGAACATCCTTGCCTTTTGTAGGGCGCGCCTGTACTTCCAGTGCTGAACGAAAACCAATGATTTTGGATCCTGTTTTCATGCGAAATGGCTGAAATAAATGTTTCAAGTTTGTTACACTCAAACAGTGTCTCCTGTCATATGCTGAACTGGTCGCATTGTGGATTTAGCCAAAAAACATGATTTTGGACAATGTTCATGGAACTCAGCTTAAAACGTACTTGCAGACTTGAAAATCCTTGCCTATTGTAGGGCGCGCCTGTACTTCCAGTGCTGAACGAAAACCAATGATTTTGGATCCTGTTTTCATGCGAAATGGCTAAAAGAAATGTTTCACGTTTGTTACACTCAAACAGTGTCTCCTGTCATATGCTGAACTGGTCGCATTGTGGATTTTGCCTAAAACATGATTTTGGACAATGTTCATGGAACTCAGCTTAAAACGTACTTGCAGACTTGAAAATCCTTGCCTATTGTAGGGCGCGCCTGTACTTCCAGTGCTGAACGAAAACCAATGATTTTGGATCCTGTTTTCATGCGAAATGGCTAAAAGAAATGTTTCACGTTTGTTACACTCAAACAGTGGCTCCTGTCATATGCTGAACTGGTCGCATTGTGGATTTTGCCTAAAACATGATTTTGGACAATGTTCATGGAACTCAGCTTAAAACGTACTTGCAGACTTGAAAATCCTTGCCTTTTGTAGGGCGCGCCTGTACTTCCAGTGCTGAACGAAAACCAATGATTTTGGATCCTGTTTTCATGCGAAATGGCTAAAATAAATGTTTCAAGTTTGTTACACTCAAACAGTGTCTCCTGTCATATGCTGAACTGGTCGCATTGTGGATTTTGCCTAAAACATGATTTTGGACAATGTTCATGGAACTCAGCTTAAAACGTACTTGCAGACTTGAAAATCCTTGCCTATTGTAGGGCGCGCCTGTACTTCCAGTGCTGAACGAAAACCAATGATTTTGGATCCTGTTTTCATGCGAAATGGCTAAAAGAAATGTTTCACGTTTGTTACACTCAAACAGTGTCTCCTGTCATATGCTGAACTGGTCGCATTGTGGATTTTGCCTAAAACATGATTTTGGACAATGTTCATGGAACTCAGCTTAAAACGTACTTGCAGACTTGAAAATCCTTGCCTTTTGTAGGGCGCGCCTGTACTTCCAGTGCTGAACGAAAACCAATGATTTTGGATCCTGTTTTCATGCGAAATGGCTAAAATAAATGTTTCAAGTTTGTTACACTCAAACAGTGTCTCCTGTCATATGCTGAACTGGTCGCATTGTGGATTTAGCCAAAAAACATGATTTTGGACAATGTTCATGGAACTCAGCTTAAAACGTACTTGCAGACTTGAAAATCCTTGCCTATTGTAGGGCGCGCCTGTACTTCCAGTGCTGAACGAAAACCAATGATTTTGGATCCTGTTTTCATGCGAAATGGCTAAAAGAAATGTTTCACGTTTGTTACACTCAAACAGTGTCTCCTGTCATATGCTGAACTGGTCGCATTGTGGATTTTGCCTAAAACATGATTTTGGACAATGTTCATGGAACTCAGCTTAAAACGTACTTGCAGACTTGAAAATCCTTGCCTTTTGTAGGGCGCGCCTGTACTTCCAGTGCTGAACGAAAACCAATGATTTTGGATCCTGTTTTCATGCGAAATGGCTAAAATAAATGTTTCAAGTTTGTTACACTCAAACAGTGTCTCCTGTCATATGCTGAACTGGTCGCATTGTGGATTTAGCCAAAAAACATGATTTTGGACAATGTTCATGGAACTCAGCTTAAAACGTACTTGCAGACTTGAAAATCCTTGCCTATTGTAGGGCGCGCCTGTACTTCTAGTGCTGAACGAAAACCAATGATTGTGGATCCTGTTTTCATGCGAAATGGCTAAAAGAAATGTTTCACGTTTGTTACACTCAAACAGTGTCTCCTGTCATATGCTGAACTGGTCGCATTGTGGATTTTGCCTAAAACATGATTTTGGACAATGTTCATGGAACTCAGCTTAAAACGTACTTGCAGACTTGAAAATCCTTGCCTTTTGTAGGGCGTGCCTTTACTTCCAGTGCTGAACGAAAACCAATGATTTTGGATCCTGTTTTCATGCGAAATGGCTAAAATAAATGTTTCAAGTTTGTTACACTCAAACAGTGTCTCCTGTCATATGCTGAACTGGTCGCATTGTGGATTTTGCCTAAAACATGATTTTGGACAATGTTCATGGAACTCAGCTTAAAACGTACTTGCAGACTTGAAAATCCTTGCCTATTGTAGGGCGCGCCTGTACTTCCAGTGCTGAACGAAAACCAATGATTTTGGATCCTGTTTTCATGCGAAATGGCTAAAAGAAATGTTTCACGTTTGTTACACTCAAACAGTGGCTCCTGTCATATGCTGAACTGGTCGCATTGTGGATTTTGCCTAAAACATGATTTTGGACAATGTTCATGGAACTCAGCTTAAAACGTACTTGCAGACTTGAAAATCCTTGCCTTTTGTAGGGCGCGCCTGTACTTCCAGTGCTGAACGAAAACCAATGATTTTGGATCCTGTTTTCATGCGAAATGGCTAAAAGAAATGTTTCACGTTTGTTACACTCAAACAGTGTCTCCTGTCATATGCTGAACTGGTCGCATTGTGGATTTTGCCTAAAACATGATTTTGGACAATGTTCATGGAACTCAGCTTAAAACGTACTTGCAGACTTGAAAATCCTTGCCTTTTGTAGGGCGTGCCTTTACTTCCAGTGCTGAACGAAAACCAATGATTTTGGATCCTGTTTTCATGCGAAATGGCTAAAATAAATGTTTCAAGTTTGTTACACTCAAACAGTGTCTCCTGTCATATGCTGAACTGGTCGCATTGTGGATTTTGCCTAAAACATGATTTTGGACAATGTTCATGGAACTCAGCTTAAAACGTACTTGCAGACTTGAAAATCCTTGCCTATTGTAGGGCGCGCCTGTACTTCCAGTGCTGAACGAAAACCAATGATTTTGGATCCTGTTTTCATGCGAAATGGCTAAAAGAAATGTTTCACGTTTGTTACACTCAAACAGTGGCTCCTGTCATATGCTGAACTGGTCGCATTGTGGATTTTGCCTAAAACATGATTTTGGACAATGTTCATGGAACTCAGCTTAAAACGTACTTGCAGACTTGAAAATCCTTGCCTTTTGTAGGGCGCGCCTGTACTTCCAGTGCTGAACGAAAACCAATGATTTTGGATCCTGTTTTCATGCGAAATGGCTAAAATAAATGTTTCAAGTTTGTTACACTCAAACAGTGTCTCCTGTCATATGCTGAACTGGTCGCATTGTGGATTTTGCCTAAAACATAATTTTGGACAATGTTCATGGAACTCAGCTTAAAACGTACTTGCAGACTTGAAAATCCTTGCCTATTGTAGGGCGCGCCTGTACTTCCAGTGCTGAACGAAAACCAATGATTTTGGATCCTGTTTTCATGCGAAATGGCTAAAAGAAATGTTTCACGTTTGTTACACTCAAACAGTGGCTCCTGTCATATGCTGAACTGGTCGCATTGTGGATTTAGCCAAAAAACATGATTTTGGACAATGTTCATGGAACTCAGCTTAAAACGTACTTGCAGACTTGAAAATCCTTGCCTATTGTAGGGCGCGCCTGTACTTCTAAGTGCTGAACGAAAACCAATGATTGTGGATCCTGTTTTCATGCGAAATGGCTAAAAGAAATGTTTCACGTTTGTTACACTCAAACAGTGTCTCCTGTCATATGCTGAACTGGTCGCATTGTGGATTTTGCCTAAAACATGATTTTGGACAATGTTCATGGAACTCAGCTTAAAACGTACTTGCAGACTTGAAAATCCTTGCCTATTGTAGGGCGCGCCTGTACTTCCAGTGCTGAACGAAAACCAATGATTTTGGATCCTGTTTTCATGCGAAATGGCTAAAAGAAATGTTTCACGTTTGTTACACTCAAACAGTGTCTCCTGTCATATGCTGAACTGGTCGCATTGTGGATTTTGCCTAAAACATGATTTTGGACAATGTTCATGGAACTCAGCTTAAAACGTACTTGCAGACTTGAAAATCCTTTCCTATTGTAGGGCGCGCCTGTACTTCCAGTGCTGAACGAAAACCAATGATTTTGGATCCTGTTTTCATGCGAAATGGCTAAAAGAAATGTTTCACGTTTGTTACACTCAAACAGTGGCTCCTGTCATATGCTGAACTGGTCGCATTGTGGATTTTGCCTAAAACATGATTTTGGACAATGTTCATGGAACTCAGCTTAAAACGTACTTGCAGACTTGAAAATCCTTGCCTTTTGTAGGGCGCGCCTGTACTTCCAGTGCTGAACGAAAACCAATGATTTTGGATCCTGTTTTCATGCGAAATGGCTAAAATAAATGTTTCAAGTTTGTTACACTCAAACAGTGTCTCCTGTCATATGCTGAACTGGTCGCATTGTGGATTTTGCCTAAAACATGATTTTGGACAATGTTCATGGAACTCAGCTTAAAACGTACTTGCAGACTTGAAAATCCTTGCCTATTGTAGGGCGCGCCTGTACTTCCAGTGCTGAACGAAAACAAATGATTTTGGATCCTGTTTTCATGCGAAATGGCTAAAAGAAATGTTTCACGTTTGTTACACTCAAAAAGTGTCTCCTGTCATATGCTGAACTGGTCGCATTGTGGATTTTGCCTAAAACATGATTTTGGACAATGTTCATGGAACTCAGCTTAAAACGTACTTGCAGACTTGAAAATCCTTGCCTTTTGTAGGGCGCGCCTGTACTTCCAGTGCTGAACGAAAACCAATGATTTTGGATCCTGTTTTCATGCGAAATGGCTAAAATAAATGTTTCAAGTTTGTTACACTCAAACAGTGTCTCCTGTCATATGCTGAACTGGTCGCATTGTGGATTTAGCCAAAAAACATGATTTTGGACAATGTTCATGGAACTCAGCTTAAAACGTACTTGCAGACTTGAAAATCCTTGCCTATTGTAGGGCGCGCCTGTACTTCCAGTGCTGAACGAAAACCAATGATTTTGGATCCTGTTTTCATGCGAAATGGCTAAAAGAAATGTTTCACGTTTGTTACACTCAAACAGTGTCTCCTGTCATATGCTGAACTGGTCGCATTGTGGATTTTGCCTAAAACATGATTTTGGACAATGTTCATGGAACTCAGCTTAAAACGTACTTGCAGACTTGAAAATCCTTGCCTTTTGTAGGGCGCGCCTGTACTTCCAGTGCTGAACGAAAACCAATGATTTTGGATCCTGTTTTCATGCGAAATGGCTAAAATAAATGTTTCAAGTTTGTTACACTCAAACAGTGTCTCCTGTCATATGCTGAACTGGTCGCATTGTGGATTTAGCCAAAAAACATGATTTTGGACAATGTTCATGGAACTCAGCTTAAAACGTACTTGCAGACTTGAAAATCCTTGCCTATTGTAGGGCGCGCCTGTACTTCTAGTGCTGAACGAAAACCAATGATTGTGGATCCTGTTTTCATGCGAAATGGCTAAAAGAAATGTTTCACGTTTGTTACACTCAAACAGTGTCTCCTGTCATATGCTGAACTGGTCGCATTGTGGATTTTGCCTAAAACATGATTTTGGACAATGTTCATGGAACTCAGCTTAAAACGTACTTGCAGACTTGAAAATCCTTGCCTATTGTAGGGCGCGCCTGTACTTCCAGTGCTGAACGAAAACCAATGATTTTGGATCCTGTTTTCATGCGAAATGGCTAAAAGAAATGTTTCACGTTTGTTACACTCAAACAGTGGCTCCTGTCATATGCTGAACTGGTCGCATTGTGGATTTTGCCTAAAACATGATTTTGGACAATGTTCATGGAACTCAGCTTAAAACGTACTTGCAGACTTGAAAATCCTTGCCTTTTGTAGGGCGCGCCTGTACTTCCAGTGCTGAACGAAAACCAATGATTTTGGATCCTGTTTTCATGCGAAATGGCTAAAATAAATGTTTCAAGTTTGTTACACTCAAACAGTGTCTCCTGTCATATGCTGAACTGGTCGCATTGTGGATTTTGCCTAAAACATGATTTTGGACAATGTTCATGGAACTCAGCTTAAAACGTACTTGCAGACTTGAAAATCCTTGCCTATTGTAGGGCGCGCCTGTACTTCCAGTGCTGAACGAAAACCAATGATTTTGGATCCTGTTTTCATGCGAAATGGCTAAAAGAAATGTTTCACGTTTGTTACACTCAAACAGTGTCTCCTGTCATATGCTGAACTGGTCGCATTGTGGATTTTGCCTAAAACATGATTTTGGACAATGTTCATGGAACTCAGCTTAAAACGTACTTGCAGACTTGAAAATCCTTGCCTATTGTAGGGCGCGCCTGTACTTCCAGTGCTGAACGAAAACCAATGATTTTGGATCCTGTTTTCATGCGAAATGGCTAAAAGAAATGTTTCACGTTTGTTACACTCAAACAGTGGCTCCTGTCATATGCTGAACTGGTCGCATTGTGGATTTTGCCTAAAACATGATTTTGGACAATGTTCATGGAACTCAGCTTAAAACGTACTTGCAGACTTGAAAATCCTTGCCTTTTGTAGGGCGCGCCTGTACTTCCAGTGCTGAACGAAAACCAATGATTTTGGATCCTGTTTTCATGCGAAATGGCTAAAATAAATGTTTCAAGTTTGTTACACTCAAACAGTGTCTCCTGTCATATGCTGAACTGGTCGCATTGTGGATTTTGCCTAAAACATGATTTTGGACAATGTTCATGGAACTCAGCTTAAAACGTACTTGCAGACTTGAAAATCCTTGCCTATTGTAGGGCGCGCCTGTACTTCCAGTGCTGAACGAAAACAAATGATTTTGGATCCTGTTTTCATGCGAAATGGCTAAAAGAAATGTTTCACGTTTGTTACACTCAAACAGTGTCTCCTGTCATATGCTGAACTGGTCGCATTGTGGATTTTGCCTAAAACATGATTTTGGACAATGTTCATGGAACTCAGCTTAAAACGTACTTGCAGACTTGAAAATCCTTGCCTTTTGTAGGGCGCGCCTGTACTTCCAGTGCTGAACGAAAACCAATGATTTTGGATCCTGTTTTCATGCGAAATGGCTAAAATAAATGTTTCAAGTTTGTTACACTCAAACAGTGTCTCCTGTCATATGCTGAACTGGTCGCATTGTGGATTTAGCCAAAAAACATGATTTTGGACAATGTTCATGGAACTCAGCTTAAAACGTACTTGCAGACTTGAAAATCCTTGCCTATTGTAGGGCGCGCCTGTACTTCCAGTGCTGAATGAAAACCAATGATTTTGGATCCTGTTTTCATGCGAAATGGCTAAAAGAAATGTTTCACGTTTGTTACACTCAAACAGTGTCTCCTGTCATATGCTGAACTGGTCGCATTGTGGATTTTGCCTAAAACATGATTTTGGACAATGTTCATGGAACTCAGCTTAAAACGTACTTGCAGACTTGAAAATCCTTGCCTTTTGTAGGGCGCGCCTGTACTTCCAGTGCTGAACGAAAACCAATGATTTTGGATCCTGTTTTCATGCGAAATGGCTAAAATAAATGTTTCAAGTTTGTTACACTCAAACAGTGTCTCCTGTCATATGCTGAACTGGTCGCATTGTGGATTTAGCCAAAAAACATGATTTTGGACAATGTTCATGGAACTCAGCTTAAAACGTACTTGCAGACTTGAAAATCCTTGCCTATTGTAGGGCGCGCCTGTACTTCTAGTGCTGAACGAAAACCAATGATTGTGGATCCTGTTTTCATGCGAAATGGCTAAAAGAAATGTTTCACGTTTGTTACACTCAAACAGTGGCTCCTGTCATATGCTGAACTGGTCGCATTGTGGATTTTGCCTAAAACATGATTTTGGACAATGTTCATGGAACTCAGCTTAAAACGTACTTGCAGACTTGAAAATCCTTGCCTTTTGTAGGGCGCGCCTGTACTTCCAGTGCTGAACGAAAACCAATGATTTTGGATCCTGTTTTCATGCGAAATGGCTAAAATAAATGTTTCAAGTTTGTTACACTCAAACAGTGTCTCCTGTCATATGCTGAACTGGTCGCATTGTGGATTTTGCCTAAAACATGATTTTGGACAATGTTCATGGAACTCAGCTTAAAACGTACTTGCAGACTTGAAAATCCTTGCCTATTGTAGGGCGCGCCTGTACTTCCAGTGCTGAACGAAAACAAATGATTTTGGATCCTGTTTTCATGCGAAATGGCTAAAAGAAATGTTTCACGTTTGTTACACTCAAACAGTGTCTCCTGTCATATGCTGAACTGGTCGCATTGTGGATTTTGCCTAAAACGTGATTTTGGACAATGTTCATGGAACTCAGCTTAAAACGTACTTGCAGACTTGAAAATCCTTGCCTATTGTAGGGCGCGCCTGTACTTCCAGTGCTGAACGAAAACCAATGATTTTGGATCCTGTTTTCATGCGAAATGGCTAAAATAAATGTTTCAAGTTTGTTACACTCAAACAGTGTCTCCTGTCATATGCTGAACTGGTCGCATTGTGGATTTAGCCTAAAACATGATTTTGGACAATGTTCATGGAACTCAGCTTAAAACGTACTTGCAGACTTGAAAATCCTTGCCTTTTGTAGGGCGCGCCTGTACTTCCAGTGCTGAACGAAAACCAATGATTTTGGATCCTGTTTTCATGCGAAATGGCTAAAAGAAATGTTTCACGTTTGTTACACTCAAACAGTGTCTCCTGTCATATGCTGAACTGGTCGCATTGTGGATTTTGCCTAAAACATGATTTTGGACAATGTTCATGGAACTCAGCTTAAAACGTACTTGCAGACTTGAACATCCTTGCCTTTTGTAGGGCGCGCCTGTACTTCCAGTGCTGAACGAAAACCAATGATTTTGGATCCTGTTTTCATGCGAAATGGCTGAAATAAATGTTTCAAGTTTGTTACACTCAAACAGTGTCTCCTGTCATATGCTGAACTGGTCGCATTGTGGATTTTCCCTAAAACATGATTTTGGACAATGTTCATGGAACTCAGCTTAAAACGTACTTGCAGACTTGAAAATCCTTGCCTTTTGTAGGGCGCGCCTGTACTTCCAGTGCTGAACGAAAACCAATGATTTTGGATCCTGTTTTCATGCGAAATGGCTAAAATAAATGTTTCAAGTTTGTTACACTCAAACAGTGTCTCCTGTCATATGCTGAACTGGTCGCATTGTGGATTTAGCCAAAAAACATGATTTTGGACAATGTTCATGGAACTCAGCTTAAAACGTACTTGCAGACTTGAAAATCCTTGCCTTTTGTAGGGCGCGCCTGTACTTCCAGTGCTGAACGAAAACCAATGATTTTGGATCCTGTTTTCATGCGAAATGGCTAAAATAAATGTTTCAAGTTTGTTACACTCAAACAGTGTCTCCTGTCATATGCAGAACTGGTCGCATTGTGGATTTTGCCTAAAACATGATTTTGGACAATGTTCATGGAACTCAGCTTAAAACGTACTTGCAGACTTAAAAATCCTTGCCTATTGTAGGGCGCGCCTGTACTTCCAGTGCTGAACGAAAACCATTGATTTTGGATCCTGTTTTCATGCGAAATGGCTAAAAGAAATGTTTCACGTTTGTTACACTCAAACAGTGTCTCCTGTCATATGCTGAACTGGTCGCATTGTGGATTTTGCCTAAAACATGATTTTGGACAATGTTCATGGAACTCAGCTTAAAACGTACTTGCAGACTTGAACATCCTTGCCTTTTGTAGGGCGCGCCTGTACTTCCAGTGCTGAACGAAAACCAATGATTTTGGATCCTGTTTTCATGCGAAATGGCTGAAATAAATGTTTCAAGTTTGTTACACTCAAACAGTGTCTCCTGTCATATGCTGAACTGGTCGCATTGTGGATTTAGCCAAAAAACATGATTTTGGACAATGTTCATGGAACTCAGCTTAAAACGTACTTGCAGACTTGAAAATCCTTGCCTATTGTAGGGCGCGCCTGTACTTCCAGTGCTGAACGAAAACCAATGATTTTGGATCCTGTTTTCATGCGAAATGGCTAAAAGAAATGTTTCACGTTTGTTACACTCAAACAGTGTCTCCTGTCATATGCTGAACTGGTCGCATTGTGGATTTTGCCTAAAACATGATTTTGGACAATGTTCATGGAACTCAGCTTAAAACGTACTTGCAGACTTGAAAATCCTTGCCTATTGTAGGGCGCGCCTGTACTTCCAGTGCTGAACGAAAACCAATGATTTTGGATCCTGTTTTCATGCGAAATGGCTAAAAGAAATGTTTCACGTTTGTTACACTCAAACAGTGGCTCCTGTCATATGCTGAACTGGTCGCATTGTGGATTTTGCCTAAAACATGATTTTGGACAATGTTCATGGAACTCAGCTTAAAACGTACTTGCAGACTTGAAAATCCTTGCCTTTTGTAGGGCGCGCCTGTACTTCCAGTGCTGAACGAAAACCAATGATTTTGGATCCTGTTTTCATGCGAAATGGCTAAAATAAATGTTTCAAGTTTGTTACACTCAAACAGTGTCTCCTGTCATATGCTGAACTGGTCGCATTGTGGATTTTGCCTAAAACATGATTTTGGACAATGTTCATGGAACTCAGCTTAAAACGTACTTGCAGACTTGAAAATCCTTGCCTATTGTAGGGCGCGCCTGTACTTCCAGTGCTGAACGAAAACCAATGATTTTGGATCCTGTTTTCATGCGAAATGGCTAAAAGAAATGTTTCACGTTTGTTACACTCAAACAGTGTCTCCTGTCATATGCTGAACTGGTCGCATTGTGGATTTTGCCTAAAACATGATTTTGGACAATGTTCATGGAACTCAGCTTAAAACGTACTTGCAGACTTGAAAATCCTTGCCTTTTGTAGGGCGCGCCTGTACTTCCAGTGCTGAACGAAAACCAATGATTTTGGATCCTGTTTTCATGCGAAATGGCTAAAATAAATGTTTCAAGTTTGTTACACTCAAACAGTGTCTCCTGTCATATGCTGAACTGGTCGCATTGTGGATTTAGCCTAAAACATGATTTTGGACAATGTTCATGGAACTCAGCTTAAAACGTACTTGCAGACTTGAAAATCCTTGCCTTTTGTAGGGCGCGCCTGTACTTCCAGTGCTGAACGAAAACCAATGATTTTGGATCCTGTTTTCATGCGAAATGGCTAAAAGAAATGTTTCACGTTTGTTACACTCAAACAGTGTCTCCTGTCATATGCTGAACTGGTCGCATTGTGGATTTTGCCTAAAACATGATTTTGGACAATGTTCATGGAACTCAGCTTAAAACGTACTTGCAGACTTGAACATCCTTGCCTTTTGTAGGGCGCGCCTGTACTTCCAGTGCTGAACGAAAACCAATGATTTTGGATCCTGTTTTCATGCGAAATGGCTGAAATAAATGTTTCAAGTTTGTTACACTCAAACAGTGTCTCCTGTCATATGCTGAACTGGTCGCATTGTGGATTTTCCCTAAAACATGATTTTGGACAATGTTCATGGAACTCAGCTTAAAACGTACTTGCAGACTTGAAAATCCTTGCCTTTTGTAGGGCGCGCCTGTACTTCCAGTGCTGAACGAAAACCAATGATTTTGGATCCTGTTTTCATGCGAAATGGCTAAAATAAATGTTTCAAGTTTGTTACACTCAAACAGTGTCTCCTGTCATATGCTGAACTGGTCGCATTGTGGATTTAGCCAAAAAACATGATTTTGGACAATGTTCATGGAACTCAGCTTAAAACGTACTTGCAGACTTGAAAATCCTTGCCTTTTGTAGGGCGCGCCTGTACTTCCAGTGCTGAACGAAAACCAATGATTTTGGATCCTGTTTTCATGCGAAATGGCTAAAATAAATGTTTCAAGTTTGTTACACTCAAACAGTGTCTCCTGTCATATGCAGAACTGGTCGCATTGTGGATTTTGCCTAAAACATGATTTTGGACAATGTTCATGGAACTCAGCTTAAAACGTACTTGCAGACTTAAAAATCCTTGCCTATTGTAGGGCGCGCCTGTACTTCCAGTGCTGAACGAAAACCATTGATTTTGGATCCTGTTTTCATGCGAAATGGCTAAAAGAAATGTTTCACGTTTGTTACACTCAAACAGTGTCTCCTGTCATATGCTGAACTGGTCGCATTGTGGATTTTGCCTAAAACATGATTTTGGACAATGTTCATGGAACTCAGCTTAAAACGTACTTGCAGACTTGAACATCCTTGCCTTTTGTAGGGCGCGCCTGTACTTCCAGTGCTGAACGAAAACCAATGATTTTGGATCCTGTTTTCATGCGAAATGGCTGAAATAAATGTTTCAAGTTTGTTACACTCAAACAGTGTCTCCTGTCATATGCTGAACTGGTCGCATTGTGGATTTAGCCAAAAAACATGATTTTGGACAATGTTCATGGAACTCAGCTTAAAACGTACTTGCAGACTTGAAAATCCTTGCCTATTGTAGGGCGCGCCTGTACTTCCAGTGCTGAACGAAAACCAATGATTTTGGATCCTGTTTTCATGCGAAATGGCTAAAAGAAATGTTTCACGTTTGTTACACTCAAACAGTGTCTCCTGTCATATGCTGAACTGGTCGCATTGTGGATTTTGCCTAAAACATGATTTTGGACAATGTTCATGGAACTCAGCTTAAAACGTACTTGCAGACTTGAAAATCCTTGCCTATTGTAGGGCGCGCCTGTACTTCCAGTGCTGAACGAAAACCAATGATTTTGGATCCTGTTTTCATGCGAAATGGCTAAAAGAAATGTTTCACGTTTGTTACACTCAAACAGTGGCTCCTGTCATATGCTGAACTGGTCGCATTGTGGATTTTGCCTAAAACATGATTTTGGACAATGTTCATGGAACTCAGCTTAAAACGTACTTGCAGACTTGAAAATCCTTGCCTTTTGTAGGGCGCGCCTGTACTTCCAGTGCTGAACGAAAACCAATGATTTTGGATCCTGTTTTCATGCGAAATGGCTAAAATAAATGTTTCAAGTTTGTTACACTCAAACAGTGTCTCCTGTCATATGCTGAACTGGTCGCATTGTGGATTTTGCCTAAAACATGATTTTGGACAATGTTCATGGAACTCAGCTTAAAACGTACTTGCAGACTTGAAAATCCTTGCCTATTGTAGGGCGCGCCTGTACTTCCAGTGCTGAACGAAAACCAATGATTTTGGATCCTGTTTTCATGCGAAATGGCTAAAAGAAATGTTTCACGTTTGTTACACTCAAACAGTGTCTCCTGTCATATGCTGAACTGGTCGCATTGTGGATTTTGCCTAAAACATGATTTTGGACAATGTTCATGGAACTCAGCTTAAAACGTACTTGCAGACTTGAAAATCCTTGCCTTTTGTAGGGCGCGCCTGTACTTCCAGTGCTGAACGAAAACCAATGATTTTGGATCCTGTTTTCATGCGAAATGGCTAAAATAAATGTTTCAAGTTTGTTACACTCAAACAGTGTCTCCTGTCATATGCTGAACTGGTCGCATTGTGGATTTAGCCAAAAAACATGATTTTGGACAATGTTCATGGAACTCAGCTTAAAACGTACTTGCAGACTTGAAAATCCTTGCCTATTGTAGGGCGCGCCTGTACTTCCAGTGCTGAACGAAAACCAATGATTTTGGATCCTGTTTTCATGCGAAATGGCTAAAAGAAATGTTTCACGTTTGTTACACTCAAACAGTGTCTCCTGTCATATGCTGAACTGGTCGCATTGTGGATTTTGCCTAAAACATGATTTTGGACAATGTTCATGGAACTCAGCTTAAAACGTACTTGCAGACTTGAAAATCCTTGCCTTTTGTAGGGCGCGCCTGTACTTCCAGTGCTGAACGAAAACCAATGATTTTGGATCCTGTTTTCATGCGAAATGGCTAAAATAAATGTTTCAAGTTTGTTACACTCAAACAGTGTCTCCTGTCATATGCTGAACTGGTCGCATTGTGGATTTAGCCAAAAAACATGATTTTGGACAATGTTCATGGAACTCAGCTTAAAACGTACTTGCAGACTTGAAAATCCTTGCCTATTGTAGGGCGCGCCTGTACTTCTAGTGCTGAACGAAAACCAATGATTGTGGATCCTGTTTTCATGCGAAATGGCTAAAAGAAATGTTTCACGTTTGTTACACTCAAACAGTGTCTCCTGTCATATGCTGAACTGGTCGCATTGTGGATTTTGCCTAAAACATGATTTTGGACAATGTTCATGGAACTCAGCTTAAAACGTACTTGCAGACTTGAAAATCCTTGCCTTTTGTAGGGCGTGCCTTTACTTCCAGTGCTGAACGAAAACCAATGATTTTGGATCCTGTTTTCATGCGAAATGGCTAAAATAAATGTTTCAAGTTTGTTACACTCAAACAGTGTCTCCTGTCATATGCTGAACTGGTCGCATTGTGGATTTTGCCTAAAACATGATTTTGGACAATGTTCATGGAACTCAGCTTAAAACGTACTTGCAGACTTGAAAATCCTTGCCTATTGTAGGGCGCGCCTGTACTTCCAGTGCTGAACGAAAACCAATGATTTTGGATCCTGTTTTCATGCGAAATGGCTAAAAGAAATGTTTCACGTTTGTTACACTCAAACAGTGGCTCCTGTCATATGCTGAACTGGTCGCATTGTGGATTTTGCCTAAAACATGATTTTGGACAATGTTCATGGAACTCAGCTTAAAACGTACTTGCAGACTTGAAAATCCTTGCCTTTTGTAGGGCGCGCCTGTACTTCCAGTGCTGAACGAAAACCAATGATTTTGGATCCTGTTTTCATGCGAAATGGCTAAAAGAAATGTTTCACGTTTGTTACACTCAAACAGTGTCTCCTGTCATATGCTGAACTGGTCGCATTGTGGATTTTGCCTAAAACATGATTTTGGACAATGTTCATGGAACTCAGCTTAAAACGTACTTGCAGACTTGAAAATCCTTGCCTTTTGTAGGGCGTGCCTTTACTTCCAGTGCTGAACGAAAACCAATGATTTTGGATCCTGTTTTCATGCGAAATGGCTAAAATAAATGTTTCAAGTTTGTTACACTCAAACAGTGTCTCCTGTCATATGCTGAACTGGTCGCATTGTGGATTTTGCCTAAAACATGATTTTGGACAATGTTCATGGAACTCAGCTTAAAACGTACTTGCAGACTTGAAAATCCTTGCCTATTGTAGGGCGCGCCTGTACTTCCAGTGCTGAACGAAAACCAATGATTTTGGATCCTGTTTTCATGCGAAATGGCTAAAAGAAATGTTTCACGTTTGTTACACTCAAACAGTGGCTCCTGTCATATGCTGAACTGGTCGCATTGTGGATTTTGCCTAAAACATGATTTTGGACAATGTTCATGGAACTCAGCTTAAAACGTACTTGCAGACTTGAAAATCCTTGCCTTTTGTAGGGCGCGCCTGTACTTCCAGTGCTGAACGAAAACCAATGATTTTGGATCCTGTTTTCATGCGAAATGGCTAAAATAAATGTTTCAAGTTTGTTACACTCAAACAGTGTCTCCTGTCATATGCTGAACTGGTCGCATTGTGGATTTTGCCTAAAACATAATTTTGGACAATGTTCATGGAACTCAGCTTAAAACGTACTTGCAGACTTGAAAATCCTTGCCTATTGTAGGGCGCGCCTGTACTTCCAGTGCTGAACGAAAACCAATGATTTTGGATCCTGTTTTCATGCGAAATGGCTAAAAGAAATGTTTCACGTTTGTTACACTCAAACAGTGGCTCCTGTCATATGCTGAACTGGTCGCATTGTGGATTTAGCCAAAAAACATGATTTTGGACAATGTTCATGGAACTCAGCTTAAAACGTACTTGCAGACTTGAAAATCCTTGCCTATTGTAGGGCGCGCCTGTACTTCTAAGTGCTGAACGAAAACCAATGATTGTGGATCCTGTTTTCATGCGAAATGGCTAAAAGAAATGTTTCACGTTTGTTACACTCAAACAGTGTCTCCTGTCATATGCTGAACTGGTCGCATTGTGGATTTTGCCTAAAACATGATTTTGGACAATGTTCATGGAACTCAGCTTAAAACGTACTTGCAGACTTGAAAATCCTTGCCTATTGTAGGGCGCGCCTGTACTTCCAGTGCTGAACGAAAACCAATGATTTTGGATCCTGTTTTCATGCGAAATGGCTAAAAGAAATGTTTCACGTTTGTTACACTCAAACAGTGTCTCCTGTCATATGCTGAACTGGTCGCATTGTGGATTTTGCCTAAAACATGATTTTGGACAATGTTCATGGAACTCAGCTTAAAACGTACTTGCAGACTTGAAAATCCTTTCCTATTGTAGGGCGCGCCTGTACTTCCAGTGCTGAACGAAAACCAATGATTTTGGATCCTGTTTTCATGCGAAATGGCTAAAAGAAATGTTTCACGTTTGTTACACTCAAACAGTGGCTCCTGTCATATGCTGAACTGGTCGCATTGTGGATTTTGCCTAAAACATGATTTTGGACAATGTTCATGGAACTCAGCTTAAAACGTACTTGCAGACTTGAAAATCCTTGCCTTTTGTAGGGCGCGCCTGTACTTCCAGTGCTGAACGAAAACCAATGATTTTGGATCCTGTTTTCATGCGAAATGGCTAAAATAAATGTTTCAAGTTTGTTACACTCAAACAGTGTCTCCTGTCATATGCTGAACTGGTCGCATTGTGGATTTTGCCTAAAACATGATTTTGGACAATGTTCATGGAACTCAGCTTAAAACGTACTTGCAGACTTGAAAATCCTTGCCTATTGTAGGGCGCGCCTGTACTTCCAGTGCTGAACGAAAACAAATGATTTTGGATCCTGTTTTCATGCGAAATGGCTAAAAGAAATGTTTCACGTTTGTTACACTCAAAAAGTGTCTCCTGTCATATGCTGAACTGGTCGCATTGTGGATTTTGCCTAAAACATGATTTTGGACAATGTTCATGGAACTCAGCTTAAAACGTACTTGCAGACTTGAAAATCCTTGCCTTTTGTAGGGCGCGCCTGTACTTCCAGTGCTGAACGAAAACCAATGATTTTGGATCCTGTTTTCATGCGAAATGGCTAAAATAAATGTTTCAAGTTTGTTACACTCAAACAGTGTCTCCTGTCATATGCTGAACTGGTCGCATTGTGGATTTAGCCAAAAAACATGATTTTGGACAATGTTCATGGAACTCAGCTTAAAACGTACTTGCAGACTTGAAAATCCTTGCCTATTGTAGGGCGCGCCTGTACTTCCAGTGCTGAACGAAAACCAATGATTTTGGATCCTGTTTTCATGCGAAATGGCTAAAAGAAATGTTTCACGTTTGTTACACTCAAACAGTGTCTCCTGTCATATGCTGAACTGGTCGCATTGTGGATTTTGCCTAAAACATGATTTTGGACAATGTTCATGGAACTCAGCTTAAAACGTACTTGCAGACTTGAAAATCCTTGCCTTTTGTAGGGCGCGCCTGTACTTCCAGTGCTGAACGAAAACCAATGATTTTGGATCCTGTTTTCATGCGAAATGGCTAAAATAAATGTTTCAAGTTTGTTACACTCAAACAGTGTCTCCTGTCATATGCTGAACTGGTCGCATTGTGGATTTAGCCAAAAAACATGATTTTGGACAATGTTCATGGAACTCAGCTTAAAACGTACTTGCAGACTTGAAAATCCTTGCCTATTGTAGGGCGCGCCTGTACTTCTAGTGCTGAACGAAAACCAATGATTGTGGATCCTGTTTTCATGCGAAATGGCTAAAAGAAATGTTTCACGTTTGTTACACTCAAACAGTGTCTCCTGTCATATGCTGAACTGGTCGCATTGTGGATTTTGCCTAAAACATGATTTTGGACAATGTTCATGGAACTCAGCTTAAAACGTACTTGCAGACTTGAAAATCCTTGCCTATTGTAGGGCGCGCCTGTACTTCCAGTGCTGAACGAAAACCAATGATTTTGGATCCTGTTTTCATGCGAAATGGCTAAAAGAAATGTTTCACGTTTGTTACACTCAAACAGTGGCTCCTGTCATATGCTGAACTGGTCGCATTGTGGATTTTGCCTAAAACATGATTTTGGACAATGTTCATGGAACTCAGCTTAAAACGTACTTGCAGACTTGAAAATCCTTGCCTTTTGTAGGGCGCGCCTGTACTTCCAGTGCTGAACGAAAACCAATGATTTTGGATCCTGTTTTCATGCGAAATGGCTAAAATAAATGTTTCAAGTTTGTTACACTCAAACAGTGTCTCCTGTCATATGCTGAACTGGTCGCATTGTGGATTTTGCCTAAAACATGATTTTGGACAATGTTCATGGAACTCAGCTTAAAACGTACTTGCAGACTTGAAAATCCTTGCCTATTGTAGGGCGCGCCTGTACTTCCAGTGCTGAACGAAAACCAATGATTTTGGATCCTGTTTTCATGCGAAATGGCTAAAAGAAATGTTTCACGTTTGTTACACTCAAACAGTGTCTCCTGTCATATGCTGAACTGGTCGCATTGTGGATTTTGCCTAAAACATGATTTTGGACAATGTTCATGGAACTCAGCTTAAAACGTACTTGCAGACTTGAAAATCCTTGCCTATTGTAGGGCGCGCCTGTACTTCCAGTGCTGAACGAAAACCAATGATTTTGG
This sequence comes from Coregonus lavaretus, assembly GCF_964263955.1. Taxonomy (NCBI): domain Eukaryota; kingdom Metazoa; phylum Chordata; class Actinopteri; order Salmoniformes; family Salmonidae; genus Coregonus; species Coregonus lavaretus. The sequence continues at coordinate 260,863 of NW_028162633.1, forward strand.
ATCCTGTTTTCATGCGAAATGGCTAAAAGAAATGTTTCACGTTTGTTACACTCAAACAGTGGCTCCTGTCATATGCTGAACTGGTCGCATTGTGGATTTTGCCTAAAACATGATTTTGGACAATGTTCATGGAACTCAGCTTAAAACGTACTTGCAGACTTGAAAATCCTTGCCTTTTGTAGGGCGCGCCTGTACTTCCAGTGCTGAACGAAAACCAATGATTTTGGATCCTGTTTTCATGCGAAATGGCTAAAATAAATGTTTCAAGTTTGTTACACTCAAACAGTGTCTCCTGTCATATGCTGAACTGGTCGCATTGTGGATTTTGCCTAAAACATGATTTTGGACAATGTTCATGGAACTCAGCTTAAAACGTACTTGCAGACTTGAAAATCCTTGCCTATTGTAGGGCGCGCCTGTACTTCCAGTGCTGAACGAAAACAAATGATTTTGGATCCTGTTTTCATGCGAAATGGCTAAAAGAAATGTTTCACGTTTGTTACACTCAAACAGTGTCTCCTGTCATATGCTGAACTGGTCGCATTGTGGATTTTGCCTAAAACATGATTTTGGACAATGTTCATGGAACTCAGCTTAAAACGTACTTGCAGACTTGAAAATCCTTGCCTTTTGTAGGGCGCGCCTGTACTTCCAGTGCTGAACGAAAACCAATGATTTTGGATCCTGTTTTCATGCGAAATGGCTAAAATAAATGTTTCAAGTTTGTTACACTCAAACAGTGTCTCCTGTCATATGCTGAACTGGTCGCATTGTGGATTTAGCCAAAAAACATGATTTTGGACAATGTTCATGGAACTCAGCTTAAAACGTACTTGCAGACTTGAAAATCCTTGCCTATTGTAGGGCGCGCCTGTACTTCCAGTGCTGAATGAAAACCAATGATTTTGGATCCTGTTTTCATGCGAAATGGCTAAAAGAAATGTTTCACGTTTGTTACACTCAAACAGTGTCTCCTGTCATATGCTGAACTGGTCGCATTGTGGATTTTGCCTAAAACATGATTTTGGACAATGTTCATGGAACTCAGCTTAAAACGTACTTGCAGACTTGAAAATCCTTGCCTTTTGTAGGGCGCGCCTGTACTTCCAGTGCTGAACGAAAACCAATGATTTTGGATCCTGTTTTCATGCGAAATGGCTAAAATAAATGTTTCAAGTTTGTTACACTCAAACAGTGTCTCCTGTCATATGCTGAACTGGTCGCATTGTGGATTTAGCCAAAAAACATGATTTTGGACAATGTTCATGGAACTCAGCTTAAAACGTACTTGCAGACTTGAAAATCCTTGCCTATTGTAGGGCGCGCCTGTACTTCTAGTGCTGAACGAAAACCAATGATTGTGGATCCTGTTTTCATGCGAAATGGCTAAAAGAAATGTTTCACGTTTGTTACACTCAAACAGTGGCTCCTGTCATATGCTGAACTGGTCGCATTGTGGATTTTGCCTAAAACATGATTTTGGACAATGTTCATGGAACTCAGCTTAAAACGTACTTGCAGACTTGAAAATCCTTGCCTTTTGTAGGGCGCGCCTGTACTTCCAGTGCTGAACGAAAACCAATGATTTTGGATCCTGTTTTCATGCGAAATGGCTAAAATAAATGTTTCAAGTTTGTTACACTCAAACAGTGTCTCCTGTCATATGCTGAACTGGTCGCATTGTGGATTTTGCCTAAAACATGATTTTGGACAATGTTCATGGAACTCAGCTTAAAACGTACTTGCAGACTTGAAAATCCTTGCCTATTGTAGGGCGCGCCTGTACTTCCAGTGCTGAACGAAAACAAATGATTTTGGATCCTGTTTTCATGCGAAATGGCTAAAAGAAATGTTTCACGTTTGTTACACTCAAACAGTGTCTCCTGTCATATGCTGAACTGGTCGCATTGTGGATTTTGCCTAAAACGTGATTTTGGACAATGTTCATGGAACTCAGCTTAAAACGTACTTGCAGACTTGAAAATCCTTGCCTTTTGTAGGGCGCGCCTGTACTTCCAGTGCTGAACGAAAACCAATGATTTTGGATCCTGTTTTCATGCGAAATGGCTAAAATAAATGTTTCAAGTTTGTTACACTCAAACAGTGTCTCCTGTCATATGCTGAACTGGTCGCATTGTGGATTTAGCCAAAAAACATGATTTTGGACAATGTTCATGGAACTCAGCTTAAAACGTACTTGCAGACTTGAAAATCCTTGCCTATTGTAGGGCGCGCCTGTACTTCCAGTGCTGAACGAAAACCAATGATTTTGGATCCTGTTTTCATGCGAAATGGCTAAAAGAAATGTTTCACGTTTGTTACACTCAAACAGTGTCTCCTGTCATATGCTGAACTGGTCGCATTGTGGATTTTGCCTAAAACATGATTTTGGACAATGTTCATGGAACTCAGCTTAAAACGTACTTGCAGACTTGAAAATCCTTGCCTTTTGTAGGGCGCGCCTGTACTTCCAGTGCTGAACGAAAACCAATGATTTTGGATCCTGTTTTCATGCGAAATGGCTAAAATAAATGTTTCAAGTTTGTTACACTCAAACAGTGTCTCCTGTCATATGCTGAACTGGTCGCATTGTGGATTTAGCCAAAAAACATGATTTTGGACAATGTTCATGGAACTCAGCTTAAAACGTACTTGCAGACTTGAAAATCCTTGCCTATTGTAGGGCGCGCCTGTACTTCTAGTGCTGAACGAAAACCAATGATTGTGGATCCTGTTTTCATGCGAAATGGCTAAAAGAAATGTTTCACGTTTGTTACACTCAAACAGTGTCTCCTGTCATATGCTGAACTGGTCGCATTGTGGATTTTGCCTAAAACATGATTTTGGACAATGTTCATGGAACTCAGCTTAAAACGTACTTACAGACTTGAAAATCCTTGCCTTTTGTAGGGCGCGCCTTTACTTCCAGTGCTGAACGAAAACCAATGATTTTGGATCCTGTTTTCATGCGAAATGGCTAAAATAAATGTTTCAAGTTTGTTACACTCAAACAGTGTCTCCTGTCATATGCTGAACTGGTCGCATTGTGGATTTTGCCTAAAACATGATTTTGGACAATGTTCATGGAACTCAGCTTAAAACGTACTTGCAGACTTGAAAATCCTTGCCTATTGTAGGGCGCGCCTGTACTTCCAGTGCTGAACGAAAACCAATGATTTTGGATCCTGTTTTCATGCGAAATGGCTAAAAGAAATGTTTCACGTTTGTTACACTCAAACAGTGGCTCCTGTCATATGCTGAACTGGTCGCATTGTGGATTTTGCCTAAAACATGATTTTGGACAATGTTCATGGAACTCAGCTTAAAACGTACTTGCAGACTTGAAAATCCTTGCCTTTTGTAGGGCGCGCCTGTACTTCCAGTGCTGAACGAAAACCAATGATTTTGGATCCTGTTTTCATGCGAAATGGCTAAAATAAATGTTTCAAGTTTGTTACACTCAAACAGTGTCTCCTGTCATATGCTGAACTGGTCGCATTGTGGATTTTGCCTAAAACATGATTTTGGACAATGTTCATGGAACTCAGCTTAAAACGTACTTGCAGACTTGAAAATCCTTGCCTATTGTAGGGCGCGCCTGTACTTCCAGTGCTGAACGAAAACCAATGATTTTGGATCCTGTTTTCATGCGAAATGGCTAAAAGAAATGTTTCACGTTTGTTACACTCAAACAGTGGCTCCTGTCATATGCTGAACTGGTCGCATTGTGGATTTAGCCAAAAAACATGATTTTGGACAATGTTCATGGAACTCAGCTTAAAACGTACTTGCAGACTTGAAAATCCTTGCCTATTGTAGGGCGCGCCTGTACTTCTAAGTGCTGAACGAAAACCAATGATTGTGGATCCTGTTTTCATGCGAAATGGCTAAAAGAAATGTTTCACGTTTGTTACACTCAAACAGTGGCTCCTGTCATATGCTGAACTGGTCGCATTGTGGATTTAGCCAAAAAACATGATTTTGGACAATGTTCATGGAACTCAGCTTAAAACGTACTTGCAGACTTGAAAATCCTTGCCTATTGTAGGGCGCGCCTGTACTTCTAAGTGCTGAACGAAAACCAATGATTGTGGATCCTGTTTTCATGCGAAATGGCTAAAAGAAATGTTTCACGTTTGTTACACTCAAACAGTGTCTCCTGTCATATGCTGAACTGGTCGCATTGTGGATTTTGCCTAAAACATGATTTTGGACAATGTTCATGGAACTCAGCTTAAAACGTACTTGCAGACTTGAAAATCCTTGCCTATTGTAGGGCGCGCCTGTACTTCCAGTGCTGAACGAAAACCAATGATTTTGGATCCTGTTTTCATGCGAAATGGCTAAAAGAAATGTTTCACGTTTGTTACACTCAAACAGTGTCTCCTGTCATATGCTGAACTGGTCGCATTGTGGATTTTGCCTAAAACATGATTTTGGACAATGTTCATGGAACTCAGCTTAAAACGTACTTGCAGACTTGAAAATCCTTGCCTATTGTAGGGCGCGCCTGTACTTCCAGTGCTGAACGAAAACTAATGATTTTGGATCCTGTTTTCATGCGAAATGGCTAAAAGAAATGTTTCACGTTTGTAACACTCAAACAGTGGCTCCTGTCATATGCTGAACTGGTCGCATTGTGGATTTTGCCTAAAACATGATTTTGGACAATGTTCATGGAACTCAGCTTAAAACGTACTTGCAGACTTGAAAATCCTTGCCTTTTGTAGGGCGCGCCTGTACTTCCAGTGCTGAACGAAAACCAATGATTTTGGATCCTGTTTTCATGCGAAATGGCTAAAATAAATGTTTCAAGTTTGTTACACTCAAACAGTGTCTCCTGTCATATGCTGAACTGGTCGCATTGTGGATTTTGCCTAAAACATGATTTTGGACAATGTTCATGGAACTCAGCTTAAAACGTACTTGCAGACTTGAAAATCCTTGCCTATTGTAGGGCGCGCCTGTACTTCCAGTGCTGAACGAAAACCAATGATTTTGGATCCTGTTTTCATGCGAAATGGCTAAAAGAAATGTTTCACGTTTGTTACACTCAAACAGTGTCTCCTGTCATATGCTGAACTGGTCGCATTGTGGATTTTGCCTAAAACATGATTTTGGACAATGTTCATGGAACTCAGCTTAAAACGTACTTGCAGACTTGAAAATCCTTGCCTTTTGTAGGGCGCGCCTGTACTTCCAGTGCTGAACGAAAACCAATGATTTTGGATCCTGTTTTCATGCGAAATGGCTAAAATAAATGTTTCAAGTTTGTTACACTCAAACAGTGTCTCCTGTCATATGCTGAACTGGTCGCATTGTGGATTTAGCCAAAAAACATGATTTTGGACAATGTTCATGGAACTCAGCTTAAAACGTACTTGCAGACTTGAAAATCCTTGCCTATTGTAGGGCGCGCCTGTACTTCCAGTGCTGAACGAAAACCAATGATTTTGGATCCTGTTTTCATGCGAAATGGCTAAAAGAAATGTTTCACGTTTGTTACACTCAAACAGTGTCTCCTGTCATATGCTGAACTGGTCGCATTGTGGATTTTGCCTAAAACATGATTTTGGACAATGTTCATGGAACTCAGCTTAAAACGTACTTGCAGACTTGAAAATCCTTGCCTTTTGTAGGGCGCGCCTGTACTTCCAGTGCTGAACGAAAACCAATGATTTTGGATCCTGTTTTCATGCGAAATGGCTAAAATAAATGTTTCAAGTTTGTTACACTCAAACAGTGTCTCCTGTCATATGCTGAACTGGTCGCATTGTGGATTTAGCCAAAAAACATGATTTTGGACAATGTTCATGGAACTCAGCTTAAAACGTACTTGCAGACTTGAAAATCCTTGCCTATTGTAGGGCGCGCCTGTACTTCCAGTGCTGAACGAAAACCAATGATTTTGGATCCTGTTTTCATGCGAAATGGCTAAAAGAAATGTTTCACGTTTGTTACACTCAAACAGTGTCTCCTGTCATATGCTGAACTGGTCGCATTGTGGATTTTGCCTAAAACATGATTTTGGACAATGTTCATGGAACTCAGCTTAAAACGTACTTGCAGACTTGAAAATCCTTGCCTTTTGTAGGGCGCGCCTGTACTTCCAGTGCTGAACGAAAACCAATGATTTTGGATCCTGTTTTCATTTGAAATGGCTAAAATAAATGTTTCAAGTTTGTTACACTCAAACAGTGTCTCCTGTCATATGCTGAACTGGTCGCATTGTGGATTTAGCCAAAAAACATGATTTTGGACAATGTTCATGGAACTCAGCTTAAAACGTACTTGCAGACTTGAAAATCCTTGCCTATTGTAGGGCGCGCCTGTACTTCTAGTGCTGAACGAAAACCAATGATTGTGGATCCTGTTTTCATGCGAAATGGCTAAAAGAAATGTTTCACGTTTGTTACACTCAAACAGTGTCTCCTGTCATATGCTGAACTGGTCGCATTGTGGATTTTGCCTAAAACATGATTTTGGACAATGTTCATGGAACTCAGCTTAAAACGTACTTGCAGACTTGAAAATCCTTGCCTTTTGTAGGGCGCGCCTTTACTTCCAGTGCTGAACGAAAACCAATGATTTTGGATCCTGTTTTCATGCGAAATGGCTAAAATAAATGTTTCAAGTTTGTTACACTCAAACAGTGTCTCCTGTCATATGCTGAACTGGTCGCATTGTGGATTTTGCCTAAAACATGATTTTGGACAATGTTCATGGAACTCAGCTTAAAACGTACTTGCAGACTTGAAAATCCTTGCCTATTGTAGGGCGCGCCTGTACTTCCAGTGCTGAGCGAAAACCAATGATTTTGGATCCTGTTTTCATGCGAAATGGCTAAAAGAAATGTTTCACGTTTGTTACACTCAAACAGTGGCTCCTGTCATATGCTGAACTGGTCGCATTGTGGATTTTGCCTAAAACATGATTTTGGACAATGTTCATGGAACTCAGCTTAAAACGTACTTGCAGACTTGAAAATCCTTGCCTTTTGTAGGGCGCGCCTGTACTTCCAGTGCTGAACGAAAACCAATGATTTTGGATCCTGTTTTCATGCGAAATGGCTAAAAGAAATGTTTCACGTTTGTTACACTCAAACAGTGTCTCCTGTCATATGCTGAACTGGTCGCATTGTGGATTTAGCCTAAAACATGATTTTGGACAATGTTCATGGAACTCAGCTTAAAACGTACTTGCAGACTTGAAAATCCTTGCCTTTTGTAGGGCGCGCCTGTACTTCCAGTGCTGAACGAAAACCAATGATTTTGGATCCTGTTTTCATGCGAAATGGCTAAAATAAATGTTTCAAGTTTGTTACACTCAAACAGTGTCTCCTGTCATATGCTGAACTGGTCGCATTGTGGATTTAGCCTAAAACATGATTTTGGACAATGTTCATGGAACTCAGCTTAAAACGTACTTGCAGACTTGAAAATCCTTGCCTTTTGTAGGGCGCGCCTGTACTTCCAGTGCTGAACGAAAACCAATGATTTTGGATCCTGTTTTCATGCGAAATGGCTAAAAGAAATGTTTCAAGTTTGTTACACTCAAACAGTGTCTCCTGTCATATGCTGAACTGGTCGCATTGTGGATTTTGCCTAAAACATGATTTTGGACAATGTTCATGGAACTCAGCTTAAAACGTACTTGCAGACTTGAAAATCCTTGCCTATTGTAGGGCGCGCCTGTACTTCCAGTGCTGAACGAAAACCAATGATTTTGGATCCTGTTTTCATGCGAAATGGCTAAAAGAAATGTTTCACGTTTGTTACACTCAAACAGTGTCTCCTGTCATATGCTGAACTGGTCGCATTGTGGATTTAGCCAAAAAACATGATTTTGGACAATGTTCATGGAACTCAGCTTAAAACGTACTTGCAGACTTGAAAATCCTTGCCTATTGTAGGGCGCGCCTGTACTTCTAGTGCTGAACGAAAACCAATGATTGTGGATCCTGTTTTCATGCGAAATGGCTAAAAGAAATGTTTCACGTTTGTTACACTCAAACAGTGTCTCCTGTCATATGCTGAACTGGTCGCATTGTGGATTTTGCCTAAAACATGATTTTGGACAATGTTCATGGAACTCAGCTTAAAACGGACTTGCAGACTTGAAAATCCTTGCCTATTGTAGGGCGCGCCTGTACTTCCAGTGCTGAACGAAAACCAATGATTTTGGATCCTGTTTTCATGCGAAATGGCTAAAAGAAATGTTTCACGTTTGTTACACTCAAACAGTGTCTCCTGTCATAAGCTGAACTGGTCGCATTGTGGATTTTGCCTAAAACACGATTTTGGACAATGTTCATGGAACTCAGCTTAAAACGTACTTGCAGACTTGAAAATCCTTGCTTTTTGTAGGGCGCGCCTGTACTTCCAGTGCTGAACGAAAACCAATGATTTTGGATCCTGTTTTCATGCGAAATGGCTAAAATAAATGTTTCACGTTTGTTACACTCAAACAGTGGCTCCTGTCATATGCTGAACTGGTCGCATTGTGGATTTAGCCAAAAAACATGATTTTGGACAATGTTCATGGAACTCAGCTTAAAACGTACTTGCAGACTTGAAAATCCTTGCCTATTGTAGGGCGCGCCTGTACTTCTAAGTGCTGAACGAAAACCAATGATTGTGGATCCTGTTTTCATGCGAAATGGCTAAAATAAATGTTTCAAGTTTGTTACACTCAAACAGTGTCTCCTGTCATATGCTGAACTGGTCGCATTGTGGATTTTGCCTAAAACATGATTTTGGACAATGTTCATGGAACTCAGCTTAAAACGTACTTGCAGACTTGAAAATCCTTGCCTTTTGTAGGGCGCGCCTGTACTTCCAGTGCTGAACGAAAACCAATGATTTTGGATCCTGTTTTCATGCGAAATGGCTAAAATAAATGTTTCAAGTTTGTTACACTCAAACAGTGTCTCCTGTCATATGCTGAACTGGTCGCATTGTGGATTTTGCCTAAAACATGATTTTGGACAATGTTCATGGAACTCAGCTTAAAACGTACTTGCAGACTTGAAAATCCTTGCCTATTGTAGGGCGCGCCTGTACTTCCAGTGCTGAACGAAAACCAATGATTTTGGATCCTGTTTTCATGCGAAATGGCTAAAATAAATGTTTCAAGTTTGTTACACTCAAACAGTGTCTCCTGTCATATGCTGAACTGGTCGCATTGTGGATTTAGCCAAAAAACATGATTTTGGACAATGTTCATGGAACTCAGCTTAAAACGTACTTGCAGACTTGAAAATCCTTGCCTATTGTAGGGCGCGCCTGTACTTCTAGTGCTGAACGAAAACCAATGATTGTGGATCCTGTTTTCATGCGAAATGGCTAAAAGAAATGTTTCACGTTTGTTACACTCAAACAGTGTCTCCTGTCATATGCTGAACTGGTCGCATTGTGGATTTTGCCTAAAACATGATTTTGGACAATGTTCATGGAACTCAGCTTAAAACGTACTTGCAGACTTGAAAATCCTTGCTATTGTAGGGCGCGCCTGTACTTCCAGTGCTGAACGAAAACCAATGATTTTGGATCCTGTTTTCATGCGAAATGGCTAAAAGAAATGTTTCACGTTTGTTACACTCAAACAGTGTCTCCTGTCATATGCTGAACTGGTCGCATTGTGGATTTTGCCTAAAACATGATTTTGGACAATGTTCATGGAACTCAGCTTAAAACGTACTTGCAGACTTGAAAATCCTTGCCTTTTGTAGGGCGCGCCTGTACTTCCAGTGCTGAACGAAAACCAATGATTTTGGATCCTGTTTTCATGCGAAATGGCTAAAATAAATGTTTCAAGTTTGTTACACTCAAACAGTGTCTCCTGTCATATGCTGAACTGGTCGCATTGTGGATTTAGCCTAAAACAATTTTTTGGACAATGTTCATGGAACTCAGCTTAAAACGTACTTGCAGACTTGAAAATCCTTGCCTTTTGTAGGGCGCGCCTGTACTTCCAGTGCTGAACGAAAACCAATGATTTTGGATCCTGTTTTCATGCGAAATGGCTAAAATAAATGTTTCAAGTTTGTTACACTCAAACAGTGTCTCCTGTCATATGCTGAACTGGTCGCATTGTGGATTTAGCCTAAAACATGATTTTGGACAATGTTCATGGAACTCAGCTTAAAACGTACTTGCAGACTTGAAAATCCTTGCCTTTTGTAGGGCGCGCCTGTACTTCCAGTGCTGAACGAAAACCAATGATTTTGGATCCTGTTTTCATGCGAAATGGCTAAAATAAATGTTTCAAGTTTGTTACACTCAAACAGTGTCTCCTGTCATATGCTGAACTGGTCGCATTGTGGATTTTGCCTAAAACATGATTTTGGACAATGTTCATGGAACTCAGCTTAAAACGTACTTGCAGACTTGAAAATCCTTGCCTTTTGTAGGGCGCGCCTGTACTTCCAGTGCTGAACGAAAACCAATGATTTTGGATCCTGTTTTCATGCGAAATGGCTAAAATAAATGTTTCAAGTTTGTTACACTCAAACAGTGTCTCCTGTCATATGCTGAACTGGTCGCATTGTGGATTTTGCCTAAAACATGATTTTGGACAATGTTCATGGAACTCAGCTTAAAACGTACTTGCAGACTTGAAAATCCTTGCCTATTGTAGGGCGCGCCTGTACTTCCAGTGCTGAACGAAAACCAATGATTTTGGATCCTGTTTTCATGCGAAATGGCTAAAATAAATGTTTCAAGTTTGTTACACTCAAACAGTGTCTCCTGTCATATGCTGAACTGGTCGCATTGTGGATTTAGCCAAAAAACATGATTTTGGACAATGTTCATGGAACTCAGCTTAAAACGTACTTGCAGACTTGAAAATCCTTGCCTATTGTAGGGCGCGCCTGTACTTCTAGTGCTGAACGAAAACCAATGATTGTGGATCCTGTTTTCATGCGAAATGGCTAAAAGAAATGTTTCACGTTTGTTACACTCAAACAGTGTCTCCTGTCATATGCTGAACTGGTCGCATTGTGGATTTTGCCTAAAACATGATTTTGGACAATGTTCATGGAACTCAGCTTAAAACGTACTTGCAGACTTGAAAATCCTTGCTATTGTAGGGCGCGCCTGTACTTCCAGTGCTGAACGAAAACCAATGATTTTGGATCCTGTTTTCATGCGAAATGGCTAAAAGAAATGTTTCACGTTTGTTACACTCAAACAGTGTCTCCTGTCATATGCTGAACTGGTCGCATTGTGGATTTTGCCTAAAACATGATTTTGGACAATATTCATGGAACTCAGCTTAAAACGTACTTGCAGACTTGAAAATCCTTGCCTTTTGTAGGGCGCGCCTGTACTTCCAGTGCTGAACGAAAACCAATGATTTTGGATCCTGTTTTCATGCGAAATGGCTAAAATAAATGTTTCAAGTTTGTTACACTCAAACAGTGTCTCCTGTCATATGCTGAACTGGTCGCATTGTGGATTTAGCCTAAAACAATTTTTTGGACAATGTTCATGGAACTCAGCTTAAAACGTACTTGCAGACTTGAAAATCCTTGCCTTTTGTAGGGCGCGCCTGTACTTCCAGTGCTGAACGAAAACCAATGATTTTGGATCCTGTTTTCATGCGAAATGGCTAAAATAAATGTTTCAAGTTTGTTACACTCAAACAGTGTCTCCTGTCATATGCTGAACTGGTCGCATTGTGGATTTTGCCTAAAACATGATTTTGGACAATGTTCATGGAACTCAGCTTAAAACGTACTTGCAGACTTGAAAATCCTTGCCTATTGTAGGGCGCGCCTGTACTTCCAGTGCTGAACGAAAACCAATGATTTTGGATCCTGTTTTCATGCGAAATGGCTAAAAGAAATGATTATCGTTTGTTACACTCAAACAGTGTCTCCTGTCATATGCTGAACTGGTCGCATTGTGGATTTTGCCTAAAACATGATTTTGGACAATGTTCATGGAACTCAGCTTAAAACGTACTTGCAGACTTGAAAATCCTTGCCTTTTGTAGGGCGCGCCTGTACTTCCAGTGCTGAACGAAAACCAATGATTTTGGATCCTGTTTTCATGCGAAATGGCTAAAATAAATGTTTCAAGTTTGTTACACTCAAACAGTGTCTCCTGTCATATGCTGAACTGGTCGCATTGTGGATTTTGCCTAAAACATGATTTTGGACAATGTTCATGGAACTCAGCTTAAAACGTACTTGCAGACTTGAAAATCCTTGCCTATTGTAGGGCGCGCCTGTACTTCCAGTGCTGAACGAAAACCAATGATTTTGGATCCTGTTTTCATGCGAAATGGCTAAAATAAATGTTTCAAGTTTGTTACACTCAAACAGTGTCTCCTGTCATATGCTGAACTGGTCGCATTGTGGATTTAGCCAAAAAACATGATTTTGGACAATGTTCATGGAACTCAGCTTAAAACGTACTTGCAGACTTGAAAATCCTTGCCTATTGTAGGGCGCGCCTGTACTTCTAGTGCTGAACGAAAACCAATGATTGTGGATCCTGTTTTCATGCGAAATGGCTAAAAGAAATGTTTCACGTTTGTTACACTCAAACAGTGTCTCCTGTCATATGCTGAACTGGTCGCATTGTGGATTTTGCCTAAAACATGATTTTGGACAATGTTCATGGAACTCAGCTTAAAACGTACTTGCAGACTTGAAAATCCTTGCTATTGTAGGGCGCGCCTGTACTTCCAGTGCTGAACGAAAACCAATGATTTTGGATCCTGTTTTCATGCGAAATGGCTAAAAGAAATGTTTCACGTTTGTTACACTCAAACAGTGTCTCCTGTCATATGCTGAACTGGTCGCATTGTGGATTTTGCCTAAAACATGATTTTGGACAATGTTCATGGAACTCAGCTTAAAACGTACTTGCAGACTTGAAAATCCTTGCCTTTTGTAGGGCGCGCCTGTACTTCCAGTGCTGAACGAAAACCAATGATTTTGGATCCTGTTTTCATGCGAAATGGCTAAAATAAATGTTTCAAGTTTGTTACACTCAAACAGTGTCTCCTGTCATATGCTGAACTGGTCGCATTGTGGATTTAGCCTAAAACAATTTTTTGGACAATGTTCATGGAACTCAGCTTAAAACGTACTTGCAGACTTGAAAATCCTTGCCTTTTGTAGGGCGCGCCTGTACTTCCAGTGCTGAACGAAAACCAATGATTTTGGATCCTGTTTTCATGCGAAATGGCTAAAATAAATGTTTCAAGTTTGTTACACTCAAACAGTGTCTCCTGTCATATGCTGAACTGGTCGCATTGTGGATTTTGCCTAAAACATGATTTTGGACAATGTTCATGGAACTCAGCTTAAAACGTACTTGCAGACTTGAAAATCCTTGCCTATTGTAGGGCGCGCCTGTACTTCCAGTGCTGAACGAAAACCAATGATTTTGGATCCTGTTTTCATGCGAAATGGCTAAAAGAAATGATTATCGTTTGTTACACTCAAACAGTGTCTCCTGTCATATGCTGAACTGGTCGCATTGTGGATTTTGCCTAAAACATGATTTTGGACAATGTTCATGGAACTCAGCTTAAAACGTACTTGCAGACTTGAAAATCCTTGCCTTTTGTAGGGCGCGCCTGTACTTCCAGTGCTGAACGAAAACCAATGATTTTGGATCCTGTTTTCATGCGAAATGGCTAAAATAAATGTTTCAAGTTTGTTACACTCAAACAGTGTCTCCTGTCATATGCTGAACTGGTCGCATTGTGGATTTAGCCTAAAACATGATTTTGGACAATGTTCATGGAACTCAGCTTAAAACGTACTTGCAGACTTGAAAATCCTTGCCTTTTGTAGGGCGCGCCTGTACTTCCAGTGCTGAACGAAAACCAATGATTTTGGATCCTGTTTTCATGCGAAATGGCTAAAAGAAATGTTTCACGTTTGTTACACTCAAACAGTGGCTCCTGTCATATGCTGAACTGGTCGCATTGTGGATTTAGCCAAAAAACATGATTTTGGACAATGTTCATGGAACTCAGCTTAAAACGTACTTGCAGACTTGAAAATCCTTGCCTATTGTAGGGCGCGCCTGTACTTCTAAGTGCTGAACGAAAACCAATGATTGTGGATCCTGTTTTAATGCGAAATGGCTAAAAGAAATGTTTCACGTTTGTTACACTCAAACAGTGTCTCCTGTCATATGCTGAACTGGTCGCATTGTGGATTTTGCCTAAAACATGATTTTGGACAATGTTCATGGAACTCAGCTTAAAACGTACTTGCAGACTTGAAAATCCTTGCCTATTGTAGGGCGCGCCTGTACTTCCAGTGCTGAACGAAAACCAATTATTTTGGATCCTGTTTTCATGCGAAATGGCTAAAAGAAATGTTTCACGTTTGTTACACTCAAACAGTGTCTCCTGTCATATGCTGAACTGGTCGCATTGTGGATTTTGCCTAAAACATGATTTTGGACAATGTTCATGGAACTCAGCTTAAAACGTACTTGCAGACTTGAAAATCCTTGCCTTTTGTAGGGCGCGCCTGTACTTCCAGTGCTGAACGAAAACCAATGATTTTGGATCCTGTTTTCATGCGAAATGGCTAAAAGAAATGTTTCACGTTTGTTACACTCAAACAGTGTCTCCTGTCATATGCTGAACTGGTCGCATTGTGGATTTTGCCTAAAACACGATTTTGGACAATGTTCATGGAACTCAGCTTAAAACGTACTTGCAGACTTGAAAATCCTTGCCTTTTGTAGGGCGCGCCTGTACTTCCAGTGCTGAACGAAAACCAATGATTTTGGATCCTGTTTTCATGCGAAATGGCTAAAATAAATGTTTCAAGTTTGTTACACTCAAACAGTGTCTCCTGTCATATGCTGAACTGGTCGCATTGTGGATTTTGCCTAAAACATGATTTTGGACAATGTTCATGGAACTCAGCTTAAAACGTACTTGCAGACTTGAAAATCCTTGCCTTTTGTAGGGCGCGCCTGTACTTCCAGTGCTGAACGAAAACCAATGATTGTGGATCCTGTTTTCATGCGAAATGGCTAAAAGAAATGTTTCACGTTTGTTACACTCAAACAGTGTCTCCTGTCATATGCTGAACTGGTCGCATTGTGGATTTTGCCTAAAACATGATTTTGGACAATGTTCATGGAACTCAGCTTAAAACGTACTTGCAGACTTGAAAATCCTTGCCTATTGTAGGGCGCGCCTGTACTTCCAGTGCTGAACGAAAACCAATGATTTTGGATCCTGTTTTCATGCGAAATGGCTAAAAGAAATGTTTCACGTTTGTTACACTCAAACAGTGTCTCCTGTCATATGT
The DNA here is from genome assembly GCF_964263955.1 of Coregonus lavaretus. Taxonomy (NCBI): domain Eukaryota; kingdom Metazoa; phylum Chordata; class Actinopteri; order Salmoniformes; family Salmonidae; genus Coregonus; species Coregonus lavaretus. The sequence continues at coordinate 276,164 of NW_028162633.1, forward strand.
TGAACTGGTCGCATTGTGGATTTTGCCTAAAACACGATTTTGGACAATGTTCATGGAACTCAGCTTAAAACGTACTTGCAGACTTGAAAATCCTTGCCTTTTGTAGGGCGCGCCTGTACTTCCAGTGCTGAATGAAAACCAATGATTTTGGATCCTGTTTTCATGCGAAATGGCTAAAATAAATGTTTCACGTTTGTTACACTCAAACAGTGTCTCCTGTCATATGTTGAACTGGTCGCATTGTGGATTTTGCCTAAAACACGATTTTGGACAATGTTCATGGAACTCAGCTTAAAACGTACTTGCAGACTTGAAAATCCTTGCCTTTTGTAGGGCGCGCCTGTACTTCCAGTGCTGAATGAAAACCAATGATTTTGGATCCTGTTTTCATGCGAAATGGCTAAAATAAATGTTTCAAGTTTGTTACACTCAAACAGTGTCTCCTGTCATATGCTGAACTGGTCGCATTGTGGATTTTGCCTAAAACATGATTTTGGACAATGTTCATGGAACTCAGCTTAAAACGTACTTGCAGACTTGAAAATCCTTGCCTTTTGTAGGGCGCGCCTGTACTTCCAGTGCTGAACGAAAACCAATGATTTTGGATCCTGTTTTCATGCGAAATGGCTAAAATAAATGTTTCAAGTTTGTTACACTCAAACAGTGTCTCCTGTCATATGCTGAACTGGTCGCATTGTGGATTTTGCCTAAAACATGATTTTGGACAATGTTCATGGAACTCAGCTTAAAACGTACTTGCAGACTTGAAAATCCTTGCCTATTGTAGGGCGCGCCTGTACTTCCAGTGCTGAACGAAAACCAATGATTTTGGATCCTGTTTTCATGCGAAATGGCTAAAATAAATCTTTCAAGTTTGTTACACTCAAACAGTGTCTCCTGTCATATGCTGAACTGGTCGCATTGTGGATTTAGCCAAAAAACATGATTTTGGACAATGTTCATGGAACTCAGCTTAAAACGTACTTGCAGACTTGAAAATCCTTGCCTATTTTAGGGCGCGCCTGTACTTCTAGTGCTGAACGAAAACCAATGATTGTGGATCCTGTTTTCATGCGAAATGGCTAAAAGAAATGTTTCACGTTTGTTACACTCAAACAGTGTCTCCTGTCATATGCTGAACTGGTCGCATTGTGGATTTAGCCTAAAACATGATTTTGGACAATGTTCATGGAACTCAGCTTAAAACGTACTTGCAGACTTGAAAATCCTTGCCTATTGTAGGGCGCGCCTGTACTTCCAGTGCTGAACGAAAACCAATGATTTTGGATCCTGTTTTCATGCGAAATGGCTAAAAGAAATGTTTCACGTTTGTTACACTCAAACAGTGTCTCCTGTCATATGTTGAACTGGTCGCATTGTGGATTTTGCCTAAAACACGATTTTGGACAATGTTCATGGAACTCAGCTTAAAACGTACTTGCAGACTTGAAAATCCTTGCCTTTTGTAGGGCGCGCCTGTACTTCCAGTGCTGAATGAAAACCAATGATTTTGGATCCTGTTTTCATGCGAAATGGCTAAAATAAATGTTTCAAGTTTGTTACACTCAAACAGTGTCTCCTGTCATATGCTGAACTGGTCGCATTGTGGATTTAGCCTAAAACATGATTTTGGACAATGTTCATGGAACTCAGCTTAAAACGTACTTGCAGACTTGAAAATCCTTGCCTTTTGTAGGGCGCGCCTGTACTTCCAGTGCTGAACGAAAACCAATGATTTTGGATCCTGTTTTCATGCGAAATGGCTAAAAGAAATGTTTCACGTTTGTTACACTCAAACAGTGTCTCCTGTCATATGCTGAACTGGTCGCATTGTGGATTTTGCCTAAAACACGATTTTGGACAATGTTCATGGAACTCAGCTTAAAACGTACTTGCAGACTTGAAAATCCTTGCCTTTTGTAGGGCGCGCCTGTACTTCCAGTGCTGAACGAAAACCAATGATTTTGGATCCTGTTTTCATGCGAAATGGCTAAAATAAATGTTTCAAGTTTGTTACACTCAAACAGTGTCTCCTGTCATATGCTGAACTGGTCGCATTGTGGATTTTGCCTAAAACATGATTTTGGACAATGTTCATGGAACTCAGCTTAAAACGTACTTGCAGACTTGAAAATCCTTGCCTTTTGTAGGGCGCGCCTGTACTTCCAGTGCTGAACGAAAACCAATGATTGTGGATCCTGTTTTCATGCGAAATGGCTAAAAGAAATGTTTCACGTTTGTTACACTCAAACAGTGTCTCCTGTCATATGCTGAACTGGTCGCATTGTGGATTTTGCCTAAAACATGATTTTGGACAATGTTCATGGAACTCAGCTTAAAACGTACTTGCAGACTTGAAAATCCTTGCCTATTGTAGGGCGCGCCTGTACTTCCAGTGCTGAACGAAAACCAATGATTTTGGATCCTGTTTTCATGCGAAATGGCTAAAAGAAATGTTTCACGTTTGTTACACTCAAACAGTGTCTCCTGTCATATGTTGAACTGGTCGCATTGTGGATTTTGCCTAAAACACGATTTTGGACAATGTTCATGGAACTCAGCTTAAAACGTACTTGCAGACTTGAAAATCCTTGCCTTTTGTAGGGCGCGCCTGTACTTCCAGTGCTGAATGAAAACCAATGATTTTGGATCCTGTTTTCATGCGAAATGGCTAAAATAAATGTTTCAAGTTTGTTACACTCAAACAGTGTCTCCTGTCATATGCTGAACTGGTCGCATTGTGGATTTAGCCTAAAACATGATTTTGGACAATGTTCATGGAACTCAGCTTAAAACGTACTTGCAGACTTGAAAATCCTTGCCTTTTGTAGGGCGCGCCTGTACTTCCAGTGCTGAACGAAAACCAATGATTTTGGATCCTGTTTTCATGCGAAATGGCTAAAATAAATGTTTCAAGTTTGTTACACTCAAACAGTGTCTCCTGTCATATGCTGAACTGGTCGCATTGTGGATTTTGCCTAAAACATGATTTTGGACAATGTTCATGGAACTCAGCTTAAAACGTACTTGCAGACTTGAAAATCCTTGCCTTTTGTAGGGCGCGCCTGTACTTCCAGTGCTGAACGAAAACCAATGATTTTGGATCCTGTTTTCATGCGAAATGGCTAAAATAAATGTTTCAAGTTTGTTACACTCAAACAGTGTCTCCTGTCATATGCTGAACTGGTCGCATTGTGGATTTTGCCTAAAACATGATTTTGGACAATGTTCATGGAACTCAGCTTAAAACGTACTTGCAGACTTGAAAATCCTTGCCTATTGTAGGGCGCGCCTGTACTTCCAGTGCTGAACGAAAACCAATGATTTTGGATCCTGTTTTCATGCGAAATGGCTAAAATAAATCTTTCAAGTTTGTTACACTCAAACAGTGTCTCCTGTCATATGCTGAACTGGTCGCATTGTGGATTTAGCCAAAAAACATGATTTTGGACAATGTTCATGGAACTCAGCTTAAAACGTACTTGCAGACTTGAAAATCCTTGCCTATTTTAGGGCGCGCCTGTACTTCTAGTGCTGAACGAAAACCAATGATTGTGGATCCTGTTTTCATGCGAAATGGCTAAAAGAAATGTTTCACGTTTGTTACACTCAAACAGTGTCTCCTGTCATATGCTGAACTGGTCGCATTGTGGATTTAGCCTAAAACATGATTTTGGACAATGTTCATGGAACTCAGCTTAAAACGTACTTGCAGACTTGAAAATCCTTGCCTATTGTAGGGCGCGCCTGTACTTCCAGTGCTGAACGAAAACCAATGATTTTGGATCCTGTTTTCATGCGAAATGGCTAAAAGAAATGTTTCACGTTTGTTACACTCAAACAGTGTCTCCTGTCATATGTTGAACTGGTCGCATTGTGGATTTTGCCTAAAACACGATTTTGGACAATGTTCATGGAACTCAGCTTAAAACGTACTTGCAGACTTGAAAATCCTTGCCTTTTGTAGGGCGCGCCTGTACTTCCAGTGCTGAATGAAAACCAATGATTTTGGATCCTGTTTTCATGCGAAATGGCTAAAATAAATGTTTCAAGTTTGTTACACTCAAACAGTGTCTCCTGTCATATGCTGAACTGGTCGCATTGTGGATTTAGCCTAAAACATGATTTTGGACAATGTTCATGGAACTCAGCTTAAAACGTACTTGCAGACTTGAAAATCCTTGCCTTTTGTAGGGCGCGCCTGTACTTCCAGTGCTGAACGAAAACCAATGATTTTGGATCCTGTTTTCATGCGAAATGGCTAAAATAAATGTTTCAAGTTTGTTACACTCAAACAGTGTCTCCTGTCATATGCTGAACTGGTCGCATTGTGGATTTTGCCTAAAACATGATTTTGGACAATGTTCATGGAACTCAGCTTAAAACGTACTTGCAGACTTGAAAATCCTTGCCTTTTGTAGGGCGCGCCTGTACTTCCAGTGCTGAACGAAAACCAATGATTTTGGATCCTGTTTTCATGCGAAATGGCTAAAATAAATGTTTCAAGTTTGTTACACTCAAACAGTGTCTCCTGTCATATGCTGAACTGGTCGCATTGTGGATTTTGCCTAAAACATGATTTTGGACAATGTTCATGGAACTCAGCTTAAAACGTACTTGCAGACTTGAAAATCCTTGCCTATTGTAGGGCGCGCCTGTACTTCCAGTGCTGAACGAAAACCAATGATTTTGGATCCTGTTTTCATGCGAAATGGCTAAAATAAATGTTTCAAGTTTGTTACACTCAAACAGTGTCTCCTGTCATATGCTGAACTGGTCGCATTGTGGATTTAGCCTAAAACATGATTTTGGACAATGTTCATGGAACTCAGCTTAAAACGTACTTGCAGACTTGAAAATCCTTGCCTATTGTAGGGCGCGCCTGTACTTCCAGTGCTGAACGAAAACCAATGATTTTGGATCCTGTTTTCATGCGAAATGGCTAAAATAAATCTTTCAAGTTTGTTACACTCAAACAGTGTCTCCTGTCATATGCTGAACTGGTCGCATTGTGGATTTAGCCAAAAAACATGATTTTGGACAATGTTCATGGAACTCAGCTTAAAACGTACTTGCAGACTTGAAAATCCTTGCCTATTGTAGGGCGCGCCTGTACTTCTAGTGCTGAACGAAAACCAATGATTGTGGATCCTGTTTTCATGCGAAATGGCTAAAAGAAATGTTTCACGTTTGTTACACTCAAACAGTGTCTCCTGTCATATGCTGAACTGGTCGCATTGTGGATTTAGCCTAAAACATGATTTTGGACAATGTTCATGGAACTCAGCTTAAAACGTACTTGCAGACTTGAAAATCCTTGCCTATTGTAGGGCGCGCCTGTACTTCCAGTGCTGAACGAAAACCAATGATTTTGGATCCTGTTTTCATGCGAAATGGCTAAAAGAAATGTTTCACGTTTGTTACACTCAAACAGTGTCTCCTGTCATATGCTGAACTGGTCGCATTGTGGATTTTGCCTAAAACATGATTTTGGACAATGTTCATGGAACTCAGCTTAAAACGTACTTGCAGACTTGAAAATCCTTGCCTTTTGTAGGGCGCGCCTGTACTTCCAGTGCTGAACGAAAACCAATGATTTTGGATCCTGTTTTCATGCGAAATGGCTAAAATAAATGTTTCAAGTTTGTTACACTCAAACAGTGTCTCCTGTCATATGCTGAACTGGTCGCATTGTGGATTTAGCCTAAAACATGATTTTGGACAATGTTCATGGAACTCAGCTTAAAACGTACTTGCAGACTTGAAAATCCTTGCCTATTGTAGGGCGCGCCTGTACTTCCAGTGCTGAACGAAAACCAATGATTTTGGATCCTGTTTTCATGCGAAATGGCTAAAATAAATGATTATCGTTTGTTACACTCAAACAGTGTCTCCTGTCATATGCTGAACTGGTCGCATTGTGGATTTTGCCTAAAACATGATTTTGGACAATGTTCATGGAACTCAGCTTAAAACGTACTTGCAGACTTGAAAATCCTTGCCTATTGTAGGGCGCGCCTGTACTTCCAGTGCTGAACGAAAACCAATGATTTTGGATCCTGTTTTCATGCGAAATGGCTAAAATAAATGTTTCAAGTTTGTTACACTCAAACAGTGTCTCCTGTCATATGCTGAACTGGTCGCATTGTGGATTTTGCCTAAAACATGATTTTGGACAATGTTCATGGAACTCATCTTAAAACGTACTTGCAGACTTGAAAATCCTTGCCTATTGTAGGGCGCGCCTGTACTTCCAGTGCTGAACGAAAACCAATGATTTTGGATCCTGTTTTCATGCGAAATGGCTAAAAGAAATGTTTCACGTTTGTTACACTCAAACAGTGGCTCCTGTCATATGCTGAACTGGTCGCATTGTGGATTTAGCCAAAAAACATGATTTTGGACAATGTTCATGGAACTCAGCTTAAAACGTACTTGCAGACTTGAAAATCCTTGCCTATTGTAGGGCGCGCCTGTACTTCTAAGTGCTGAACGAAAACCAATGATTGTGGATCCTGTTTTAATGCGAAATGGCTAAAAGAAATGTTTCACGTTTGTTACACTCAAACAGTGTCTCCTGTCATATGTTGAACTGGTCGCATTGTGGATTTTGCCTAAAACACGATTTTGGACAATGTTCATGGAACTCAGCTTAAAACGTACTTGCAGACTTGAAAATCCTTGCCTTTTGTAGGGCGCGCCTGTACTTCCAGTGCTGAATGAAAACCAATGATTTTGGATCCTGTTTTCATGCGAAATGGCTAAAATAAATGTTTCAAGTTTGTTACACTCAAACAGTGTCTCCTGTCATATGCTGAACTGGTCGCATTGTGGATTTAGCCTAAAACATGATTTTGGACAATGTTCATGGAACTCAGCTTAAAACGTACTTGCAGACTTGAAAATCCTTGCCTTTTGTAGGGCGCGCCTGTACTTCCAGTGCTGAACGAAAACCAATGATTTTGGATCCTGTTTTCATGCGAAATGGCTAAAATAAATGTTTCAAGTTTGTTACACTCAAACAGTGTCTCCTGTCATATGCTGAACTGGTCGCATTGTGGATTTTGCCTAAAACATGATTTTGGACAATGTTCATGGAACTCAGCTTAAAACGTACTTGCAGACTTGAAAATCCTTGCCTTTTGTAGGGCGCGCCTGTACTTCCAGTGCTGAACGAAAACCAATGATTTTGGATCCTGTTTTCATGCGAAATGGCTAAAATAAATGTTTCAAGTTTGTTACACTCAAACAGTGTCTCCTGTCATATGCTGAACTGGTCGCATTGTGGATTTTGCCTAAAACATGATTTTGGACAATGTTCATGGAACTCAGCTTAAAACGTACTTGCAGACTTGAAAATCCTTGCCTATTGTAGGGCGCGCCTGTACTTCCAGTGCTGAACGAAAACCAATGATTTTGGATCCTGTTTTCATGCGAAATGGCTAAAATAAATGTTTCAAGTTTGTTACACTCAAACAGTGTCTCCTGTCATATGCTGAACTGGTCGCATTGTGGATTTAGCCAAAAAACATGATTTTGGACAATGTTCATGGAACTCAGCTTAAAACGTACTTGCAGACTTGAAAATCCTTGCCTATTGTAGGGCGCGCCTGTACTTCTAGTGCTGAACGAAAACCAATGATTGTGGATCCTGTTTTCATGCGAAATGGCTAAAAGAAATGTTTCACGTTTGTTACACTCAAACAGTGTCTCCTGTCATATGCTGAACTGGTCGCATTGTGGATTTAGCCTAAAACATGATTTTGGACAATGTTCATGGAACTCAGCTTAAAACGTACTTGCAGACTTGAAAATCCTTGCCTATTGTAGGGCGCGCCTGTACTTCCAGTGCTGAACGAAAACCAATGATTTTGGATCCTGTTTTCATGCGAAATGGCTAAAAGAAATGTTTCACGTTTGTTACACTCAAACAGTGTCTCCTGTCATATGCTGAACTGGTCGCATTGTGGATTTTGCCTAAAACATGATTTTGGACAATGTTCATGGAACTCAGCTTAAAACGTACTTGCAGACTTGAAAATCCTTGCCTTTTGTAGGGCGCGCCTGTACTTCCAGTGCTGAACGAAAACCAATGATTTTGGATCCTGTTTTCATGCGAAATGGCTAAAATAAATGTTTCAAGTTTGTTACACTCAAACAGTGTCTCCTGTCATATGCTGAACTGGTCGCATTGTGGATTTAGCCTAAAACAATTTTTTGGACAATGTTCATGGAACTCAGCTTAAAACGTACTTGCAGACTTGAAAATCCTTGCCTATTGTAGGGCGCGCCTGTACTTCCAGTGCTGAACGAAAACCAATGATTTTGGATCCTGTTTTCATGCGAAATGGCTAAAAGAAATGATTATCGTTTGTTACACTCAAACAGTGTCTCCTGTCATATGCTGAACTGGTCGCATTGTGGATTTTGCCTAAAACATGATTTTGGACAATGTTCATGGAACTCAGCTTAAAACGTACTTGCAGACTTGAAAATCCTTGCCTTTTGTAGGGCGCGCCTGTACTTCCAGTGCTGAACGAAAACCAATGATTTTGGATCCTGTTTTCATGCGAAATGGCTAAAATAAATGTTTCAAGTTTGTTACACTCAAACAGTGTCTCCTGTCATATGCTGAACTGGTCGCATTGTGGATTTAGCCTAAAACATGATTTTGGACAATGTTCATGGAACTCAGCTTAAAACGTACTTGCAGACTTGAAAATCCTTGCCTATTGTAGGGCGCGCCTGTACTTCCAGTGCTGAACGAAAACCAATGATTTTGGATCCTGTTTTCATGCGAAATGGCTAAAATAAATGATTATCGTTTGTTACACTCAAACAGTGTCTCCTGTCATATGCTGAACTGGTCGCATTGTGGATTTTGCCTAAAACATGATTTTGGACAATGTTCATGGAACTCAGCTTAAAACGTACTTGCAGACTTGAAAATCCTTGCCTATTGTAGGGCGCGCCTGTACTTCCAGTGCTGAACGAAAACCAATGATTTTGGATCCTGTTTTCATGCGAAATGGCTAAAATAAATGTTTCAAGTTTGTTACACTCAAACAGTGTCTCCTGTCATATGCTGAACTGGTCGCATTGTGGATTTTGCCTAAAACATGATTTTGGACAATGTTCATGGAACTCAGCTTAAAACGTACTTGCAGACTTGAAAATCCTTGCCTTTTGTAGGGCGCGCCTGTACTTCCAGTGCTGAACGAAAACCAATGATTTTGGATCCTGTTTTCATGCGAAATGGCTAAAATAAATGTTTCAAGTTTGTTACACTCAAACAGTGTCTCCTGTCATATGCTGAACTGGTCGCATTGTGGATTTTGCCTAAAACATGATTTTGGACAATGTTCATGGAACTCAGCTTAAAACGTACTTGCAGACTTGAAAATCCTTGCCTTTTGTAGGGCGCGCCTGTACTTCCAGTGCTGAACGAAAACCAATGATTTTGGATCCTGTTTTCATGCGAAATGGCTAAAAGAAATGTTTCACGTTTGTTACACTCAAACAGTGGCTCCTGTCATATGCTGAACTGGTCGCATTGTGGATTTAGCCAAAAAACATGATTTTGGACAATGTTCATGGAACTCAGCTTAAAACGTACTTGCAGACTTGAAAATCCTTGCCTATTGTAGGGCGCGCCTGTACTTCTAGTGCTGAACGAAAACCAATGATTGTGGATCCTGTTTTCATGCGAAATGGCTAAAAGAAATGTTTCACGTTTGTTACACTCAAACAGTGTCTCCTGTCATATGCTGAACTGGTCGCATTGTGGATTTTGCCTAAAACATGATTTTGGACAATGTTCATGGAACTCAGCTTAAAACGTACTTGCAGACTTGAAAATCCTTGCCTATTGTAGGGCGCGCCTGTACTTCCAGTGCTGAACGAAAACCAATGATTTTGGATCCTGTTTTCATGCGAAATGGCTAAAATAAATGTTTCAAGTTTGTTACACTCAAACAGTGTCTCCTGTCATATGCTGAACTGGTCGCATTGTGGATTTTGCCTAAAACATGATTTTGGACAATGTTCATGGAACTCAGCTTAAAACGTACTTGCAGACTTGAAAATCCTTGCCTTTTGTAGGGCGCGCCTGTACTTCCAGTGCTGAACGAAAACCAATGATTTTGGATCCTGTTTTCATGCGAAATGGCTAAAATAAATGTTTCAAGTTTGTTACACTCAAACAGTGTCTCCTGTCATATGCTGAACTGGTCGCATTGTGGATTTAGCCTAAAACATGATTTTGGACAATGTTCATGGAACTCAGCTTAAAACGTACTTGCAGACTTGAAAATCCTTGCCTATTGTAGGGCGCGCCTGTACTTCCAGTGCTGAACGAAAACCAATGATTTTGGATCCTGTTTTCATGCGAAATGGCTAAAATAAATGATTATCGTTTGTTACACTCAAACAGTGTCTCCTGTCATATGCTGAACTGGTCGCATTGTGGATTTTGCCTAAAACATGATTTTGGACAATGTTCATGGAACTCAGCTTAAAACGTACTTGCAGACTTGAAAATCCTTGCCTATTGTAGGGCGCGCCTGTACTTCCAGTGCTGAACGAAAACCAATGATTTTGGATCCTGTTTTCATGCGAAATGGCTAAAATAAATGTTTCAAGTTTGTTACACTCAAACAGTGTCTCCTGTCATATGCTGAACTGGTCGCATTGTGGATTTTGCCTAAAACATGATTTTGGACAATGTTCATGGAACTCAGCTTAAAACGTACTTGCAGACTTGAAAATCCTTGCCTATTGTAGGGCGCGCCTGTACTTCCAGTGCTGAACGAAAACCAATTATTTTGGATCCTGTTTTCATGCGAAATGGCTAAAAGAAATGTTTGACGTTTGTTACACTCAAACAGTGTCTCCTGTCATATGCTGAACTGGTCGCATTGTGGATTTTGCCTAAAACATGATTTTGGACAATGTTCATGGAACTCAGCTTAAAACGTACTTGCAGACTTGAAAATCCTTGCCTTTTGTAGGGCGCGCCTGTACTTCCAGTGCTGAACGAAAACCAATGATTTTGGATCCTGTTTTCATGCGAAATGGCTAAAAGAAATGTTTCACGTTTGTTACACTCAAACAGTGTCTCCTGTCATATGCTGAACTGGTCGCATTGTGGATTTTGCCTAAAACACGATTTTGGACAATGTTCATGGAACTCAGCTTAAAACGTACTTGCAGACTTGAAAATCCTTGCCTTTTGTAGGGCGCGCCTGTACTTCCAGTGCTGAACGAAAACCAATGATTTTGGATCCTGTTTTCATGCGAAATGGCTAAAATAAATGTTTCAAGTTTGTTACACTCAAACAGTGTCTCCTGTCATATGCTGAACTGGTCGCATTGTGGATTTTGCCTAAAACATGATTTTGGACAATGTTCATGGAACTCAGCTTAAAACGTACTTGCAGACTTGAAAATCCTTGCCTTTTGTAGGGCGCGCCTGTACTTCCAGTGCTGAACGAAAACCAATGATTTTGGATCCTGTTTTCATGCGAAATGGCTAAAATAAATGATTATCGTTTGTTACACTCAAACAGTGTCTCCTGTCATATGCTGAACTGGTCGCATTGTGGATTTTGCCTAAAACATGATTTTGGACAATGTTCATGGAACTCAGCTTAAAACGTACTTGCAGACTTGAAAATCCTTGCCTATTGTAGGGCGCGCCTGTACTTCCAGTGCTGAACGAAAACCAATGATTTTGGATCCTGTTTTCATGCGAAATGGCTAAAATAAATGTTTCAAGTTTGTTACACTCAAACAGTGTCTCCTGTCATATGCTGAACTGGTCGCATTGTGGATTTTGCCTAAAACATGATTTTGGACAATGTTCATGGAACTCAGCTTAAAACGTACTTGCAGACTTGAAAATCCTTGCCTATTGTAGGGCGCGCCTGTACTTCCAGTGCTGAACGAAAACCAATTATTTTGGATCCTGTTTTCATGCGAAATGGCTAAAAGAAATGTTTGACGTTTGTTACACTCAAACAGTGTCTCCTGTCATATGCTGAACTGGTCGCATTGTGGATTTTGCCTAAAACATGATTTTGGACAATGTTCATGGAACTCAGCTTAAAACGTACTTGCAGACTTGAAAATCCTTGCCTTTTGTAGGGCGCGCCTGTACTTCCAGTGCTGAACGAAAACCAATGATTTTGGATCCTGTTTTCATGCGAAATGGCTAAAAGAAATGTTTCACGTTTGTTACACTCAAACAGTGTCTCCTGTCATATGCTGAACTGGTCGCATTGTGGATTTTGCCTAAAACACGATTTTGGACAATGTTCATGGAACTCAGCTTAAAACGTACTTGCAGACTTGAAAATCCTTGCCTTTTGTAGGGCGCGCCTGTACTTCCAGTGCTGAACGAAAACCAATGATTTTGGATCCTGTTTTCATGCGAAATGGCTAAAATAAATGTTTCAAGTTTGTTACACTCAAACAGTGTCTCCTGTCATATGCTGAACTGGTCGCATTGTGGATTTTGCCTAAAACATGATTTTGGACAATGTTCATGGAACTCAGCTTAAAACGTACTTGCAGACTTGAAAATCCTTGCCTTTTGTAGGGCGCGCCTGTACTTCCAGTGCTGAACGAAAACCAATGATTTTGGATCCTGTTTTCATGCGAAATGGCTAAAATAAATGTTTCAAGTTTGTTACACTCAAACAGTGTCTCCTGTCATATGCTGAACTGGTCGCATTGTGGATTTTGCCTAAAACATGATTTTGGACAATGTTCATGGAACTCAGCTTAAAACGTACTTGCAGACTTGAAAATCCTTGCCTTTTGTAGGGCGCGCCTGTACTTCCAGTGCTGAACGAAAACCAATGATTTTGGATCCTGTTTTCATGCGAAATGGCTAAAAGAAATGTTTCACGTTTGTTACACTCAAACAGTGGCTCCTGTCATATGCTGAACTGGTCGCATTGTGGATTTAGCCAAAAAACATGATTTTGGACAATGTTCATGGAACTCAGCTTAAAACGTACTTGCAGACTTGAAAATCCTTGCCTATTGTAGGGCGCGCCTGTACTTCTAGTGCTGAACGAAAACCAATGATTGTGGATCCTGTTTTCATGCGAAATGGCTAAAAGAAATGTTTCACGTTTGTTACACTCAAACAGTGTCTCCTGTCATATGCTGAACTGGTCGCATTGTGGATTTTGCCTAAAACATGATTTTGGACAATGTTCATGGAACTCAGCTTAAAACGTACTTGCAGACTTGAAAATCCTTGCCTATTGTAGGGCGCGCCTGTACTTCCAGTGCTGAACGAAAACCAATGATTTTGGATCCTGTTTTCATGCGAAATGGCTAAAAGAAATGTTTCACGTTTGTTACACTCAAACAGTGTCTCCTGTCATATGCTGAACTGGTCGCATTGTGGATTTTGCCTAAAACATGATTTTGGACAATGTTCATGGAACTCAGCTTAAAACGTACTTGCAGACTTGAAAATCCTTGCCTTTTGTAGGGCGCGCCTGTACTTCCAGTGCTGAACGAAAACCAATGATTTTGGATCCTGTTTTCATGCGAAATGGCTAAAATAAATGTTTCACGTTTGTTACACTCAAACAGTGTCTCCTGTCATATGCTGAACTGGTCGCATTGTGGATTTTGCCTAAAACACGATTTTGGACAATGTTCATGGAACTCAGCTTAAAACGTACTTGCAGACTTGAAAATCCTTGCCTTTTGTAGGGCGCGCCTGTACTTCCAGTGCTGAACGAAAACCAATGATTTTGGATCCTGTTTTCATGCGAAATGGCTAAAATAAATGTTTCAAGTTTGTTACACTCAAACAGTGTCTCCTGTCATATGCTGAACTGGTCGCATTGTGGATTTTGCCCAAAACATGATTTTGGACAATGTTCATGGAACTCAGCTTAAAACGTACTTGCAGACTTGAAAATCCTTGCCTTTTGTAGGGCGCGCCTGTACTTCCAGTGCTGAACGAAAACCAATGATTTTGGATCCTGTTTTCATGCGAAATGGCTAAAATAATCGTTTCAAGTTTGTTACACTCAAACAGTGTCTCCTGTCATATGCTGAACTGGTCGCATTGTGGATTTTGCCTAAAACATGATTTTGGACAATGTTCATGGAACTCAGCTTAAAACGTACTTGCAGACTTGAAAATCCTTGCCTATTGTAGGGCGCGCCTGTACTTCCAGTGCTGAACGAAAACCAATGATTTTGGATCCTGTTTTCATGCGAAATGGCTAAAATAAATGTTTCAAGTTTGTTACACTCAAACAGTGTCTCCTGTCATATGCTGAACTGGTCGCATTGTGGATTTAGCCAAAAAACATGATTTTGGACAATGTTCATGGAACTCAGCTTAAAACGTACTTGCAGACTTGAAAATCCTTGCCTATTGTAGGGCGCGCCTGTACTTCTAGTGCTGAACGAAAACCAATGATTGTGGATCCTGTTTTCATGCGAAATGGCTAAAAGAAATGTTTCACGTTTGTTACACTCAAACAGTGTCTCCTGTCATATGCTGAACTGGTCGCATTGTGGATTTTGCCTAAAACATGATTTTGGACAATGTTCATGGAACTCAGCTTAAAACGTACTTGCAGACTTGAAAATCCTTGCCTATTGTAGGGCGCGCCTGTACTTCCAGTGCTGAACGAAAACCAATGATTTTGGATCCTGTTTTCATGCGAAATGGCTAAAAGAAATGTTTCACGTTTATTACACTCAAACAGTGTCTCCTGTCATATGCTGAACTGGTCGCATTGTGGATTTTGCCTAAAACATGATTTTGGACAATGTTCATGGAACTCAGCTTAAAACGTACTTGCAGACTTGAAAATCCTTGCCTTTTGTAGGGCGCGCCTGTACTTCCAGTGCTGAACGAAAACCAATGATTTTGGATCCTGTTTTCATGCGAAATGGCTAAAATAAATGTTTCAAGTTTGTTACACTCAAACAGTGTCTCCTGTCATATGCTGAACTGGTCGCATTGTGGATTTAGCCTAAAACAATTTTTTGGACAATGTTCATGGAACTCAGCTTAAAACGTACTTGCAGACTTGAAAATCCTTGCCTTTTGTAGGGCGCGCCTGTACTTCCAGTGCTGAACGAAAACCAATGATTTTGGATCCTGTTTTCATGCGAAATGGCTAAAATAAATGTTTCAAGTTTGTTACACTCAAACAGTGTCTCCTGTCATATGCTGAACTGGTCGCATTGTGGATTTTGCCTAAAACATGATTTTGGACAATGTTCATGGAACTCAGCTTAAAACGTACTTGCAGACTTGAAAATCCTTGCCTATTGTAGGGCGCGCCTGTACTTCCAGTGCTGAACGAAAACCAATGATTTTGGATCCTGTTTTCATGCGAAATGGCTAAAAGAAATGATTATCGTTTGTTACACTCAAACAGTGTCTCCTGTCATATGCTGAACTGGTCGCATTGTGGATTTTGCCTAAAACATGATTTTGGACAATGTTCATGGAACTCAGCTTAAAACGTACTTGCAGACTTGAAAATCCTTGCCTTTTGTAGGGCGCGCCTGTACTTCCAGTGCTGAACGAAAACCAATGATTTTGGATCCTGTTTTCATGCGAAATGGCTAAAATAAATGTTTCAAGTTTGTTACACTCAAACAGTGTCTCCTGTCATATGCTGAACTGGTCGCATTGTGGATTTAGCCTAAAACATGATTTTGGACAATGTTCATGGAACTCAGCTTAAAACGTACTTGCAGACTTGAAAATCCTTGCCTTTTGTAGGGCGCGCCTGTACTTCCAGTGCTGAACGAAAACCAATGATTTTGGATCCTGTTTTCATGCGAAATGGCTAAAATAAATGTTTCAAGTTTGTTACACTCAAACAGTGTCTCCTGTCATATGCTGAACTGGTCGCATTGTGGATTTTGCCTAAAACATGATTTTGGACAATGTTCATGGAACTCAGCTTAAAACGTACTTGCAGACTTGAAAATCCTTGCCTATTGTAGGGCGCGCCTGTACTTCCAGTGCTGAACGAAAACCAATGATTTTGGATCCTGTTTTCATGCGAAATGGCTAAAATAAATGTTTCAAGTTTGTTACACTCAAACAGTGTCTCCTGTCATATGCTGAACTGGTCGCATTGTGGATTTAGCCTAAAACAATTTTTTGGACAATGTTCATGGAACTCAGCTTAAAACGTACTTGCAGACTTGAAAATCCTTGCCTTTTGTAGGGCGCGCCTGTACTTCCAGTGCTGAACGAAAACCAATGATTTTGGATCCTGTTTTCATGCGAAATGGCTAAAATAAATGTTTCAAGTTTGTTACACTCAAACAGTGTCTCCTGTCATATGCTGAACTGGTCGCATTGTGGATTTTGCCTAAAACATGATTTTGGACAATGTTCATGGAACTCAGCTTAAAACGTACTTGCAGACTTGAAAATCCTTGCCTATTGTAGGGCGCGCCTGTACTTCCAGTGCTGAACGAAAACCAATGATTTTGGATCCTGTTTTCATGCGAAATGGCTAAAAGAAATGATTATCGTTTGTTACACTCAAACAGTGTCTCCTGTCATATGCTGAACTGGTCGCATTGTGGATTTTGCCTAAAACATGATTTTGGACAATGTTCATGGAACTCAGCTTAAAACGTACTTGCAGACTTGAAAATCCTTGCCTTTTGTAGGGCGCGCCTGTACTTCCAGTGCTGAACGAAAACCAATGATTTTGGATCCTGTTTTCATGCGAAATGGCTAAAATAAATGTTTCAAGTTTGTTACACTCAAACAGTGTCTCCTGTCATATGCTGAACTGGTCGCATTGTGGATTTAGCCTAAAACATGATTTTGGACAATGTTCATGGAACTCAGCTTAAAACGTACTTGCAGACTTGAAAATCCTTGCCTTTTGTAGGGCGCGCCTGTACTTCCAGTGCTGAACGAAAACCAATGATTTTGGATCCTGTTTTCATGCGAAATGGCTAAAATAAATGTTTCAAGTTTGTTACACTCAAACAGTGTCTCCTGTCATATGCTGAACTGGTCGCATTGTGGATTTTGCCTAAAACATGATTTTGGACAATGTTCATGGAACTCAGCTTAAAACGTACTTGCAGACTTGAAAATCCTTGCCTATTGTAGGGCGCGCCTGTACTTCCAGTGCTGAACGAAAACCAATGATTTTGGATCCTGTTTTCATGCGAAATGGCTAAAAGAAATGTTTCACGTTTGTTACACTCAAACAGTGGCTCCTGTCATATGCTGAACTGGTCGCATTGTGGATTTAGCCAAAAAACATGATTTTGGACAATGTTCATGGAACTCAGCTTAAAACGTACTTGCAGACTTGAAAATCCTTGCCTTTTGTAGGGAGCGCCTGTACTTCTAAGTGCTGAACGAAAACCAATGATTGTGGATCCTGTTTTCATGCGAAATGGCTAAAAGAAATGTTTCACGTTTGTTACACTCAAACAGTGTCTCCTGTCATATGCTGAACTGGTCGCATTGTGGATTTTGCCTAAAACATGATTTTGGACAATGTTCATGGAACTCAGCTTAAAACGTACTTGCAGACTTGAAAATCCTTGCCTATTGTAGGGCGCGCCTGTACTTCCAGTGCTGAACGAAAACCAATGATTTTCGATCCTGTTTTCATGCGAAATGCTAAAAGAAATGTTTCAAGTTTGTTACACTCAAACAGTGTCTCCTGTCATATGCTGAACTGGTCGCATTGTGGATTTTGCCTAAAACATGATTTTGGACAATGTTCATGGAACTCAGCTTAAAACGTACTTGCAGACTTGAAAATCCTTGCCTATTGTAGGGCGCGCTTGTGCTTCCAGTGCTGAACGAAAACCAATGATTTTGGATCCTGTTTTCATGCGAAATGGCTAAAAGAAATGTTTCACGTTTGTTACACTCAAACAGTGTCTCCTGTCATATGCTGAACTGGTCGCATTGTGGATTTTGCCTAAAACATGATTTTGGACAATGTTCATGGAACTCAGCTTAAAACGTACTTGCAGACTTGAAAATCCTTGCCTTTTGTAGGGCGCGCCTGTACTTCCAGTGCTGAACGAAAACCAATGATTTTGGATCCTGTTTTCATGCGAAATGGCTAAAAGAAATGTTTCACGTTTGTTACACTCAAACAGTGTCTCCTGTCATATGCTGAACTGGTCGCATTGTGGATTTTGCCTAAAACATGATTTTGGACAATGTTCATGGAACTCAGCTTAAAACGTACTTGCAGACTTGAAAATCCTTGCCTATTGTAGGGCGCGCCTGTACTTCCAGTGCTGAACGAAAACCAATGATTTTGGATCCTGTTTTCATGCGAAATGGCTAAAATAAATGTTTCAAGTTTGTTACACTCAAACAGTGTCTCCTGTCATATGCTGAACTGGTCGCATTGTGGATTTTGCCTAAAACATGATTTTGGACAATGTTCATGGAACTCAGCTTAAAACGTACTTGCAGACTTGAAAATCCTTGCCTTTTGTAGGGCGCGCCTGTACTTCCAGTGCTGAACGAAAACCAATGATTTTGGATCCTGTTTTCATGCGAAATGGCTAAAATAAATGTTTCAAGTTTGTTACACTCAAACAGTGTCTCCTGTCATATGCTGAACTGGTCGCATTGTGGATTTTGCCTAAAACATGATTTTGGACAATGTTCATGGAACTCAGCTTAAAACGTACTTGCAGACTTGAAAATCCTTGCCTATTGTAGGGCGCGCCTGTACTTCCAGTGCTGAACGAAAACCAATGATTTTGGATCCTGTTTTCATGCGAAATGGCTAAAAGAAATGTTTCACGTTTGTTACACTCAAACAGTGGCTCCTGTCATATGCTGAACTGGTCGCATTGTGGATTTAGCCAAAAAACATGATTTTGGACAATGTTCATGGAACTCAGCTTAAAACGTACTTGCAGACTTGAAAATCCTTGCCTATTGTAGGGCGCGCCTGTACTTCTAGTGCTGAACGAAAACCAATGATTGTGGATCCTGTTTTCATGCGAAATGGCTAAAAGAAATGTTTCACGTTTGTTACACTCAAACAGTGGCTCCTGTCATATGCTGAACTGGTCGCATTGTGGATTTTGCCTAAAACATGATTTTGGACAATGTTCATGGAACTCAGCTTAAAACGTACTTGCAGACTTGAAAATCCTTGCCTTTTGTAGGGCGCGCCTGTACTTCCAGTGCTGAACGAAAACCAATGATTTTGGATCCTGTTTTCATGCGAAATGGCTAAAATAAATGTTTCAAGTTTGTTACACTCAAACAGTGTCTCCTGTCATATGCTGAACTGGTCGCATTGTGGATTTTGCCTAAAACATGATTTTGGACAATGTTCATGGAACTCAGCTTAAAACGTACTTGCAGACTTGAAAATCCTTGCCTATTGTAGGGCGCGCCTGTACTTCCAGTGCTGAACGAAAACCAATGATTTTGGATCCTGTTTTCATGCGAAATGGCTAAAAGAAATGTTTCACGTTTGTTACACTCAAACAGTGGCTCCTGTCATATGCTGAACTGGTCGCATTGTGGATTTAGCCAAAAAACATGATTTTGGACAATGTTCATGGAACTCAGCTTAAAACGTACTTGCAGACTTGAAAATCCTTGCCTATTGTAGGGCGCGCCTGTACTTCTAAGTGCTGAACGAAAACCAATGATTGTGGATCCTGTTTTCATGCGAAATGGCTAAAAGAAATGTTTCACGTTTGTTACACTCAAACAGTGTCTCCTGTCATATGCTGAACTGGTCGCATTGTGGATTTTGCCTAAAACATGATTTTGGACAATGTTCATGGAACTCAGCTTAAAACGTACTTGCAGACTTGAAAATCCTTGCCTATTGTAGGGCGCGCCTGTACTTCCAGTGCTGAACGAAAACCAATGATTTTGGATCCTGTTTTCATGCGAAATGGCTAAAAGAAATGTTTCACGTTTGTTACACTCAAACAGTGTCTCCTGTCATATGCTGAACTGGTCGCATTGTGGATTTTGCCTAAAACATGATTTTGGACAATGTTCATGGAACTCAGCTTAAAACGTACTTGCAGACTTGAAAATCCTTGCCTTTTGTAGGGCGCGCCTGTACTTCCAGTGCTGAATGAAAACCAATGATTTTGGATCCTGTTTTCATGCGAAATGGCTAAAATAAATGTTTCAAGTTTTTTACACTCAAACAGTGACTCCTGTCATATGCTGAACTGGTCGCATTGTGGATTTAGCCTAAAACATGATTTTGGACAATGTTCATGGAACTCAGCTTAAAACGTACTTGCAGACTTGAAAATCCTTGCCTTTTGTAGGGCGCGCCTGTACTTCCAGTGCTGAACGAAAACCAATGATTTTGGATCCTGTTTTCATGCGAAATGGCTAAAATAAATGTTTCAAGTTTGTTACACTCAAACAGTGTCTCCTGTCATATGCTGAACTGGTCGCATTGTGGATTTTGCCTAAAACATGATTTTGGACAATGTTCATGGAACTCAGCTTAAAACGTACTTGCAGACTTGAAAATCCTTGCCTATTGTAGGGCGCGCCTGTACTTCCAGTGCTGAACGAAAACCAATGATTTTGGATCCTGTTTTCATGCGAAATGGCTAAAAGAAATGTTTCACGTTTGTTACACTCAAACAGTGGCTCCTGTCATATGCTGAACTGGTCGCATTGTGGATTTAGCCAAAAAACATGATTTTGGACAATGTTCATGGAACTCAGCTTAAAACGTACTTGCAGACTTGAAAATCCTTGCCTATTGTAGGGCGCGCCTGTACTTCTAAGTGCTGAACGAAAACCAATGATTGTGGATCCTGTTTTCATGCGAAATGGCTAAAAGAAATCTTTCACGTTTGTTACACTCAAACAGTGTTTCCTGTCATATGCTGAACTGGTCGCATTGTGGATTTTGCCTAAAACATGATTTTGGACAATGTTCATGGAACTCAGCTTAAAACGTACTTGCAGACTTGAAAATCCTTGCCTATTGTAGGGCGCGCCTGTACTTCCAGTGCTGAACGAAAACCAATGATTTTGGATCCTGTTTTCATGCGAAATGGCTAAAAGAAATGTTTCACGTTTGTTACACTCAAACAGTGGCTCCTGTCATATGCTGAACTGGTCGCATTGTGGATTTTGCCTAAAACATGATTTTGGACAATGTTCATGGAACTCAGCTTAAAACGTACTTGCAGACTTGAAAATCCTTGCCTATTGTAGGGCGCGCCTGTACTTCCAGTGCTGAACGAAAACCAATGATTTTGGATCCTGTTTTCATGCGAAATGGCTAAAAGAAATGTTTCACGTTTGTTACACTCAAACAGTGGCTCCTGTCATATGCTGAACTGGTCGCATTGTGGATTTAGCCAAAAAACATGATTTTGGACAATGTTCATGGAACTCAGCTTAAAACGTACTTGCAGACTTGAAAATCCTTGCCTATTGTAGGGCGCGCCTGTACTTCTAAGTGCTGAACGAAAACCAATGATTGTGGATCCTGTTTTCATGCAAAATGGCTAAAAGAAATGTTTCACGTTTGTTACACTCAAACAGTGTCTCCTGTCATATGCTGAACTGGTCGCATTGTGGATTTTGCCTAAAACATGATTTTGGACAATGTTCATGGAACTCAGCTTAAAACGTACTTGCAGACTTGAAAATCCTTGCCTTTTGTAGGGCGCGCCTGTACTTCCAGTGCTGAACGAAAACCAATGATTTTGGATCCTGTTTTCATGCGAAATGGCTAAAATAAATGTTTCAAGTTTGTTACACTCAAACAGTGACTCCTGTCATATGCTGAACTGGTCGCATTGTGGATTTAGCCTAAAACATGATTTTGGACAATGTTCATGGAACTCAGCTTAAAACGTACTTGCAGACTTGAAAATCCTTGCCTATTGTAGGGCGCGCCTGTACTTCCAGTGCTGAACGAAAACCAATGATTTTGGATCCTGTTTTCATGCGAAATGGCTAAAAGAAATGTTTCACGTTTGTTACACTCAAACAGTGTCTCCTGTCATATGCTGAACTGGTCGCATTGTGGATTTTGCCTAAAACATGATTTTGGACAATGTTCATGGAACTCAGCTTAAAACGTACTTGCAGACTTGAAAATCCTTGCCTTTTGTAGGGCGCGCCTGTACTTCCAGTGCTGAACGAAAACCAATGATTTTGGATCCTGTTTTCATGCGAAATGGCTAAAATAAATGTTTCACGTTTGTTACACTCAAACAGTGTCTCCTGTCATATGCTGAACTGGTCGCATTGTGGATTTTGCCTAAAACATGATTTTGGACAATGTTCATGGAACTCAGTTTAAAACGTACTTGCAGACTTGAAAATCCTTGCCTATTGTAGGGCGCGCCTGTACTTCCAGTGCTGAACGAAAACCAATGATTTTGGATCCTGTTTTCATGCGAAATGGCTAAAAGAAATGTTTCAAGTTTGTTACACTCAAACAGTGGCTCCTGTCATATGCTGAACTGGTCGCATTGTGGATTTAGCCAAAAAACATGATTTTGGACAATGTTCATGGAACTCAGCTTAAAACGTACTTGCAGACTTGAAAATCCTTGCCTTTTGTAGGGCGCGCCTGTACTTCCAGTGCTGAACGAAAAGCAATGATTTTGGATCCTGTTTTCATGCGAAATGGCTAAAATAAATGTTTCAAGTTTGTTACACTCAAACAGTGTCTCCTGTCATATGCTGAACTGGTCGCATTGTGGATTTAGCCTAAAACATGATTTTGGACAATGTTCATGGAACTCAGTTTAAAACGTACTTGCAGACTTGAAAATCCTTGCCTATTGTAGGGCGCGCCTGTACTTCCAGTGCTGAACGAAAACCAATGATTTTGGATCCTGTTTTCATGCGAAATGGCTAAAAGAAATGTTTCAAGTTTGTTACACTCAAACAGTGGCTCCTGTCATATGCTGAACTGGTCGCATTGTGGATTTAGCCAAAAAACATGATTTTGGACAATGTTCATGGAACTCAGCTTAAAACGTACTTGCAGACTTGAAAATCCTTGCCTTTTGTAGGGCGCGCCTGTACTTCCAGTGCTGAACGAAAAGCAATGATTTTGGATCCTGTTTTCATGCGAAATGGCTAAAAGAAATGTTTCACGTTTGTTACACTCAAACAGTGGCTCCTGTCATATGCTGAACTGGTCGCATTGTGGATTTAGCCAAAAAACATGATTTTGGACAATGTTCATGGAACTCAGCTTAAAACGTACTTGAAGACTTGAAAATCCTTGCCTATTGTAGGGCGCGCCTGTACTTCTAAGTGCTGAACGAAAACCAATGATTGTGGATCCTGTTTTCATGCGAAATGGCTAAAAGAAATGTTTCACGTTTGTTACACTCAAACAGTGTTTCCTGTCATATGCTGAACTGGTCGCATTGTGGATTTTGCCTAAAACATGATTTTGGACAATGTTCATGGAACTCAGCTTAAAACGTACTTGCAGACTTGAAAATCCTTGCCTATTGTAGGGCGCGCCTGTACTTCCAGTGCTGAACGAAAACCAATGATTTTGGATCCTGTTTTCATGCGAAATGGCTAAAAGAAATGTTTCACGTTTGTTACACTCAAACAGTGTCTCCTGTCATATGCTGAACTGGTCGCATTGTGGATTTTGCCTAAAACATGATTTTGGACAATGTTCATGGAACTCAGCTTAAAACGTACTTGAAGACTTGAAAATCCTTGCCTTTTGTAGGGCGCGCCTGTACTTCCAGTGCTGAACGAAAAGCAATGATTTTGGATCCTGTTTTCATGCGAAATGGCTAAAATAAATGTTTCAAGTTTGTTACACTCAAACAGTGTCTCCTGTCATATGCTGAACTGGTCGCATTGTGGATTTAGCCTAAAACATGATTTTGGACAATGTTCATGGAACTCAGTTTAAAACGTACTTGCAGACTTGAAAATCCTTGCCTATTGTAGGGCGCGCCTGTACTTCCAGTGCTGAACGAAAACCAATGATTTTGGATCCTGTTTTCATGCGAAATGGCTAAAAGAAATGTTTCAAGTTTGTTACACTCAAACAGTGGCTCCTGTCATATGCTGAACTGGTCGCATTGTGGATTTAGCCAAAAAACATGATTTTGGACAATGTTCATGGAACTCAGCTTAAAACGTACTTGCAGACTTGAAAATCCTTGCCTTTTGTAGGGCGCGCCTGTACTTCCAGTGCTGAACGAAAAGCAATGATTTTGGATCCTGTTTTCATGCGAAATGGCTAAAAGAAATGTTTCACGTTTGTTACACTCAAACAGTGGCTCCTGTCATATGCTGAACTGGTCGCATTGTGGATTTAGCCAAAAAACATGATTTTGGACAATGTTCATGGAACTCAGCTTAAAACGTACTTGAAGACTTGAAAATCCTTGCCTATTGTAGGGCGCGCCTGTACTTCTAAGTGCTGAACGAAAACCAATGATTGTGGATCCTGTTTTCATGCGAAATGGCTAAAATAAATGTTTCACGTTTGTTACACTCAAACAGTGTTTCCTGTCATATGCTGAACTGGTCGCATTGTGGATTTTGCCTAAAACATGATTTTGGACAATGTTCATGGAACTCAGCTTAAAACGTACTTGCAGACTTGAAAATCCTTGCCTATTGTAGGGCGCGCCTGTACTTCCAGTGCTGAACGAAAACCAATGATTTTGGATCCTGTTTTCATGCGAAATGGCTAAAAGAAATGTTTCACGTTTGTTACACTCAAACAGTGTCTCCTGTCATATGCTGAACTGGTCGCATTGTGGATTTAGCCTAAAACATGATTTTGGACAATGTTCATGGAACTCAGCTTAAAACGTACTTGCAGACTTGAAAATCCTTGCCTATTGTAGGGCGCGCCTGTACTTCCAGTGCTGAACGAAAACCAATGATTTTGGATCCTGTTTTCATGCGAAATGGCTAAAATAAATGTTTCAAGTTTGTTACACTCAAACAGTGTCTCCTGTCATATGCTGAACTGGTCGCATTGTGGATTTAGCCAAAAAACATACTTTTGGATAATGTTCATGGAACTCAGCTTAAAACGTACTTGCAGACTTGAAAATCCTTGCCTATTGTAGGGCGCGCCTGTACTTCTAGTGCTGAACGAAAACCAATGATTGTGGATCCTGTTTTCATGCGAAATGGCTAAAAGAAATGTTTCACGTTTGTTACACTCAAACAGTGTCTCCTGTCATATGCTGAACTGGTCGCATTGTGGATTTTGCCTAAAACATGATTTTGGACAATGTTCATGGAACTCAGCTTAAAACGTACTTGCAGACTTGAAAATCCTTGCCTATTGTAGGGCGCGCCTGTACTTCCAGTGCTGAACGAAAACCAATGATTTTGGATCCTGTTTTCATGCGAAATGGCTAAAAGAAATGTTTCACGTTTGTTACACTCAAACAGTGTCTCCTGTCATATGCTGAACTGGTCGCATTGTGGATTTTGCCTAAAACATGATTTTGGACAATGTTCATGGAACTCAGCTTAAAACGTACTTGCAGACTTGAAAATCCTTGCCTTTTGTAGGGCGCGCCTGTACTTCCAGTGCTGAACGAAAACCAATGATTTTGGATCCTGTTTTCATGCGAAATGGCTAAAAGAAATGTTTCACGTTTGTTACACTCAAACAGTGTCTCCTGTCATATGCTGAACTGGTCGCATTGTGGATTTTGCCTAAAACATGATTTTGGACAATGTTCATGGAACTCAGTTTAAAACGTACTTGCAGACTTGAAAATCCTTGCCTATTGTAGGGCGCGCCTGTACTTCCAGTGCTGAACGAAAACCAATGATTTTGGATCCTGTTTTCATGCGAAATGGCTAAAAGAAATGTTTCAAGTTTGTTACACTCAAACAGTGGCTCCTGTCATATGCTGAACTGGTCGCATTGTGGATTTAGCCAAAAAACATGATTTTGGACAATGTTCATGGAACTCAGCTTAAAACGTACTTGCAGACTTGAAAATCCTTGCCTTTTGTAGGGCGCGCCTGTACTTCCAGTGCTGAACGAAAAGCAATGATTTTGGATCCTGTTTTCATGCGAAATGGCTAAAATAAATGTTTCAAGTTTGTTACACTCAAACAGTGTCTCCTGTCATATGCTGAACTGGTCGCATTGTGGATTTAGCCTAAAACATGATTTTGGACAATGTTCATGGAACTCAGTTTAAAACGTACTTGCAGACTTGAAAATCCTTGCCTATTGTAGGGCGCGCCTGTACTTCCAGTGCTGAACGAAAACCAATGATTTTGGATCCTGTTTTCATGCGAAATGGCTAAAAGAAATGTTTCAAGTTTGTTACACTCAAACAGTGTCTCCTGTCATATGCTGAACTGGTCGCATTGTGGATTTTGCCTAAAACATGATTTTGGACAATGTTCATGGAACTCAGTTTAAAATGTACTTGCAGACTTGAAAATCCTTGCCTATTGTAGGGCGCGCCTGTACTTCCAGTGCTGAACGAAAACCAATGATTTTGGATCCTGTTTTCATGCGAAATGGCTAAAAGAAATGTTTCAAGTTTGTTACACTCAAACAGTGGCTCCTGTCATATGCTGAACTGGTCGCATTGTGGATTTAGCCAAAAAACATGATTTTGGACAATGTTCATGGAACTCAGCTTAAAACGTACTTGCAGACTTGAAAATCCTTGCCTTTTGTAGGGCGCGCCTGTACTTCCAGTGCTGAACGAAAAGCAATGATTTTGGATCCTGTTTTCATGCGAAATGGCTAAAATAAATGTTTCAAGTTTGTTACACTCAAACAGTGTCTCCTGTCATATGCTGAACTGGTCGCATTGTGGATTTAGCCTAAAACATGATTTTGGACAATGTTCATGGAACTCAGTTTAAAACGTACTTGCAGACTTGAAAATCCTTGCCTATTGTAGGGCGCGCCTGTACTTCCAGTGCTGAACGAAAACCAATGATTTTGGATCCTGTTTTCATGCGAAATGGCTAAAAGAAATGTTTCAAGTTTGTTACACTCAAACAGTGTCTCCTGTCATATGCTGAACTGGTCGCATTGTGGATTTAGCCAAAAAACATGATTTTGGACAATGTTCATGGAACTCAGCTTAAAACGTACTTGCAGACTTGAAAATCCTTGCCTATTGTAGGGCGCGCCTGTACTTCTAAGTGCTGAACGAAAACCAATGATTGTGGATCCTGTTTTCATGCGAAATGGCTAAAAGAAATGTTTCACGTTTTTTACACTCAAACAGTGTCTCCTGTCATATGCTGAACTGGTCGCATTGTGGATTTAGCCAAAAAACATGATTTTGGACAATGTTCATGGAACTCAGCTTAAAACGTACTTGCAGACTTGAAAATCCTTGCCTATTGTAGGGCGCGCCTGTACTTCTAGTGCTGAACGAAAACCAATGATTGTGGATCCTGTTTTCATGCGAAATGGCTAAAAGAAATGTTTCAAGTTTGTTACACTCAAACAGTGTCTCCTGTCATATGCTGAACTGGTCGCATTGTGGATTTAGCCAAAAAACATGATTTTGGACAATGTTCATGGAACTCAGCTTAAAACGTACTTGCAGACTTGAAAATCCTTGCCTATTGTAGGGCGCGCCTGTACTTCCAGTGCTGAACGAAAACCAATGATTTTGGATCCTGTTTTCATGCGAAATGGCTAAAATAAATGTTTCAAGTTTGTTACACTCAAACAGTGTCTCCTGTCATATGCTGAACTGGTCGCATTGTGGATTTAGCCAAAAAACATACTTTTGGACAATGTTCATGGAACTCAGCTTAAAACGTACTTGCAGACTTGAAAATCCTTGCCTATTGTAGGGCGCGCCTGTACTTCTAGTGCTGAACGAAAACCAATGATTGTGGATCCTGTTTTCATGGGAAATGGCTAAAATAAATGTTTCACGTTTGTTACACTCAAACAGTGTCTCCTGTCATATGCTGAACTGGTCGCATTGTGGATTTTGCCTAAAACATGATTTTGGACAATGTTCATGGAACTCAGTTTAAAACGTACTTGCAGACTTGAAAATCCTTGCCTATTGTAGGGCGCGCCTGTACTTCTAGTGCTGAACGAAAACCAATGATTGTGGATCCTGTTTTCATGCGAAATGGCTAAAAGAAATGTTTCAAGTTTGTTACACTCAAACAGTGTCTCCTGTCATATGCTGAACTGGTCGCATTGTGGATTTAGCCAAAAAACATGATTTTGGACAATGTTCATGGAACTCAGCTTAAAACGTACTTGCAGACTTGAAAATCCTTGCCTATTGTAGGGCGAGCCTGTACTTCCAGTGCTGAACGAAAACCAATGATTTTGGATCCTGTTTTCATGCGAAATGGCTAAAATAAATGTTTCAAGTTTGTTACACTCAAACAGTGTCTCCTGTCATATGCTGAACTGGTCGCATTGTGGATTTAGCCCAAAACATGATTTTGGACAATGTTCATGGAACTCAGCTTAAAACGTACTTGCAGACTTGAAAATCCTTGCCTATTGTAGGGCGCGCCTGTACTTCCAGTGCTGAACGAAAACCAATGATTTTGGATCCTGTTTTCATGCGAAATGGCTAAAATAAATGTTTCAAGTTTGTTACACTCAAACAGTGTCTCCTGTCATATGCTGAACTGGTCGCATTGTGGATTTAGCCAAAAAACATACTTTTGGACAATGTTCATGGAACTCAGCTTAAAACGTACTTGCAGACTTGAAAATCCTTGCCTATTGTAGGGCGCGCCTGTACTTCTAGTGCTGAACGAAAACCAATGATTGTGGATCCTGTTTTCATGCGAAATGGCTAAAATAAATGTTTCACGTTTGTTACACTCAAACAGTGTCTCCTGTCATATGCTGAACTGGTCGCATTGTGGATTTTGCCTAAAACATGATTTTGGACAATGTTCATGGAACTCAGTTTAAAACGTACTTGCAGACTTGAAAATCCTTGCCTATTGTAGGGCGCGCCTGTACTTCTAGTGCTGAACGAAAACCAATGATTGTGGATCCTGTTTTCATGCGAAATGGCTAAAAGAAATGTTTCAAGTTTGTTACACTCAAACAGTGTCTCCTGTCATATGCTGAACTGGTCGCATTGTGGATTTAGCCAAAAAACATGATTTTGGACAATGTTCATGGAACTCAGCTTAAAACGTACTTGCAGACTTGAAAATCCTTGCCTATTGTAGGGCGAGCCTGTACTTCCAGTGCTGAACGAAAACCAATGATTTTGGATCCTGTTTTCATGCGAAATGGCTAAAATAAATGTTTCAAGTTTGTTACACTCAAACAGTGTCTCCTGTCATATGCTGAACTGGTCGCATTGTGGATTTAGCCCAAAACATGATTTTGGACAATGTTCATGGAACTCAGTTTAAAACGTACTTGCAGACTTGAAAATCCTTGCCTATTGTAGGGCGCGCCTGTACTTCTAGTGCTGAACGAAAACCAATGATTGTGGATCCTGTTTTCATGCGAAATGGCTAAAAGAAATGTTTCAAGTTTGTTACACTCAAACAGTGTCTCCTGTCATATGCTGAACTGGTCGCATTGTGGATTTAGCCAAAAAACATGATTTTGGACAATGTTCATGGAACTCAGCTTAAAACGTACTTGCAGACTTGAAAATCCTTGCCTATTGTAGGGCGCGCCTGTACTTCCAGTGCTGAACGAAAACCAATGATTTTGGATCCTGTTTTCATGCGAAATGGCTAAAATAAATGTTTCACGTTTGTTACACTCAAACAGTGTCTCCTGTCATATGCTGAACTGGTCGCATTGTGGATTTTGCCTAAAACATGATTTTGGACAATGTTCATGGAACTCAGTTTAAAACGTACTTGCAGACTTGAAAATCCTTGCCTATTGTAGGGCGCGCCTGTACTTCTAGTGCTGAACGAAAACCAATGATTGTGGATCCTGTTTTCATGCGAAATGGCTAAAAGAAATGTTTCAAGTTTGTTACACTCAAACAGTGTCTCCTGTCATATGCTGAACTGGTCGCATTGTGGATTTAGCCAAAAAACATGATTTTGGACAATGTTCATGGAACTCAGCTTAAAACGTACTTGCAGACTTGAAAATCCTTGCCTTTTGTAGGGCGCGCCTGTACTTCCAGTGCTGAACGAAAACCAATGATTTTGGATCCTGTTTTCATGCGAAATGGCTAAAAGAAATGTTTCACGTTTGTTACACTCAAACAGTGTCTCCTGTCATATGCTGAACTGGTCGCATTGTGGATTTTGCCTAAAACATGATTTTGGACAATGTTCATGGAACTCAGTTTAAAACGTACTTGCAGACTTGAAAATCCTTGCCTATTGTAGGGCGCGCCTGTACTTCCAGTGCTGAACGAAAACCAATGATTTTGGATCCTGTTTTCATGCGAAATGGCTAAAAGAAATGTTTCAAGTTTGTTACACTCAAACAGTGGCTCCTGTCATATGCTGAACTGGTCGCATTGTGGATTTAGCCAAAAAACATGATTTTGGACAATGTTCATGGAACTCAGCTTAAAACGTACTTGCAGACTTGAAAATCCTTGCCTTTTGTAGGGCGCGCCTGTACTTCCAGTGCTGAACGAAAAGCAATGATTTTGGATCCTGTTTTCATGCGAAATGGCTAAAATAAATGTTTCAAGTTTGTTACACTCAAACAGTGTCTCCTGTCATATGCTGAACTGGTCGCATTGTGGATTTAGCCTAAAACATGATTTTGGACAATGTTCATGGAACTCAGTTTAAAACGTACTTGCAGACTTGAAAATCCTTGCCTATTGTAGGGCGCGCCTGTACTTCCAGTGCTGAACGAAAACCAATGATTTTGGATCCTGTTTTCATGCGAAATGGCTAAAAGAAATGTTTCAAGTTTGTTACACTCAAACAGTGTCTCCTGTCATATGCTGAACTGGTCGCATTGTGGATTTTGCCTAAAACATGATTTTGGACAATGTTCATGGAACTCAGTTTAAAACGTACTTGCAGACTTGAAAATCCTTGCCTATTGTAGGGCGCGCCTGTACTTCCAGTGCTGAACGAAAACCAATGATTTTGGATCCTGTTTTCATGCGAAATGGCTAAAAGAAATGTTTCAAGTTTGTTACACTCAAACAGTGGCTCCTGTCATATGCTGAACTGGTCGCATTGTGGATTTAGCCAAAAAACATGATTTTGGACAATGTTCATGGAACTCAGCTTAAAACGTACTTGCAGACTTGAAAATCCTTGCCTTTTGTAGGGCGCGCCTGTACTTCCAGTGCTGAACGAAAAGCAATGATTTTGGATCCTGTTTTCATGCGAAATGGCTAAAATAAATGTTTCAAGTTTGTTACACTCAAACAGTGTCTCCTGTCATATGCTGAACTGGTCGCATTGTGGATTTAGCCTAAAACATGATTTTGGACAATGTTCATGGAACTCAGTTTAAAACGTACTTGCAGACTTGAAAATCCTTGCCTATTGTAGGGCGCGCCTGTACTTCCAGTGCTGAACGAAAACCAATGATTTTGGATCCTGTTTTCATGCGAAATGGCTAAAAGAAATGTTTCAAGTTTGTTACACTCAAACAGTGTCTCCTGTCATATGCTGAACTGGTCGCATTGTGGATTTAGCCAAAAAACATGATTTTGGACAATGTTCATGGAACTCAGCTTAAAACGTACTTGCAGACTTGAAAATCCTTGCCTATTGTAGGGCGCGCCTGTACTTCTAAGTGCTGAACGAAAACCAATGATTGTGGATCCTGTTTTCATGCGAAATGGCTAAAAGAAATGTTTCACGTTTTTTACACTCAAACAGTGTCTCCTGTCATATGCTGAACTGGTCGCATTGTGGATTTAGCCAAAAAACATGATTTTGGACAATGTTCATGGAACTCAGCTTAAAACGTACTTGCAGACTTGAAAATCCTTGCCTATTGTAGGGCGCGCCTGTACTTCTAGTGCTGAACGAAAACCAATGATTGTGGATCCTGTTTTCATGCGAAATGGCTAAAAGAAATGTTTCAAGTTTGTTACACTCAAACAGTGTCTCCTGTCATATGCTGAACTGGTCGCATTGTGGATTTAGCCAAAAAACATGATTTTGGACAATGTTCATGGAACTCAGCTTAAAACGTACTTGCAGACTTGAAAATCCTTGCCTATTGTAGGGCGCGCCTGTACTTCCAGTGCTGAACGAAAACCAATGATTTTGGATCCTGTTTTCATGCGAAATGGCTAAAATAAATGTTTCAAGTTTGTTACACTCAAACAGTGTCTCCTGTCATATGCTGAACTGGTCGCATTGTGGATTTAGCCAAAAAACATACTTTTGGACAATGTTCATGGAACTCAGCTTAAAACGTACTTGCAGACTTGAAAATCCTTGCCTATTGTAGGGCGCGCCTGTACTTCTAGTGCTGAACGAAAACCAATGATTGTGGATCCTGTTTTCATGGGAAATGGCTAAAATAAATGTTTCACGTTTGTTACACTCAAACAGTGTCTCCTGTCATATGCTGAACTGGTCGCATTGTGGATTTTGCCTAAAACATGATTTTGGACAATGTTCATGGAACTCAGTTTAAAACGTACTTGCAGACTTGAAAATCCTTGCCTATTGTAGGGCGCGCCTGTACTTCTAGTGCTGAACGAAAACCAATGATTGTGGATCCTGTTTTCATGCGAAATGGCTAAAAGAAATGTTTCAAGTTTGTTACACTCAAACAGTGTCTCCTGTCATATGCTGAACTGGTCGCATTGTGGATTTAGCCAAAAAACATGATTTTGGACAATGTTCATGGAACTCAGCTTAAAACGTACTTGCAGACTTGAAAATCCTTGCCTATTGTAGGGCGAGCCTGTACTTCCAGTGCTGAACGAAAACCAATGATTTTGGATCCTGTTTTCATGCGAAATGGCTAAAATAAATGTTTCAAGTTTGTTACACTCAAACAGTGTCTCCTGTCATATGCTGAACTGGTCGCATTGTGGATTTAGCCCAAAACATGATTTTGGACAATGTTCATGGAACTCAGCTTAAAACGTACTTGCAGACTTGAAAATCCTTGCCTATTGTAGGGCGCGCCTGTACTTCCAGTGCTGAACGAAAACCAATGATTTTGGATCCTGTTTTCATGCGAAATGGCTAAAATAAATGTTTCAAGTTTGTTACACTCAAACAGTGTCTCCTGTCATATGCTGAACTGGTCGCATTGTGGATTTAGCCAAAAAACATACTTTTGGACAATGTTCATGGAACTCAGCTTAAAACGTACTTGCAGACTTGAAAATCCTTGCCTATTGTAGGGCGCGCCTGTACTTCTAGTGCTGAACGAAAACCAATGATTGTGGATCCTGTTTTCATGCGAAATGGCTAAAATAAATGTTTCACGTTTGTTACACTCAAACAGTGTCTCCTGTCATATGCTGAACTGGTCGCATTGTGGATTTTGCCTAAAACATGATTTTGGACAATGTTCATGGAACTCAGTTTAAAACGTACTTGCAGACTTGAAAATCCTTGCCTATTGTAGGGCGCGCCTGTACTTCTAGTGCTGAACGAAAACCAATGATTGTGGATCCTGTTTTCATGCGAAATGGCTAAAAGAAATGTTTCAAGTTTGTTACACTCAAACAGTGTCTCCTGTCATATGCTGAACTGGTCGCATTGTGGATTTAGCCAAAAAACATGATTTTGGACAATGTTCATGGAACTCAGCTTAAAACGTACTTGCAGACTTGAAAATCCTTGCCTATTGTAGGGCGAGCCTGTACTTCCAGTGCTGAACGAAAACCAATGATTTTGGATCCTGTTTTCATGCGAAATGGCTAAAATAAATGTTTCAAGTTTGTTACACTCAAACAGTGTCTCCTGTCATATGCTGAACTGGTCGCATTGTGGATTTAGCCCAAAACATGATTTTGGACAATGTTCATGGAACTCAGTTTAAAACGTACTTGCAGACTTGAAAATCCTTGCCTATTGTAGGGCGCGCCTGTACTTCTAGTGCTGAACGAAAACCAATGATTGTGGATCCTGTTTTCATGCGAAATGGCTAAAAGAAATGTTTCAAGTTTGTTACACTCAAACAGTGTCTCCTGTCATATGCTGAACTGGTCGCATTGTGGATTTAGCCAAAAAACATGATTTTGGACAATGTTCATGGAACTCAGCTTAAAACGTACTTGCAGACTTGAAAATCCTTGCCTATTGTAGGGCGCGCCTGTACTTCCAGTGCTGAACGAAAACCAATGATTTTGGATCCTGTTTTCATGCGAAATGGCTAAAATAAATGTTTCACGTTTGTTACACTCAAACAGTGTCTCCTGTCATATGCTGAACTGGTCGCATTGTGGATTTTGCCTAAAACATGATTTTGGACAATGTTCATGGAACTCAGTTTAAAACGTACTTGCAGACTTGAAAATCCTTGCCTATTGTAGGGCGCGCCTGTACTTCTAGTGCTGAACGAAAACCAATGATTGTGGATCCTGTTTTCATGCGAAATGGCTAAAAGAAATGTTTCAAGTTTGTTACACTCAAACAGTGTCTCCTGTCATATGCTGAACTGGTCGCATTGTGGATTTAGCCAAAAAACATGATTTTGGACAATGTTCATGGAACTCAGCTTAAAACGTACTTGCAGACTTGAAAATCCTTGCCTATTGTAGGGCGCGCCTGTACTTCCAGTGCTGAACGAAAACCAATGATTGTGGATCCTGTTTTCATGCGAAATGGCTAAAATAAATGTTTCAAGTTTGTTACACTCAAACAGTGTCTCCTGTCATATGCTGAACTGGTCGCATTGTGGATTTAGCCAAAAAACATACTTTTGGACAATGTTCATGGAACTCAGCTTAAAACGTACTTGCAGACTTGAAAATCCTTGCCTATTGTAGGGCGCGCCTGTACTTCCAGTGCTGAACGAAAACCAATGATTTTGGATCCTGTTTTCATGCGAAATGGCTAAAAGAAATGTTTCACGTTTGTTACACTCAAACAGTGTCTCCTGTCATATGCTGAACTGGTCGCATTGTGGATTTTGCCTAAAACATGATTTTGGACAATGTTCATGGAACTCAGCTTAAAACGTACTTGCAGACTTGAAAATCCTTGCCTTTTGTAGGGCGCGCCTGTACTTCCAGTGCTGAACGAAAACCAATGATTTTGGATCCTGTTTTCATGCGAAATGGCTAAAAGAAATGTTTCACGTTTGTTACACTCAAACAGTGTCTCCTGTCATATGCTGAACTGGTCGCATTGTGGATTTTGCCTAAAACATGATTTTGGACAATGTTCATGGAACTCAGCTTAAAACGTACTTGCAGACTTGAAAATCCTTGCCTATTGTAGGGCGCGCCTGTACTTCCAGTGCTGAACGAAAACCAATGATTTTGGATCCTGTTTTCATGCGAAATGGCTAAAAGAAATGTTTCACGTTTGTTACACTCAAACAGTGTCTCCTGTCATATGCTGAACTGGTCGCATTGTGGATTTTGCCTAAAACATGATTTTGGACAATGTTCATGGAACTCAGCTTAAAACGTACTTGCAGACTTGAAAATCCTTGCCTTTTGTAGGGCGCGCCTGTACTTCCAGTGCTGAACGAAAACCAATGATTTTGGATCCTGTTTTCATGCGAAATGGCTAAAAGAAATGTTTCACGTTTGTTACACTCAAACAGTGGCTCCTGTCATATGCTGAACTGGTCGCATTGTGGATTTTGCCAAAAAACATGATTTTGGACAATGTTCATGGAACTCAGCTTAAAACGTACTTGCAGACTTGAAAATCCTTGCCTATTGTAGGGCGCGCCTGTACTTCTAAGTGCTGAACGAAAACCAATGATTGTGGATCCTGTTTTCATGCGAAATGGCTAAAAGAAATGTTTCACGTTTGTTACACTCAAACAGTGTCTCCTGTCATATGCTGAACTGGTCGCATTGTGGATTTTGCCTAAAACATGATTTTGGACAATGTTCATGGAACTCAGCTTAAAACGTACTTGCAGACTTGAAAATCCTTGCCTATTGTAGGGCGCGCCTGTACTTCCAGTGCTGAACGAAAACCAATGATTTTGGATCCTGTTTTCATGCGAAATGGCTAAAATAAATGTTTCACGTTTGTTACACTCAAACAGTGGCTCCTGTCATATGCTGAACTGGTCGCATTGTGGATTTTGCCTAAAACATGATTTTGGACAATGTTCATGGAACTCAGCTTAAAACGTACTTGCAGACTTGAAAATCCTTGCCTTTTGTAGGGCGCGCCTGTACTTCCAGTGCTGAACGAAAACCAATGATTTTGGATCCTGTTTTCATGCGAAATGGCTAAAAGAAATGTTTCACGTTTGTTACACTCAAACAGTGGCTCCTGTCATATGCTGAACTGGTCGCATTGTGGATTTAGCCAAAAAACATGATTTTGGACAATGTTCATGGAACTCAGCTTAAAACGTACTTGCAGACTTGAAAATCCTTGCCTTTTGTAGGGCGCGCCTGTACTTCCAGTGCTGAACGAAAACCAATGATTTTGGATCCTGTTTTCATGCGAAATGGCTAAAATAAATGTTTCAAGTTTGTTACACTCAAACAGTGTCTCCTGTCATATGCTGAACTGGTCGCATTGTGGATTTAGCCTAAAACATGATTTTGGACAATGTTCATGGAACTCAGCTTAAAACGTACTTGCAGACTTGAAAATCCTTGCCTATTGTAGGGCGCGCCTGTACTTCCAGTGCTGAACGAAAACCAATGATTTTGGATCCTGTTTTCATGCGAAATGGCTAAAAGAAATGTTTCACGTTTGTTACACTCAAACAGTGTCTCCTGTCATATGCTGAACTGGTCGCATTGTGGATTTAGCCTAAAACATGATTTTGGACAATGTTCATGGAACTCAGCTTAAAACGTACTTGCAGACTTGAAAATCCTTGCCTTTTGTAGGGCGCGCCTGTACTTCCAGTGCTGAACGAAAACCAATGATTTTGGATCCTTTTTTCATGCGAAATGGCTAAAATAAATGTTTCAAGTTTGTTACACTCAAACAGTGTCTCCTGTCATATGCTGAACTGGTCGCATTGTGGATTTTGCCTAAAACATGATTTTGGACAATGTTCATGGAACTCAGCTTAAAACGTACTTGCAGACTTGAAAATCCTTGCCTATTGTAGGGCGCGCCTGTACTTCCAGTGCTGAACGAAAACCAATGATTTTGGATCCTGTTTTCATGCGAAATGGCTAAAAGAAATGTTTCACGTTTGTTACACTCAAACAGTGGCTCCTGTCATATGCTGAACTGGTCGCATTGTGGATTTAGCCAAAAAACATGATTTTGGACAATGTTCATGGAACTCAGCTTAAAACGTACTTGCAGACTTGAAAATCCTTGCCTATTGTAGGGCGCGCCTGTACTTCTAAGTGCTGAACGAAAACCAATGATTGTGGATCCTGTTTTCATGCGAAATGGCTAAAAGAAATGTTTCACGTTTGTTACACTCAAACAGTGTTTCCTGTCATATGCTGAACTGGTCGCATTGTGGATTTTGCCTAAAACATGATTTTGGACAATGTTCATGGAACTCAGCTTAAAACGTACTTGCAGACTTGAAAATCCTTGCCTTTTGTAGGGCGCGCCTGTACTTCCAGTGCTGAACGAAAACCAATGATTTTGGATCCTGTTTTCATGCGAAATGGCTAAAAGAAATGTTTCACGTTTGTTACACTCAAACAGTGTCTCCTGTCATATGCTGAACTGGTCGCATTGTGGATTTTGCCTAAAACATGATTTTGGACAATGTTCATGGAACTCAGTTTAAAACGTACTTGCAGACTTGAAAATCCTTGCCTTTTGTAGGGCGCGCCTGTACTTCCAGTGCTGAACGAAAACCAATGATTTTGGATCCTGTTTTCATGCGAAATGGCTAAAATAAATGTTTCAAGTTTGTTACACTCAAACAGTGTCTCCTGTCATATGCTGAACTGGTCGCATTGTGGATTTAGCCTAAAACAATTTTTTGGACAATGTTCATGGAACTCAGCTTAAAACGTACTTGCAGACTTGAAAATCCTTGCCTTTTGTAGGGCGCGCCTGTACTTCCAGTGCTGAACGAAAACCAATGATTTTGGATCCTGTTTTCATGCGAAATGGCTAAAATAAATGTTTCAAGTTTGTTACACTCAAACAGTGTCTCCTGTCATATGCTGAACTGGTCGCATTGTGGATTTTGCCTAAAACATGATTTTGGACAATGTTCATGGAACTCAGCTTAAAACGTACTTGCAGACTTGAAAATCCTTGCCTATTGTAGGGCGCGCCTGTACTTCCAGTGCTGAACGAAAACCAATGATTTTGGATCCTGTTTTCATGCGAAATGGCTAAAAGAAATGTTTCACGTTTGTTACACTCAAACAGTGGCTCCTGTCATATGCTGAACTGGTCGCATTGTGGATTTAGCCAAAAAACATGATTTTGGAAAATGTTCATGGAACTCAGCTTAAAACGTACTTGCAGACTTGAAAATCCTTGCCTATTGTAGGGCGCGCCTGTACTTCCAGTGCTGAACGAAAACCAATGATTGTGGATCCTGTTTTCATGCGAAATGGCTAAAAGAAATGTTTCACGTTTGTTACACTCAAACAGTGTTTCCTGTCATATGCTGAACTGGTCGCATTGTGGATTTTGCCTAAAACATGATTTTGGACAATGTTCATGGAACTCAGCTTAAAACGTACTTGCAGACTTGAAAATCCTTGCCTATTGTAGGGCGCGCCTGTACTTCCAGTGCTGAACGAAAACCAATGATTGTGGATCCTGTTTTCATGCGAAATGGCTAAAAGAAATGTTTCACGTTTGTTACACTCAAACAGTGTTTCCTGTCATATGCTGAACTGGTCGCATTGTGGATTTTGCCTAAAACATGATTTTGGACAATGTTCATGGAACTCAGCTTAAAACGTACTTGCAGACTTGAAAATCCTTGCCTATTGTAGGGCGCGCCTGTACTTCCAGTGCTGAACGAAAACCAATGATTTTGGATCCTGTTTTCATGCGAAATGGCTAAAATAAATGTTTCACGTTTGTTACACTCAAACAGTGTCTCCTGTCATATGCTGAACTGGTCGCATTGTGGATTTTGCCTAAAACATGATTTTGGACAATGTTCATGGAACTCAGCTTAAAACGTACTTGCAGACTTGAAAATCCTTGCCTATTGTAGGGCGCGCCTGTACTTCCAGTGCTGAACGAAAACCAATGATTTTGGATCCTGTTTTCATGCGAAATGGCTAAAATAAATGTTTCACGTTTGTTACACTCAAACAGTGTCTCCTGTCATATGCTGAACTGGTCGCATTGTGGATTTTGCCTAAAACATGATTTTGGACAATGTTCATGGAACTCAGCTTAAAACGTACTTGCAGACTTGAAAATCCTTGCCTTTTGTAGGGCGCGCCTGTACTTCCAGTGCTGAACGAAAACCAATGATTTTGGATCCTGTTTTCATGCGAAATGGCTAAAAGAAATGTTTCACGTTTGTTACACTCAAACAGTGGCTCCTGTCATATGCTGAACTGGTCGCATTGTGGATTTAGCCAAAAAACATGATTTTGGACAATGTTCATGGAACTCAGCTTAAAACGTACTTGCAGACTTGAAAATCCTTGCCTATTGTAGGGTGCGCCTGTACTTCTAAGTGCTGAACGAAAACCAATGATTGTGGATCCTGTTTTCATGCGAAATGGCTAAAAGAAATGTTTCACGTTTGTTACACTCAAACAGTGTCTCCTGTCATATGCTGAACTGGTCGCATTGTGGATTTAGCCAAAAAACATGATTTTGGACAATGTTCATGGAACTCAGCTTAAAACGTACTTGCAGACTTGAAAATCCTTGCCTATTGTAGGGCGCGCCTGTACTTCTAGTGCTGAACGAAAACCAATGATTGTGGATCCTGTTTTCATACGAAATGGCTAAAAGAAATGTTTCACGTTTGTTACACTCAAACAGTGTCTCCTGTCATATGCTGAACTGGTCGCATTGTGGATTTTGCCTAAAACATGATTTTGGACAATGTTCATGGAACTCAGCTTAAAACGTACTTGCAGACTTGAAAATCCTTGCCTATTGTAGGGCGCGCCTGTACTTCCAGTGCTGAACGAAAACCAATGATTTTGGATCCTGTTTTCATGCGAAATGGCTAAAAGAAATGTTTCACGTTTGTTACACTCAAACAGTGTCTCCTGTCATATGCTGAACTGGAAGCATTGTGGATTTTGCCTAAAACATGATTTTGGACAATGTTCATGGAACTCAGCTTAAAACGTACTTGCAGACTTGAAAATCCTTGCCTTTTGTAGGGCGCGCCTGTACTTCCAGTGCTGAACGAAAACCAATGATTTTGGATCCTGTTTTCATGCGAAATGGCTAAAATAAATGTTTCAAGTTTGTTACACTCAAACAGTGACTCCTGTCATATGCTGAACTGGTCGCATTGTGGATTTAGCCTAAAACATGATTTTGGACAATGTTCATGGAACTCAGCTTAAAACGTACTTGCAGACTTGAAAATCCTTGCCTTTTGTAGGGCGCGCCTGTACTTCCAGTGCTGAACGAAAACCAATGATTTTGGATCCTGTTTTCATGCGAAATGGCTAAAATAAATGTTTCAAGTTTGTTACACTCAAACAGTGTCTCCTGTCATATGCTGAACTGGTCGCATTGTGGATTTTGCCTAAAACATGATTTTGGACAATGTTCATGGAACTCAGCTTAAAACGTACTTGCAGACTTGAAAATCCTTGCCTATTGTAGGGCGCGCCTGTACTTCCAGTGCTGAACGAAAACCAATGATTTTGGATCCTGTTTTCATGCGAAATGGCTAAAAGAAATGTTTCACGTTTGTTACACTCAAACAGTGGCTCCTGTCATATGCTGAACTGGTCGCATTGTGGATTTAGCCAAAAAACATGATTTTGGACAATGTTCATGGAACTCAGCTTAAAACGTACTTGCAGACTTGAAAATCCTTGCCTATTGTAGGGCGCGCCTGTACTTCTAAGTGCTGAACGAAAACCAATGATTGTGGATCCTGTTTTCATGCGAAATGGCTAAAAGAAATGTTTCACGTTTGTTACACTCAAACAGTGTTTCCTGTCATATGCTGAACTGGTCGCATTGTGGATTTTGCCTAAAACATGATTTTGGACAATGTTCATGGAACTCAGCTTAAAACGTACTTGCAGACTTGAAAATCCTTGCCTATTGTAGGGCGCGCCTGTACTTCCAGTGCTGAACGAAAACCAATGATTTTGGATCCTGTTTTCATGCGAAATGGCTAAAAGAAATGTTTCACGTCTGTTACACTCAAACAGTGTCTCCTGTCATATGCTGAACTGGTCGCATTGTGGATTTTGCCTAAAACATGATTTTGGACAATGTTCATGGAACTCAGCTTAAAACGTACTTGCAGACTTGAAAATCCTTGCCTTTTGTAGGGCGCGCCTGTACTTCCAGTGCTGAACGAAAACCAATGATTTTGGATCCTGTTTTCATGCGAAATGGCTAAAATAAATGTTTCAAGTTTGTTACACTCAAACAGTGTCTCCTGTCATATGCTGAACTGGTCGCATTGTGGATTTAGCCTAAAACATGATTTTGGACAATGTTCATGGAACTCAGCTTAAAACGTACTTGCAGACTTGAAAATCCTTGCCTATTGTAGGGCGCGCCTGTACTTCCAGTGCTGAACGAAAACCAATGATTTTGGATCCTGTTTTCATGCGAAATGGCTAAAATAAATGTTTCAAGTTTGTTACACTCAAACAGTGTCTCCTGTCATATGCTGAACTGGTCGCATTGTGGATTTAGCCAAAAAACATACTTTTGGACAATGTTCATGGAACTCAGCTTAAAACGTACTTGCAGACTTGAAAATCCTTGCCTATTGTAGGGCGCGCCTGTACTTCTAGTGCTGAACGAAAACCAATGATTGTGGATCCTGTTTTCATGCGAAATGGCTAAAAGAAATGTTTCACGTTTGTTACACTCAAACAGTGTCTCCTGTCATATGCTGAACTGGTCGCATTGTGGATTTTGCCTAAAACATGATTTTGGACAATGTTCATGGAACTCAGCTTAAAACGTACTTGCAGACTTGAAAATCCTTGCCTATTGTAGGGCGCGCCTGTACTTCCAGTGCTGAACGAAAACCAATGATTTTGGATCCTGTTTTCATGCGAAATGGCTAAAAGAAATGTTTCACGTTTGTTACACTCAAACAGTGTCTCCTGTCATATGCTGAACTGGTCGCATTGTGGATTTTGCCTAAAACATGATTTTGGACAATGTTCATGGAACTCAGCTTAAAACGTACTTGCAGACTTGAAAATCCTTGCCTTTTGTAGGGCGCGCCTGTACTTCCAGTGCTGAACGAAAACCAATGATTTTGGATCCTGTTTTCATGCGAAATGGCTAAAAGAAATGTTTCACGTTTGTTACACTCAAACAGTGTCTCCTGTCATATGCTGAACTGGTCGCATTGTGGATTTTGCCTAAAACATGATTTTGGACAATGTTCATGGAACTCAGTTTAAAACGTACTTGCAGACTTGAAAATCCTTGCCTATTGTAGGGCGCGCCTGTACTTCCAGTGCTGAACGAAAACCAATGATTTTGGATCCTGTTTTCA
The DNA here is from genome assembly GCF_964263955.1 of Coregonus lavaretus. NCBI lineage: Eukaryota > Metazoa > Chordata > Actinopteri > Salmoniformes > Salmonidae > Coregonus > Coregonus lavaretus. The sequence goes on from NW_028162633.1 coordinate 318,838, forward strand.
TGCGAAATGGCTAAAAGAAATGTTTCAAGTTTGTTACACTCAAACAGTGGCTCCTGTCATATGCTGAACTGGTCGCATTGTGGATTTAGCCAAAAAACATGATTTTGGACAATGTTCATGGAACTCAGCTTAAAACGTACTTGCAGACTTGAAAATCCTTGCCTTTTGTAGGGCGCGCCTGTACTTCCAGTGCTGAACGAAAAGCAATGATTTTGGATCCTGTTTTCATGCGAAATGGCTAAAATAAATGTTTCAAGTTTGTTACACTCAAACAGTGTCTCCTGTCATATGCTGAACTGGTCGCATTGTGGATTTAGCCTAAAACATGATTTTGGACAATGTTCATGGAACTCAGTTTAAAACGTACTTGCAGACTTGAAAATCCTTGCCTATTGTAGGGCGCGCCTGTACTTCCAGTGCTGAACGAAAACCAATGATTTTGGATCCTGTTTTCATGCGAAATGGCTAAAATAAATGTTTCAAGTTTGTTACACTCAAACAGTGTCTCCTGTCATATGCTGAACTGGTCGCATTGTGGATTTAGCCAAAAAACATACTTTTGGACAATGTTCATGGAACTCAGCTTAAAACGTACTTGCAGACTTGAAAATCCTTGCCTATTGTAGGGCGCGCCTGTACTTCTAGTGCTGAACGAAAACCAATGATTGTGGATCCTGTTTTCATGCGAAATGGCTAAAAGAAATGTTTCACGTTTGTTACACTCAAACAGTGTCTCCTGTCATATGCTGAACTGGTCGCATTGTGGATTTTGCCTAAAACATGATTTTGGACAATGTTCATGGAACTCAGCTTAAAACGTACTTGCAGACTTGAAAATCCTTGCCTATTGTAGGGCGCGCCTGTACTTCCAGTGCTGAACGAAAACCAATGATTTTGGATCCTGTTTTCATGCGAAATGGCTAAAAGAAATGTTTCACGTTTGTTACACTCAAACAGTGTCTCCTGTCATATGCTGAACTGGTCGCATTGTGGATTTTGCCTAAAACATGATTTTGGACAATGTTCATGGAACTCAGCTTAAAACGTACTTGCAGACTTGAAAATCCTTGCCTATTGTAGGGCGCGCCTGTACTTCCAGTGCTGAACGAAAACCAATGATTTTGGATCCTGTTTTCATGCGAAATGGCTAAAAGAAATGTTTCACGTTTGTTACACTCAAACAGTGTCTCCTGTCATATGCTGAACTGGTCGCATTGTGGATTTTGCCTAAAACATGATTTTGGACAATGTTCATGGAACTCAGCTTAAAACGTACTTGCAGACTTGAAAATCCTTGCCTTTTGTAGGGCGCGCCTGTACTTCCAGTGCTGAACGAAAACCAATGATTTTGGATCCTGTTTTCATGCGAAATGGCTAAAAGAAATGTTTCACGTTTGTTACACTCAAACAGTGTCTCCTGTCATATGCTGAACTGGTCGCATTGTGGATTTTGCCTAAAACATGATTTTGGACAATGTTCATGGAACTCAGTTTAAAACGTACTTGCAGACTTGAAAATCCTTGCCTATTGTAGGGCGCGCCTGTACTTCCAGTGCTGAACGAAAACCAATGATTTTGGATCCTGTTTTCATGCGAAATGGCTAAAAGAAATGTTTCAAGTTTGTTACACTCAAACAGTGGCTCCTGTCATATGCTGAACTGGTCGCATTGTGGATTTAGCCAAAAAACATGATTTTGGACAATGTTCATGGAACTCAGCTTAAAACGTACTTGCAGACTTGAAAATCCTTGCCTTTTGTAGGGCGCGCCTGTACTTCCAGTGCTGAACAAAAAGCAATGATTTTGGATCCTGTTTTCATGCGAAATGGCTAAAATAAATGTTTCAAGTTTGTTACACTCAAACAGTGTCTCCTGTCATATGCTGAACTGGTCGCATTGTGGATTTAGCCTAAAACATGATTTTGGACAATGTTCATGGAACTCAGTTTAAAACGTACTTGCAGACTTGAAAATCCTTGCCTATTGTAGGGCGCGCCTGTACTTCCAGTGCTGAACGAAAACCAATGATTTTGGATCCTGTTTTCATGCGAAATGGCTAAAAGAAATGTTTCAAGTTTGTTACACTCAAACAGTGGCTCCTGTCATATGCTGAACTGGTCGCATTGTGGATTTAGCCAAAAAACATGATTTTGGACAATGTTCATGGAACTCAGCTTAAAACGTACTTGCAGACTTGAAAATCCTTGCCTTTTGTAGGGCGCGCCTGTACTTCCAGTGCTGAACGAAAAGCAATGATTTTGGATCCTGTTTTCATGCGAAATGGCTAAAAGAAATGTTTCACGTTTGTTACACTCAAACAGTGGCTCCTGTCATATGCTGAACTGGTCGCATTGTGGATTTAGCCAAAAAACATGATTTTGGACAATGTTCATGGAACTCAGCTTAAAACGTACTTGCAGACTTGAAAATCCTTGCCTATTGTAGGGCGCGCCTGTACTTCTAAGTGCTGAACGAAAACCAATGATTGTGGATCCTGTTTTCATGCGAAATGGCTAAAAGAAATGTTTCACGTTTGTTACACTCAAACAGTGTTTCCTGTCATATGCTGAACTGGTCGCATTGTGGATTTTGCCTAAAACATGATTTTGGACAATGTTCATGGAACTCAGCTTAAAACGTACTTGCAGACTTGAAAATCCTTGCCTATTGTAGGGCGCGCCTGTACTTCCAGTGCTGAACGAAAACCAATGATTTTGGATCCTGTTTTCATGCGAAATGGCTAAAAGAAATGTTTCACGTTTGTTACACTCAAACAGTGTCTCCTGTCATATGCTGAACTGGTCGCATTGTGGATTTTGCCTAAAACATGATTTTGGACAATGTTCATGGAACTCAGCTTAAAACGTACTTGCAGACTTGAAAATCCTTGCCTTTTGTAGGGCGCGCCTGTACTTCCAGTGCTGAACGAAAACCAATGATTTTGGATCCTGTTTTCATGCGAAATGGCTAAAATAAATGTTTCAAGTTTGTTACACTCAAACAGTGTCTCCTGTCATATGCTGAACTGGTCGCATTGTGGATTTAGCCTAAAACATGATTTTGGACAATGTTCATGGAACTCAGCTTAAAACGTACTTGCAGACTTGAAAATCCTTGCCTATTGTAGGGCGCGCCTGTACTTCCAGTGCTGAACGAAAACCAATGATTTTGGATCCTGTTTTCATGCGAAATGGCTAAAATAAATGTTTCAAGTTTGTTACACTCAAACAGTGTCTCCTGTCATATGCTGAACTGGTCGCATTGTGGATTTAGCCAAAAAACATACTTTTGGACAATGTTCATGGAACTCAGCTTAAAACGTACTTGCAGACTTGAAAATCCTTGCCTATTGTAGGGCGCGCCTGTACTTCTAGTGCTGAACGAAAACCAATGATTGTGGATCCTGTTTTCATGCGAAATGGCTAAAAGAAATGTTTCACGTTTGTTACACTCAAACAGTGTCTCCTGTCATATGCTGAACTGGTCGCATTGTGGATTTTGCCTAAAACATGATTTTGGACAATGTTCATGGAACTCAGCTTAAAACGTACTTGCAGACTTGAAAATCCTTGCCTATTGTAGGGCGCGCCTGTACTTCCAGTGCTGAACGAAAACCAATGATTTTGGATCCTGTTTTCATGCGAAATGGCTAAAAGAAATGTTTCACGTTTGTTACACTCAAACAGTGTCTCCTGTCATATGCTGAACTGGTCGCATTGTGGATTTTGCCTAAAACATGATTTTGGACAATGTTCATGGAACTCAGCTTAAAACGTACTTGCAGACTTGAAAATCCTTGCCTTTTGTAGGGCGCGCCTGTACTTCCAGTGCTGAACGAAAACCAATGATTTTGGATCCTGTTTTCATGCGAAATGGCTAAAAGAAATGTTTCAAGTTTGTTACACTCAAACAGTGGCTCCTGTCATATGCTGAACTGGTCGCATTGTGGATTTAGCCAAAAAACATGATTTTGGACAATGTTCATGGAACTCAGCTTAAAACGTACTTGCAGACTTGAAAATCCTTGCCTTTTGTAGGGCGCGCCTGTACTTCCAGTGCTGAACGAAAAGCAATGATTTTGGATCCTGTTTTCATGCGAAATGGCTAAAAGAAATGTTTCAAGTTTGTTACACTCAAACAGTGTCTCCTGTCATATGCTGAACTGGTCGCATTGTGGATTTAGCCTAAAACATGATTTTGGACAATGTTCATGGAACTCAGTTTAAAACGTACTTGCAGACTTGAAAATCCTTGCCTATTGTAGGGCGCGCCTGTACTTCCAGTGCTGAACGAAAACCAATGATTTTGGATCCTGTTTTCATGCGAAATGGCTAAAAGAAATGTTTCAAGTTTGTTACACTCAAACAGTGTCTCCTGTCATATGCTGAACTGGTCGCATTGTGGATTTAGCCAAAAAACATGATTTTGGACAATGTTCATGGAACTCAGCTTAAAACGTACTTGCAGACTTGAAAATCCTTGCCTATTGTAGGGCGCGCCTGTACTTCTAAGTGCTGAACGAAAACCAATGATTGTGGATCCTGTTTTCATGCGAAATGGCTAAAAGAAATGTTTCACGTTTTTTACACTCAAACAGTGTCTCCTGTCATATGCTGAACTGGTCGCATTGTGGATTTAGCCAAAAAACATGATTTTGGACAATGTTCATGGAACTCAGCTTAAAACGTACTTGCAGACTTGAAAATCCTTGCCTATTGTAGGGCGCGCCTGTACTTCTAGTGCTGAACGAAAAGCAATGATTGTGGATCCTGTTTTCATGCGAAATGGCTAAAAGAAATGTTTCACGTTTGTTACACTCAAACAGTGGCTCCTGTCATATGCTGAACTGGTCGCATTGTGGATTTTGCCTAAAACATGATTTTGGACAATGTTCATGGAACTCAGCTTAAAACGTACTTGCAGACTTGAAAATCCTTGCCTTTTGTAGGGCGCGCCTGTACTTCCAGTGCTGAACGAAAACCAATGATTTTGGATCCTGTTTTCATGCGAAATGGCTAAAATAAATGTTTCAAGTTTGTTACACTCAAACAGTGTCTCCTGTCATATGCTGAACTGGTCGCATTGTGGATTTAGCCCAAAACATGATTTTGGACAATGTTCATGGAACTCAGTTTAAAACGTACTTGCAGACTTGAAAATCCTTGCCTATTGTAGGGCGCGCCTGTACTTCTAGTGCTGAACGAAAACCAATGATTGTGGATCCTGTTTTCATGTGAAATGGCTAAAAGAAATGTTTCAAGTTTGTTACACTCAAACAGTGTCTCCTGTCATATGCTGAACTGGTCGCATTGTGGATTTAGCCAAAAAACATGATTTTGGACAATGTTCATGGAACTCAGCTTAAAACGTACTTGCAGACTTGAAAATCCTTGCCTATTGTAGGGCGCGCCTGTACTTCCAGTGCTGAACGAAAACCAATGATTTTGGATCCTGTTTTCATGCGAAATGGCTAAAATAAATGTTTCAAGTTTGTTACACTCAAACAGTGTCTCCTGTCATATGCTGAACTGGTCACATTGTGGATTTAGCCAAAAAACATACTTTTGGACAATGTTCATGGAACTCAGCTTAAAACGTACTTGCAGACTTGAAAATCCTTGCCTATTGTAGGGCGCGCCTGTACTTCTAGTGCTGAACGAAAACCAATGATTGTGGATCCTGTTTTCATGCGAAATGGCTAAAATAAATGTTTCACGTTTGTTACACTCAAACAGTGTCTCCTGTCATATGCTGAACTGGTCGCATTGTGGATTTAGCCAAAAAACATACTTTTGGACAATGTTCATGGAACTCAGCTTAAAACGTACTTGCAGACTTGAAAATCCTTGCCTATTGTAGGGCGCGCCTGTTCTTCTAGTGCTGAACGAAAACCAATGATTGTGGATCCTGTTTTCATGCGAAATGGCTAAAAGAAATGTTTCACGTTTGTTACACTCAAACAGTGTCTCCTGTCATATGCTGAACTGGTCGCATTGTGGATTTTGCCTAAAACATGATTTTGGACAATGTTCATGGAACTCAGCTTAAAACGTACTTGCAGACTTGAAAATCCTTGCCTATTGTAGGGCGCGCCTGTACTTCCAGTGCTGAACGAAAACCAATGATTTTGGATCCTGTTTTCATGCGAAATGGCTAAAAGAAATGTTTCACGTTTGTTACACTCAAACAGTGTCTCCTGTCATATGCTGAACTGGTCGCATTGTGGATTTTGCCTAAAACATGATTTTGGACAATGTTCATGGAACTCAGCTTAAAACGTACTTGCAGACTTGAAAATCCTTGCCTTTTGTAGGGCGCGCCTGTACTTCCAGTGCTGAACGAAAACCAATGATTTTGGATCCTGTTTTCATGCGAAATGGCTAAAAGAAATGTTTCACGTTTGTTACACTCAAACAGTGTCTCCTGTCATATGCTGAACTGGTCGCATTGTGGATTTTGCCTAAAACATGATTTTGGACAATGTTCATGGAACTCAGTTTAAAACGTACTTGCAGACTTGAAAATCCTTGCCTATTGTAGGGCGCGCCTGTACTTCCAGTGCTGAACGAAAACCAATGATTTTGGATCCTGTTTTCATGCGAAATGGCTAAAAGAAATGTTTCAAGTTTGTTACACTCAAACAGTGGCTCCTGTCATATGCTGAACTGGTCGCATTGTGGATTTAGCCAAAAAACATGATTTTGGACAATGTTCATGGAACTCAGCTTAAAACGTACTTGCAGACTTGAAAATCCTTGCCTTTTGTAGGGCGCGCCTGTACTTCCAGTGCTGAACGAAAAGCAATGATTTTGGATCCTGTTTTCATGCGAAATGGCTAAAATAAATGTTTCAAGTTTGTTACACTCAAACAGTGTCTCCTGTCATATGCTGAACTGGTCGCATTGTGGATTTAGCCTAAAACATGATTTTGGACAATGTTCATGGAACTCAGTTTAAAACGTACTTGCAGACTTGAAAATCCTTGCCTATTGTAGGGCGCGCCTGTACTTCCAGTGCTGAACGAAAACCAATGATTTTGGATCCTGTTTTCATGCGAAATGGCTAAAAGAAATGTTTCAAGTTTGTTACACTCAAACAGTGGCTCCTGTCATATGCTGAACTGGTCGCATTGTGGATTTAGCCAAAAAACATGATTTTGGACAATGTTCATGGAACTCAGCTTAAAACGTACTTGCAGACTTGAAAATCCTTGCCTTTTGTAGGGCGCGCCTGTACTTCCAGTGCTGAACGAAAAGCAATGATTTTGGATCCTGTTTTCATGCGAAATGGCTAAAAGAAATGTTTCACGTTTGTTACACTCAAACAGTGGCTCCTGTCATATGCTGAACTGGTCGCATTGTGGATTTAGCCAAAAAACATGATTTTGGACAATGTTCATGGAACTCAGCTTAAAACGTACTTGCAGACTTGAAAATCCTTGCCTATTGTAGGGCGCGCCTGTACTTCTAAGTGCTGAACGAAAACCAATGATTGTGGATCCTGTTTTCATGCGAAATGGCTAAAAGAAATGTTTCACGTTTGTTACACTCAAACAGTGTTTCCTGTCATATGCTGAACTGGTCGCATTGTGGATTTTGCCTAAAACATGATTTTGGACAATGTTCATGGAACTCAGCTTAAAACGTACTTGCAGACTTGAAAATCCTTGCCTATTGTAGGGCGCGCCTGTACTTCCAGTGCTGAACGAAAACCAATGATTTTGGATCCTGTTTTCATGCGAAATGGCTAAAAGAAATGTTTCACGTTTGTTACACTCAAACAGTGTCTCCTGTCATATGCTGAACTGGTCGCATTGTGGATTTTGCCTAAAACATGATTTTGGACAATGTTCATGGAACTCAGCTTAAAACGTACTTGCAGACTTGAAAATCCTTGCCTTTTGTAGGGCGCGCCTGTACTTCCAGTGCTGAACGAAAACCAATGATTTTGGATCCTGTTTTCATGCGAAATGGCTAAAATAAATGTTTCAAGTTTGTTACACTCAAACAGTGTCTCCTGTCATATGCTGAACTGGTCGCATTGTGGATTTAGCCTAAAACATGATTTTGGACAATGTTCATGGAACTCAGCTTAAAACGTACTTGCAGACTTGAAAATCCTTGCCTATTGTAGGGCGCGCCTGTACTTCCAGTGCTGAACGAAAACCAATGATTTTGGATCCTGTTTTCATGCGAAATGGCTAAAATAAATGTTTCAAGTTTGTTACACTCAAACAGTGTCTCCTGTCATATGCTGAACTGGTCGCATTGTGGATTTAGCCAAAAAACATACTTTTGGACAATGTTCATGGAACTCAGCTTAAAACGTACTTGCAGACTTGAAAATCCTTGCCTATTGTAGGGCGCGCCTGTACTTCTAGTGCTGAACGAAAACCAATGATTGTGGATCCTGTTTTCATGCGAAATGGCTAAAAGAAATGTTTCACGTTTGTTACACTCAAACAGTGTCTCCTGTCATATGCTGAACTGGTCGCATTGTGGATTTTGCCTAAAACATGATTTTGGACAATGTTCATGGAACTCAGCTTAAAACGTACTTGCAGACTTGAAAATCCTTGCCTATTGTAGGGCGCGCCTGTACTTCCAGTGCTGAACGAAAACCAATGATTTTGGATCCTGTTTTCATGCGAAATGGCTAAAAGAAATGTTTCACGTTTGTTACACTCAAACAGTGTCTCCTGTCATATGCTGAACTGGTCGCATTGTGGATTTTGCCTAAAACATGATTTTGGACAATGTTCATGGAACTCAGCTTAAAACGTACTTGCAGACTTGAAAATCCTTGCCTTTTGTAGGGCGCGCCTGTACTTCCAGTGCTGAACGAAAAGCAATGATTTTGGATCCTGTTTTCATGCGAAATGGCTAAAATAAATGTTTCAAGTTTGTTACACTCAAACAGTGTCTCCTGTCATATGCTGAACTGGTCGCATTGTGGATTTAGCCTAAAACATGATTTTGGACAATGTTCATGGAACTCAGTTTAAAACGTACTTGCAGACTTGAAAATCCTTGCCTATTGTAGGGCGCGCCTGTACTTCCAGTGCTGAACGAAAACCAATGATTTTGGATCCTGTTTTCATGCGAAATGGCTAAAAGAAATGTTTCAAGTTTGTTACACTCAAACAGTGTCTCCTGTCATATGCTGAACTGGTCGCATTGTGGATTTAGCCAAAAAACATGATTTTGGACAATGTTCATGGAACTCAGCTTAAAACGTACTTGCAGACTTGAAAATCCTTGCCTATTGTAGGGCGCGCCTGTACTTCTAAGTGCTGAACGAAAACCAATGATTGTGGATCCTGTTTTCATGCGAAATGGCTAAAAGAAATGTTTCACGTTTTTTACACTCAAACAGTGTCTCCTGTCATATGCTGAACTGGTCGCATTGTGGATTTAGCCAAAAAACATGATTTTGGACAATGTTCATGGAACTCAGCTTAAAACGTACTTGCAGACTTGAAAATCCTTGCCTATTGTAGGGCGCGCCTGTACTTCTAGTGCTGAACGAAAAGCAATGATTGTGGATCCTGTTTTCATGCGAAATGGCTAAAAGAAATGTTTCACGTTTGTTACACTCAAACAGTGGCTCCTGTCATATGCTGAACTGGTCGCATTGTGGATTTTGCCTAAAACATGATTTTGGACAATGTTCATGGAACTCAGCTTAAAACGTACTTGCAGACTTGAAAATCCTTGCCTTTTGTAGGGCGCGCCTGTACTTCCAGTGCTGAACGAAAACCAATGATTTTGGATCCTGTTTTCATGCGAAATGGCTAAAATAAATGTTTCAAGTTTGTTACACTCAAACAGTGTCTCCTGTCATATGCTGAACTGGTCGCATTGTGGATTTAGCCCAAAACATGATTTTGGACAATGTTCATGGAACTCAGTTTAAAACGTACTTGCAGACTTGAAAATCCTTGCCTATTGTAGGGCGCGCCTGTACTTCTAGTGCTGAACGAAAACCAATGATTGTGGATCCTGTTTTCATGCGAAATGGCTAAAAGAAATGTTTCAAGTTTGTTACACTCAAACAGTGTCTCCTGTCATATGCTGAACTGGTCGCATTGTGGATTTAGCCAAAAAACATGATTTTGGACAATGTTCATGGAACTCAGCTTAAAACGTACTTGCAGACTTGAAAATCCTTGCCTATTGTAGGGCGCGCCTGTACTTCCAGTGCTGAACGAAAACCAATGATTTTGGATCCTGTTTTCATGCGAAATGGCTAAAATAAATGTTTCAAGTTTGTTACACTCAAACAGTGTCTCCTGTCATATGCTGAACTGGTCGCATTGTGGATTTAGCCAAAAAACATACTTTTGGACAATGTTCATGGAACTCAGCTTAAAACGTACTTGCAGACTTGAAAATCCTTGCCTTTTGTAGGGCGCGCCTGTACTTCCAGTGCTGAACGAAAAGCAATGATTTTGGATCCTGTTTTCATGCGAAATGGCTAAAATAAATGTTTCAAGTTTGTTACACTCAAACAGTGTCTCCTGTCATATGCTGAACTGGTCGCATTGTGGATTTAGCCTAAAACATGATTTTGGACAATGTTCATGGAACTCAGTTTAAAACGTACTTGCAGACTTGAAAATCCTTGCCTATTGTAGGGCGCGCCTGTACTTCCAGTGCTGAACGAAAACCAATGATTTTGGATCCTGTTTTCATGCGAAATGGCTAAAAGAAATGTTTCAAGTTTGTTACACTCAAACAGTGTCTCCTGTCATATGCTGAACTGGTCGCATTGTGGATTTAGCCAAAAAACATGATTTTGGACAATGTTCATGGAACTCAGCTTAAAACGTACTTGCAGACTTGAAAATCCTTGCCTATTGTAGGGCGCGCCTGTACTTCTAAGTGCTGAACGAAAACCAATGATTGTGGATCCTGTTTTCATGCGAAATGGCTAAAAGAAATGTTTCACGTTTTTTACACTCAAACAGTGTCTCCTGTCATATGCTGAACTGGTCGCATTGTGGATTTTGCCTAAAACATGATTTTGGACAATGTTCATGGAACTCAGTTTAAAACGTACTTGCAGACTTGAAAATCCTTGCCTTTTGTAGGGCGCGCCTGTACTTCCAGTGCTGAACGAAAACCAATGATTTTGGATCCTGTTTTCATGCGAAATGGCTAAAATAAATGTTTCAAGTTTGTTACACTCAAACAGTGTCTCCTGTCATATGCTGAACTGGTCGCATTGTGGATTTAGCCTAAAACATGATTTTGGACAATGTTCATGGAACTCAGCTTAAAACGTACTTGCAGACTTGAAAATCCTTGCCTTTTGTAGGGCGCGCCTGTACTTCCAGTGCTGAACGAAAACCAATGATTTTGGATCCTGTTTTCATGCGAAATGGCTAAAAGAAATGTTTCACGTTTGTTACACTCAAACAGTGTCTCCTGTCATATGCTGAACTGGTCGCATTGTGGATTTTGCCTAAAACATGATTTTGGACAATGTTCATGGAACTCAGCTTAAAACGTACTTGCAGACTTGAAAATCCTTGCCTTTTGTAGGGCGCGCCTGTACTTCCAGTGCTGAACGAAAACCAATGATTTTGGATCCTGTTTTCATGCGAAATGGCTAAAAGAAATGTTTCACGTTTGTTACACTCAAACAGTGTCTCCTGTCATATGCTGAACTGGTCGCATTGTGGATTTTGCCTAAAACATGATTTTGGACAATGTTCATGGAACTCAGCTTAAAACGTACTTGCAGACTTGAAAATCCTTGCCTATTGTAGGGCGCGCCTGTACTTCCAGTGCTGAACGAAAACCAATGATTTTGGATCCTGTTTTCATGCGAAATGGCTAAAAGAAATGTTTCACGTTTGTTACACTCAAACAGTGGCTCCTGTCATATGCTGAACTGGTCGCATTGTGGATTTAGCCAAAAAACATGATTTTGGACAATGTTCATGGAACTCAGCTTAAAACGTACTTGCAGACTTGAAAATCCTTGCCTATTGTAGGGCGCGCCTGTACTTCTAAGTGCTGAACGAAAACCAATGATTGTGGATCCTGTTTTCATGCGAAATGGCTAAAAGAAATGTTTCACGTTTGTTACACTCAAACAGTGTTTCCTGTCATATGCTGAACTGGTCGCATTGTGGATTTTGCCTAAAACATGATTTTGGACAATGTTCATGGAACTCAGCTTAAAACGTACTTGCAGACTTGAAAATCCTTGCCTTTTGTAGGGCGCGCCTGTACTTCCAGTGCTGAACGAAAACCAATGATTTTGGATCCTGTTTTCATGCGAAATGGCTAAAATAAATGTTTCAAGTTTGTTACACTCAAACAGTGTCTCCTGTCATATGCTGAACTGGTCGCATTGTGGATTTAGCCTAAAACATGATTTTGGACAATGTTCATGGAACTCAGCTTAAAACGTACTTGCAGACTTGAAAATCCTTGCCTATTGTAGGGCGCGCCTGTACTTCTAGTGCTGAACGAAAACCAATGATTGTGGATCCTGTTTTCATGCGAAATGGCTAAAAGAAATGTTTCACGTTTGTTACACTCAAACAGTGTCTCCTGTCATATGCTGAACTGGTCGCATTGTGGATTTTGCCTAAAACATGATTTTGGACAATGTTCATGGAACTCAGCTTAAAACGTACTTGCAGACTTGAAAATCCTTGCCTATTGTAGGGCGCGCCTGTACTTCCAGTGCTGAACGAAAACCAATGATTTTGGATCCTGTTTTCATGCGAAATGGCTAAAAGAAATGTTTCACGTTTGTTACACTCAAACAGTGTCTCCTGTCATATGCTGAACTGGTCGCATTGTGGATTTTGCCTAAAACATGATTTTGGACAATGTTCATGGAACTCAGCTTAAAACGTACTTGCAGACTTGAAAATCCTTGCCTTTTGTAGGGCGCGCCTGTACTTCTAGTGCTGAACGAAAACCAATGATTGTGGATCCTGTTTTCATGCGAAATGGCTAAAAGAAATGTTTCACGTTTGTTACACTCAAACAGTGTCTCCTGTCATATGCTGAACTGGTCGCATTGTGGATTTTGCCTAAAACATGATTTTGGACAATGTTCATGGAACTCAGCTTAAAACGTACTTGCAGACTTGAAAATCCTTGCCTATTGTAGGGCGCGCCTGTACTTCCAGTGCTGAACGAAAACCAATGATTTTGGATCCTGTTTTCATGCGAAATGGCTAAAAGAAATGTTTCACGTTTGTTACACTCAAACAGTGTCTCCTGTCATATGCTGAACTGGTCGCATTGTGGATTTTGCCTAAAACATGATTTTGGACAATGTTCATGGAACTCAGCTTAAAACGTACTTGCAGACTTGAAAATCCTTGCCTTTTGTAGGGCGCGCCTGTACTTCCAGTGCTGAACGAAAACCAATGATTTTGGATCCTGTTTTCATGCGAAATGGCTAAAAGAAATGTTTCACGTTTGTTACACTCAAACAGTGTCTCCTGTCATATGCTGAACTGGTCGCATTGTGGATTTTGCCTAAAACATGATTTTGGACAATGTTCATGGAACTCAGTTTAAAACATACTTGCAGACTTGAAAATCCTTGCCTATTGTAGGGCGCGCCTGTACTTCCAGTGCTGAACGAAAACCAATGATTGTGGATCCTGTTTTCATGCGAAATGGCTAAAAGAAATGTTTCACGTTTGTTACACTCAAACAGTGTCTCCTGTCATATGCTGAACTGGTCGCATTGTGGATTTTGCCTAAAACATGATTTTGGACAATGTTCATGGAACTCAGCTTAAAACGTACTTGCAGACTTGAAAATCCTTGCCTATTGTAGGGCGCGCCTGTACTTCCAGTGCTGAACGAAAACCAATGATTTTGGATCCTGTTTTCATGCGAAATGGCTAAAAGAAATGTTTCACGTTTGTTACACTCAAACAGTGTCTCCTGTCATATGCTGAACTGGTCGCATTGTGGATTTTGCCTAAAACATGATTTTGGACAATGTTCATGGAACTCAGCTTAAAACGTACTTGCAGACTTGAAAATCCTTGCCTTTTGTAGGGCGCGCCTGTACTTCCAGTGCTGAACGAAAACCAATGATTTTGGATCCTGTTTTCATGCGAAATGGCTAAAAGAAATGTTTCACGTTTGTTACACTCAAACAGTGTCTCCTGTCATATGCTGAACTGGTCGCATTGTGGATTTTGCCTAAAACATGATTTTGGACAATGTTCATGGAACTCAGCTTAAAACGTACTTGCAGACTTGAAAATCCTTGCCTTTTGTAGGGCGCGCCTGTACTTCCAGTGCTGAACGAAAACCAATGATTTTGGATCCTGTTTTCATGCGAAATGGCTAAAAGAAATGTTTCACGTTTGTTACACTCAAACAGTGTCTCCTGTCATATGCTGAACTGGTCGCATTGTGGATTTTGCCTAAAACATGATTTTGGACAATGTTCATGGAACTCAGTTTAAAACATACTTGCAGACTTGAAAATCCTTGCCTATTGTAGGGCGCGCCTGTACTTCCAGTGCTGAACGAAAACCAATGATTGTGGATCCTGTTTTCATGCGAAATGGCTAAAAGAAATGTTTCACGTTTGTTACACTCAAACAGTGTCTCCTGTCATATGCTGAACTGGTCGCATTGTGGATTTTGCCTAAAACATGATTTTGGACAATGTTCATGGAACTCAGCTTAAAACGTACTTGCAGACTTGAAAATCCTTGCCTATTGTAGGGCGCGCCTGTACTTCCAGTGCTGAACGAAAACCAATGATTTTGGATCCTGTTTTCATGCGAAATGGCTAAAAGAAATGTTTCACGTTTGTTACACTCAAACAGTGTCTCCTGTCATATGCTGAACTGGTCGCATTGTGGATTTTGCCTAAAACATGATTTTGGACAATGTTCATGGAACTCAGCTTAAAACGTACTTGCAGACTTGAAAATCCTTGCCTTTTGTAGGGCGCGCCTGTACTTCCAGTGCTGAACGAAAACCAATGATTTTGGATCCTGTTTTCATGCGAAATGGCTAAAAGAAATGTTTCACGTTTGTTACACTCAAACAGTGTCTCCTGTCATATGCTGAACTGGTCGCATTGTGGATTTTGCCTAAAACATGATTTTGGACAATGTTCATGGAACTCAGTTTAAAACGTACTTGCAGACTTGAAAATCCTTGCCTATTGTAGGGCGCGCCTGTACTTCCAGTGCTGAACGAAAACCAATGATTTTGGATCCTGTTTTCATTGTTAAATGGCTAAAAGAAATGTTTCAAGTTTGTTACACTCAAACAGTGTCTCCTGTCATATGCTGAACTGGTCGCATTGTGGATTTAGCCAAAAAACATGATTTTGGACAATGTTCATGGAACTCAGCTTAAAACGTACTTGCAGACTTGAAAATCCTTGCCTTTTGTAGGGCGCGCCTGTACTTCCAGTGCTGAACGAAAAGCAATGATTTTGGATCCTGTTTTCATGCGAAATGGCTAAAATAAATGTTTCAAGTTTGTTACACTCAAACAGTGTCTCCTGTCATATGCTGAACTGGTCGCATTGTGGATTTAGCCTAAAACATGATTTTGGACAATGTTCATGGAACTCAGTTTAAAACGTACTTGCAGACTTGAAAATCCTTGCCTATTGTAGGGCGCGCCTGTACTTCCAGTGCTGAACGAAAACCAATGATTTTGGATCCTGTTTTCATGCGAAATGGCTAAAAGAAATGTTTCAAGTTTGTTACACTCAAACAGTGTCTCCTGTCATATGCTGAACTGGTCGCATTGTGGATTTAGCCAAAAAACATGATTTTGGACAATGTTCATGGAACTCAGCTTAAAACGTACTTGCAGACTTGAAAATCCTTGCCTATTGTAGGGCGCGCCTGTACTTCTAAGTGCTGAACGAAAACCAATGATTGTGGATCCTGTTTTCATGCGAAATGGCTAAAAGAAATGTTTCACGTTTTTTACACTCAAACAGTGTCTCCTGTCATATGCTGAACTGGTCGCATTGTGGATTTAGCCAAAAAACATGATTTTGGACAATGTTCATGGAACTCAGCTTAAAACGTACTTGCAGACTTGAAAATCCTTGCCTATTGTAGGGCGCGCCTGTACTTCCAGTGCTGAACGAAAACCAATGATTTTGGATCCTGTTTTCATGCGAAATGGCTAAAAGAAATGTTTCACGTTTGTTACACTCAAACAGTGTCTCCTGTCATATGCTGAACTGGTCGCATTGTGGATTTTGCCTAAAACATGATTTTGGACAATGTTCATGGAACTCAGCTTAAAACGTACTTGCAGACTTGAAAATCCTTGCCTTTTGTAGGGCGCGCCTGTACTTCCAGTGCTGAACGAAAACCAATGATTTTGGATCCTGTTTTCATGCGAAATGGCTAAAATAAATGTTTCAAGTTTGTTACACTCAAACAGTGTCTCCTGTCATATGCTGAACTGGTCGCATTGTGGATTTAGCCTAAAACATGATTTTGGACAATGTTCATGGAACTCAGCTTAAAACGTACTTGCAGACTTGAAAATCCTTGCCTTTTGTAGGGCGCGCCTGTACTTCCAGTGCTGAACGAAAACCAATGATTTTGGATCCTGTTTTCATGCGAAATGGCTAAAAGAAATGTTTCACGTTTGTTACACTCAAACAGTGTCTCCTGTCATATGCTGAACTGGTCGCATTGTGGATTTTGCCTAAAACATGATTTTGGACAATGTTCATGGAACTCAGTTTAAAACGTACTTGCAGACTTGAAAATCCTTGCCTATTGTAGGGCGCGCCTGTACTTCCAGTGCTGAACGAAAACCAATGATTGTGGATCCTGTTTTCATGCGAAATGGCTAAAAGAAATGTTTCACGTTTGTTACACTCAAACAGTGTCTCCTGTCATATGCTGAACTGGTCGCATTGTGGATTTTGCCTAAAACATGATTTTGGACAATGTTCATGGAACTCAGCTTAAAACGTACTTGCAGACTTGAAAATCCTTGCCTATTGTAGGGCGCGCCTGTACTTCCAGTGCTGAACGAAAACCAATGATTTTGGATCCTGTTTTCATGCGAAATGGCTAAAAGAAATGTTTCACGTTTGTTACACTCAAACAGTGTCTCCTGTCATATGCTGAACTGGTCGCATTGTGGATTTTGCCTAAAACATGATTTTGGACAATGTTCATGGAACTCAGCTTAAAACGTACTTGCAGACTTGAAAATCCTTGCCTATTGTAGGGCGCGCCTGTACTTCCAGTGCTGAACGAAAACCAATGATTTTGGATCCTGTTTTCATTGTTAAATGGCTAAAAGAAATGTTTCAAGTTTGTTACACTCAAACAGTGTCTCCTGTCATATGCTGAACTGGTCGCATTGTGGATTTAGCCAAAAAACATGATTTTGGACAATGTTCATGGAACTCAGCTTAAAACGTACTTGCAGACTTGAAAATCCTTGCCTTTTGTAGGGCGCGCCTGTACTTCCAGTGCTGAACGAAAAGCAATGATTTTGGATCCTGTTTTCATGCGAAATGGCTAAAATAAATGTTTCAAGTTTGTTACACTCAAACAGTGTCTCCTGTCATATGCTGAACTGGTCGCATTGTGGATTTAGCCTAAAACATGATTTTGGACAATGTTCATGGAACTCAGTTTAAAACGTACTTGCAGACTTGAAAATCCTTGCCTATTGTAGGGCGCGCCTGTACTTCCAGTGCTGAACGAAAACCAATGATTTTGGATCCTGTTTTCATGCGAAATGGCTAAAAGAAATGTTTCAAGTTTGTTACACTCAAACAGTGTCTCCTGTCATATGCTGAACTGGTCGCATTGTGGATTTAGCCAAAAAACATGATTTTGGACAATGTTCATGGAACTCAGCTTAAAACGTACTTGCAGACTTGAAAATCCTTGCCTATTGTAGGGCGCGCCTGTACTTCTAAGTGCTGAACGAAAACCAATGATTGTGGATCCTGTTTTCATGCGAAATGGCTAAAAGAAATGTTTCACGTTTTTTACACTCAAACAGTGTCTCCTGTCATATGCTGAACTGGTCGCATTGTGGATTTAGCCAAAAAACATGATTTTGGACAATGTTCATGGAACTCAGCTTAAAACGTACTTGCAGACTTGAAAATCCTTGCCTATTGTAGGGCGCGCCTGTACTTCCAGTGCTGAACGAAAACCAATGATTTTGGATCCTGTTTTCATGCGAAATGGCTAAAAGAAATGTTTCACGTTTGTTACACTCAAACAGTGTCTCCTGTCATATGCTGAACTGGTCGCATTGTGGATTTTGCCTAAAACATGATTTTGGACGATGTTCATGGAACTCAGCTTAAAACGTACTTGCAGACTTGAAAATCCTTGCCTTTTGTAGGGCGCGCCTGTACTTCCAGTGCTGAACGAAAACCAATGATTTTGGATCCTGTTTTCATGCGAAATGGCTAAAATAAATGTTTCAAGTTTGTTACACTCAAACAGTGTCTCCTGTCATATGCTGAACTGGTCGCATTGTGGATTTAGCCTAAAACATGATTTTGGACAATGTTCATGGAACTCAGCTTAAAACGTACTTGCAGACTTGAAAATCCTTGCCTATTGTAGGGCGCGCCTGTACTTCCAGTGCTGAACGAAAACCAATGATTTTGGATCCTGTTTTCATGCGAAATGGCTAAAATAAATGTTTCAAGTTTGTTACACTCAAACAGTGTCTCCTGTCATATGCTGAACTGGTCGCATTGTGGATTTAGCCAAAAAACATACTTTTGGACAATGTTCATGGAACTCAGCTTAAAACGTACTTGCAGACTTGAAAATCCTTGCCTATTGTAGGGCGCGCCTGTACTTCTAGTGCTGAACGAAAACCAATGATTGTGGATCCTGTTTTCATGCGAAATGGCTAAAAGAAATGTTTCACGTTTGTTACACTCAAACAGTGTCTCCTGTCATATGCTGAACTGGTCGCATTGTGGATTTTGCCTAAAACATGATTTTGGACAATGTTCATGGAACTCAGCTTAAAACGTACTTGCAGACTTGAAAATCCTTGCCTATTGTAGGGCGCGCCTGTACTTCCAGTGCTGAACGAAAACCAATGATTTTGGATCCTGTTTTCATGCGAAATGGCTAAAAGAAATGTTTCACGTTTGTTACACTCAAACAGTGTCTCCTGTCATATGCTGAACTGGTCGCATTGTGGATTTTGCCTAAAACATGATTTTGGACAATGTTCATGGAACTCAGCTTAAAACGTACTTGCAGACTTGAAAATCCTTGCCTATTGTAGGGCGCGCCTGTACTTCTAAGTGCTGAACGAAAACCAATGATTGTGGATCCTGTTTTCATGCGAAATGGCTAAAAGAAATGTTTCACGTTTTTTACACTCAAACAGTGTCTCCTGTCATATGCTGAACTGGTCGCATTGTGGATTTAGCCAAAAAACATGATTTTGGACAATGTTCATGGAACTCAGCTTAAAACGTACTTGCAGACTTGAAAATCCTTGCCTATTGTAGGGCGCGCCTGTACTTCTAGTGCTGAACGAAAACCAATGATTGTGGATCCTGTTTTCATGCGAAATGGCTAAAAGAAATGTTTCACGTTTTTTACACTCAAACAGTGTCTCCTGTCATATGCTGAACTGGTCGCATTGTGGATTTAGCCAAAAAACATGATTTTGGACAATGTTCATGGAACTCAGCTTAAAACGTACTTGCAGACTTGAAAATCCTTGCCTTTTGTAGGGCGCGCCTGTACTTCCAGTGCTGAACGAAAACCAATGATTTTGGATCCTGTTTTCATGCGAAATGGCTAAAAGAAATGTTTCACGTTTGTTACACTCAAACAGTGTCTCCTGTCATATGCTGAACTGGTCGCATTGTGGATTTTGCCTAAAACATGATTTTGGACAATGTTCATGGAACACAGTTTAAAACGTACTTGCAGACTTGAAAATCCTTGCCTATTGTAGGGCGCGCCTGTACTTCCAGTGCTGAACGAAAACCAATGATTGTGGATCCTGTTTTCATGCGAAATGGCTAAAAGAAATGTTTCACGTTTGTTACACTCAAACAGTGTCTCCTGTCATATGCTGAACTGGTCGCATTGTGGATTTTGCCTAAAACATGATTTTGGACAATGTTCATGGAACTCAGCTTAAAACGTACTTGCAGACTTGAAAATCCTTGCCTATTGTAGGGCGCGCCTGTACTTCCAGTGCTGAACGAAAACCAATGATTTTGGATCCTGTTTTCATGCGAAATTGCTAAAAGAAATGTTTCACGTTTGTTACACTCAAACAGTGTCTCCTGTCATATGCTGAACTGGTCGCATTGTGGATTTTGCCTAAAACATGATTTTGGACAATGTTCATGGAACTCAGCTTAAAACGTACTTGCAGACTTGAAAATCCTTGCCTATTGTAGGGCGCGCCTGTACTTCCAGTGCTGAACGAAAACCAATGATTTTGGATCCTGTTTTCATTGTTAAATGGCTAAAAGAAATGTTTCAAGTTTGTTACACTCAAACAGTGTCTCCTGTCATATGCTGAACTGGTCGCATTGTGGATTTAGCCAAAAAACATGATTTTGGACAATGTTCATGGAACTCAGCTTAAAACGTACTTGCAGACTTGAAAATCCTTGCCTTTTGTAGGGCGCGCCTGTACTTCCAGTGCTGAACGAAAAGCAATGATTTTGGATCCTGTTTTCATGCGAAATGGCTAAAATAAATGTTTCAAGTTTGTTACACTCAAACAGTGTCTCCTGTCATATGCTGAACTGGTCGCATTGTGGATTTAGCCTAAAACATGATTTTGGACAATGTTCATGGAACTCAGTTTAAAACGTACTTGCAGACTTGAAAATCCTTGCCTATTGTAGGGCGCGCCTGTACTTCCAGTGCTGAACGAAAACCAATGATTTTGGATCCTGTTTTCATGCGAAATGGCTAAAAGAAATGTTTCAAGTTTGTTACACTCAAACAGTGTCTCCTGTCATATGCTGAACTGGTCGCATTGTGGATTTAGCCAAAAAACATGATTTTGGACAATGTTCATGGAACTCAGCTTAAAACGTACTTGCAGACTTGAAAATCCTTGCCTATTGTAGGGCGCGCCTGTACTTCTAAGTGCTGAACGAAAACCAATGATTGTGGATCCTGTTTTCATGCGAAATGGCTAAAATAAATGTTTCACGTTTTTTACACTCAAACAGTGTCTCCTGTCATATGCTGAACTGGTCGCATTGTGGATTTAGCCAAAAAACATGATTTTGGACAATGTTCATGGAACTCAGCTTAAAACGTACTTGCAGACTTGAAAATCCTTGCCTATTGTAGGGCGCGCCTGTACTTCCAGTGCTGAACGAAAACCAATGATTTTGGATCCTGTTTTCATGCGAAATGGCTAAAAGAAATGTTTCACGTTTGTTACACTCAAACAGTGTCTCCTGTCATATGCTGAACTGGTCGCATTGTGGATTTTGCCTAAAACATGATTTTGGACGATGTTCATGGAACTCAGCTTAAAACGTACTTGCAGACTTGAAAATCCTTGCCTTTTGTAGGGCGCGCCTGTACTTCCAGTGCTGAACGAAAACCAATGATTTTGGATCCTGTTTTCATGCGAAATGGCTAAAATAAATGTTTCAAGTTTGTTACACTCAAACAGTGTCTCCTGTCATATGCTGAACTGGTCGCATTGTGGATTTAGCCTAAAACATGATTTTGGACAATGTTCATGGAACTCAGCTTAAAACGTACTTGCAGACTTGAAAATCCTTGCCTATTGTAGGGCGCGCCTGTACTTCCAGTGCTGAACGAAAACCAATGATTTTGGATCCTGTTTTCATGCGAAATGGCTAAAATAAATGTTTCAAGTTTGTTACACTCAAACAGTGTCTCCTGTCATATGCTGAACTGGTCGCATTGTGGATTTAGCCAAAAAACATACTTTTGGACAATGTTCATGGAACTCAGCTTAAAACGTACTTGCAGACTTGAAAATCCTTGCCTATTGTAGGGCGCGCCTGTACTTCTAGTGCTGAACGAAAACCAATGATTGTGGATCCTGTTTTCATGCGAAATGGCTAAAAGAAATGTTTCACGTTTGTTACACTCAAACAGTGTCTCCTGTCATATGCTGAACTGGTCGCATTGTGGATTTTGCCTAAAACATGATTTTGGACAATGTTCATGGAACTCAGCTTAAAACGTACTTGCAGACTTGAAAATCCTTGCCTATTGTAGGGCGCGCCTGTACTTCCAGTGCTGAACGAAAACCAATGATTTTGGATCCTGTTTTCATGCGAAATGGCTAAAAGAAATGTTTCACGTTTGTTACACTCAAACAGTGTCTCCTGTCATATGCTGAACTGGTCGCATTGTGGATTTTGCCTAAAACATGATTTTGGACAATGTTCATGGAACTCAGCTTAAAACGTACTTGCAGACTTGAAAATCCTTGCCTATTGTAGGGCGCGCCTGTACTTCTAAGTGCTGAACGAAAACCAATGATTGTGGATCCTGTTTTCATGCGAAATGGCTAAAAGAAATGTTTCACGTTTTTTACACTCAAACAGTGTCTCCTGTCATATGCTGAACTGGTCGCATTGTGGATTTAGCCAAAAAACATGATTTTGGACAATGTTCATGGAACTCAGCTTAAAACGTACTTGCAGACTTGAAAATCCTTGCCTATTGTAGGGCGCGCCTGTACTTCTAGTGCTGAACGAAAACCAATGATTGTGGATCCTGTTTTCATGCGAAATGGCTAAAAGAAATGTTTCACGTTTGTTACACTCAAACAGTGGCTCCTGTCATATGCTGAACTGGTCGCATTGTGGATTTTGCCTAAAACATGATTTTGGACAATGTTCATGGAACTCAGCTTAAAACGTACTTGCAGACTTGAAAATCCTTGCCTTTTGTAGGGCGCGCCTGTACTTCCAGTGCTGAACGAAAACCAATGATTTTGGATCCTGTTTTCATGCGAAATGGCTAAAATAAATGTTTCAAGTTTGTTACACTCAAACAGTGTCTCCTGTCAAATGCTGAACTGGTCGCATTGTGGATTTAGCCCAAAACATGATTTTGGACAATGTTCATGGAACTCAGTTTAAAACGTACTTGCAGACTTGAAAATCCTTGCCTATTGTAGGGCGCGCCTGTACTTCTAGTGCTGAACGAAAACCAATGATTGTGGATCCTGTTTTCATGCGAAATGGCTAAAAGAAATGTTTCAAGTTTGTTACACTCAAACAGTGTCTCCTGTCATATGCTGAACTGGTCGCATTGTGGATTTAGCCAAAAAACATGATTTTGGACAATGTTCATGGAACTCAGCTTAAAACGTACTTGCAGACTTGAAAATCCTTGCCTATTGTAGGGCGCGCCTGTACTTCCAGTGCTGAACGAAAACCAATGATTTTGGATCCTGTTTTCATGCGAAATGGCTAAAATAAATGTTTCAAGTTTGTTACACTCAAACAGTGTCTCCTGTCATATGCTGAACTGGTCGCATTGTAGATTTAGCCAAAAAACATACTTTTGGACAATGTTCATGGAACTCAGCTTAAAACGTACTTGCAGGCTTGAAAATCCTTGCCTATTGTAGGGCGCGCCTGTACTTCCAGTGCTGAACGAAAACCAATGATTTTGGATCCTGTTTTCATGCGAAATGGCTAAAAGAAATGTTTCACGTTTGTTACACTCAAACAGTGTCTCCTGTCATATGCTGAACTGGTCGCATTGTGGATTTTGCCTAAAACATGATTTTGGACAATGTTCATGGAACTCAGCTTAAAACGTACTTGCAGACTTGAAAATCCTTGCCTTTTGTAGGGCGCGCCTGTACTTCCAGTGCTGAACGAAAACCAATTATTTTGGATCCTGTTTTCATGCGAAATGGCTAAAAGAAATGTTTCACGTTTGTTACACTCAAACAGTGTCTCCTGTCATATGCTGAACTGGTCGCATTGTGGATTTTGCCTAAAACATGATTTTGGACAATGTTCATGGAACTCAGCTTAAAACGTACTTGCAGACTTGAAAATCCTTGCCTTTTGTAGGGCGCGCCTGTACTTCCAGTGCTGAACGAAAACCAATGATTTTGGATCCTGTTTTCATGCGAAATGGCTAAAAGAAATGTTTCACGTTTGTTACACTCAAACAGTGTCTCCTGTCATATGCTGAACTGGTCGCATTGTGGATTTTGCCTAAAACATGATTTTGGACAATGTTCATGGAACTCAGCTTAAAACGTACTTGCAGACTTGAAAATCCTTGCCTATTGTAGGGCGCGCCTGTACTTCCAGTGCTGAACGAAAACCAATGATTTTGGATCCTGTTTTCATGCGAAATGGCTAAAAGAAATGTTTCAAGTTTGTTACACTCAAACAGTGTCTCCTGTCATATGCTGAACTGGTCGCATTGTGGATTTTGCCTAAAACATGATTTTGGACAATGTTCATGGAACTCAGCTTAAAACGTACTTGCAGACTTGAAAATCCTTGCCTATTGTAGGGCGCGCCTGTACTTCCAGTGCTGAACGAAAACCAATGATTTTGGATCCTGTTTTCATGCGAAATGGCTAAAATAAATGTTTCAAGTTTGTTACACTCAAACAGTGTCTCCTGTCATATGCTGAACTGGTCGCATTGTGGATTTTGCCTAAAACATGATTTTGGACAATGTTCATGGAACTCAGCTTAAAACGTACTTGCAGACTTGAAAATCCTTGCCTATTGTAGGGCGCGCCTGTACTTCCAGTGCTGAACGAAAACCAATGATTTTGGATCCTGTTTTCATGCGAAATGGCTAAAATAAATGTTTCAAGTTTGTTACACTCAAACAGTGTCTCCTGTCATATGCTGAACTGGTCGCATTGTGGATTTAGCCAAAAAACATACTTTTGGACAATGTTCATGGAACTCAGCTTAAAACGTACTTGCAGACTTGAAAATCCTTGCCTATTGTAGGGCGCGCCTGTACTTCTAGTGCTGAACGAAAACCAATGATTGTGGATCCTGTTTTCATGCGAAATGGCTAAAAGAAATGTTTCACGTTTGTTACACTCAAACAGTGTCTCCTGTCATATGCTGAACTGGTCGCATTGTGGATTTTGCCTAAAACATGATTTTGGACAATGTTCATGGAACTCAGCTTAAAACGTACTTGCAGACTTGAAAATCCTTGCCTATTGTAGGGCGCGCCTGTACTTCCAGTGCTGAACGAAAACCAATGATTTTGGATCCTGTTTTCATGCGAAATGGCTAAAAGAAATGTTTCACGTTTGTTACACTCAAACAGTGTCTCCTGTCATATGCTGAACTGGTCGCATTGTGGATTTTGCCTAAAACATGATTTTGGACAATGTTCATGGAACTCAGCTTAAAACGTACTTGCAGACTTGAAAATCCTTGCCTTTTGTAGGGCGCGCCTGTACTTCCAGTGCTGAACGAAAACCAATTATTTTGGATCCTGTTTTCATGCGAAATGGCTAAAAGAAATGTTTCACGTTTGTTACACTCAAACAGTGTCTCCTGTCATATGCTGAACTGGTCGCATTGTGGATTTTGCCTAAAACATGATTTTGGACAATGTTCATGGAACTCAGCTTAAAACGTACTTGCAGACTTGAAAATCCTTGCCTTTTGTAGGGCGCGCCTGTACTTCCAGTGCTGAACGAAAACCAATGATTTTGGATCCTGTTTTCATGCGAAATGGCTAAAAGAAATGTTTCACGTTTGTTACACTCAAACAGTGTCTCCTGTCATATGCTGAACTGGTCGCATTGTGGATTTTGCCTAAAACATGATTTTGGACAATGTTCATGGAACTCAGTTTAAAACATACTTGCAGACTTGAAAATCCTTGCCTATTGTAGGGTCGCCTGTACTTCCAGTGCTGAACGAAAACCAATGATTGTGGATCCTGTTTTCATGCGAAATGGCTAAAAGAAATGTTTCACGTTTGTTACACTCAAACAGTGTCTCCTGTCATATGCTGAACTGGTCGCATTGTGGATTTTGCCTAAAACATGATTTTGGACAATGTTCATGGAACTCAGCTTAAAACGTACTTGCAGACTTGAAAATCCTTGCCTATTGTAGGGCGCGCCTGTACTTCCAGTGCTGAACGAAAACCAATGATTTTGGATCCTGTTTTCATGCGAAATGGCTAAAAGAAATGTTTCACGTTTGTTACACTCAAACAGTGTCTCCTGTCATATGCTGAACTGGTCGCATTGTGGATTTTGCCTAAAACATGATTTTGGACAATGTTCATGGAACTCAGCTTAAAACGTACTTGCAGACTTGAAAATCCTTGCCTTTTGTAGGGCGCGCCTGTACTTCCAGTGCTGAACGAAAACCAATGATTTTGGATCCTGTTTTCATGCGAAATGGCTAAAAGAAATGTTTCACGTTTGTTACACTCAAACAGTGTCTCCTGTCATATGCTGAACTGGTCGCATTGTGGATTTTGCCTAAAACATGATTTTGGACAATGTTCATGGAACTCAGTTTAAAACGTACTTGCAGACTTGAAAATCCTTGCCTATTGTAGGGCGCGCCTGTACTTCCAGTGCTGAACGAAAACCAATGATTTTGGATCCTGTTTTCATTGTTAAATGGCTAAAAGAAATGTTTCAAGTTTGTTACACTCAAACAGTGTCTCCTGTCATATGCTGAACTGGTCGCATTGTGGATTTAGCCAAAAAACATGATTTTGGACAATGTTCATGGAACTCAGCTTAAAACGTACTTGCAGACTTGAAAATCCTTGCCTTTTGTAGGGCGCGCCTGTACTTCCAGTGCTGAACGAAAAGCAATGATTTTGGATCCTGTTTTCATGCGAAATGGCTAAAATAAATGTTTCAAGTTTGTTACACTCAAACAGTGTCTCCTGTCATATGCTGAACTGGTCGCATTGTGGATTTAGCCTAAAACATGATTTTGGACAATGTTCATGGAACTCAGTTTAAAACGTACTTGCAGACTTGAAAATCCTTGCCTATTGTAGGGCGCGCCTGTACTTCCAGTGCTGAACGAAAACCAATGATTTTGGATCCTGTTTTCATGCGAAATGGCTAAAAGAAATGTTTCAAGTTTGTTACACTCAAACAGTGTCTCCTGTCATATGCTGAACTGGTCGCATTGTGGATTTAGCCAAAAAACATGATTTTGGACAATGTTCATGGAACTCAGCTTAAAACGTACTTGCAGACTTGAAAATCCTTGCCTATTGTAGGGCGCGCCTGTACTTCTAAGTGCTGAACGAAAACCAATGATTGTGGATCCTGTTTTCATGCGAAATGGCTAAAAGAAATGTTTCACGTTTTTTACACTCAAACAGTGTCTCCTGTCATATGCTGAACTGGTCGCATTGTGGATTTAGCCAAAAAACATGATTTTGGACAATGTTCATGGAACTCAGCTTAAAACGTACTTGCAGACTTGAAAATCCTTGCCTATTGTAGGGCGCGCCTGTACTTCCAGTGCTGAACGAAAACCAATGATTTTGGATCCTGTTTTCATGCGAAATGGCTAAAAGAAATGTTTCACGTTTGTTACACTCAAACAGTGTCTCCTGTCATATGCTGAACTGGTCGCATTGTGGATTTTGCCTAAAACATGATTTTGGACAATGTTCATGGAACTCAGCTTAAAACGTACTTGCAGACTTGAAAATCCTTGCCTTTTGTAGGGCGCGCCTGTACTTCCAGTGCTGAACGAAAACCAATGATTTTGGATCCTGTTTTCATGCGAAATGGCTAAAATAAATGTTTCAAGTTTGTTACACTCAAACAGTGTCTCCTGTCATATGCTGAACTGGTCGCATTGTGGATTTAGCCTAAAACATGATTTTGGACAATGTTCATGGAACTCAGCTTAAAACGTACTTGCAGACTTGAAAATCCTTGCCTTTTGTAGGGCGCGCCTGTACTTCCAGTGCTGAACGAAAACCAATGATTTTGGATCCTGTTTTCATGCGAAATGGCTAAAAGAAATGTTTCACGTTTGTTACACTCAAACAGTGTCTCCTGTCATATGCTGAACTGGTCGCATTGTGGATTTTGCCTAAAACATGATTTTGGACAATGTTCATGGAACTCAGTTTAAAACGTACTTGCAGACTTGAAAATCCTTGCCTATTGTAGGGCGCGCCTGTACTTCCAGTGCTGAACGAAAACCAATGATTGTGGATCCTGTTTTCATGCGAAATGGCTAAAAGAAATGTTTCACGTTTGTTACACTCAAACAGTGTCTCCTGTCATATGCTGAACTGGTCGCATTGTGGATTTTGCCTAAAACATGATTTTGGACAATGTTCATGGAACTCAGCTTAAAACGTACTTGCAGACTTGAAAATCCTTGCCTATTGTAGGGCGCGCCTGTACTTCCAGTGCTGAACGAAAACCAATGATTTTGGATCCTGTTTTCATGCGAAATGGCTAAAAGAAATGTTTCACGTTTGTTACACTCAAACAGTGTCTCCTGTCATATGCTGAACTGGTCGCATTGTGGATTTTGCCTAAAACATGATTTTGGACAATGTTCATGGAACTCAGCTTAAAACGTACTTGCAGACTTGAAAATCCTTGCCTATTGTAGGGCGCGCCTGTACTTCCAGTGCTGAACGAAAACCAATGATTTTGGATCCTGTTTTCATTGTTAAATGGCTAAAAGAAATGTTTCAAGTTTGTTACACTCAAACAGTGTCTCCTGTCATATGCTGAACTGGTCGCATTGTGGATTTAGCCAAAAAACATGATTTTGGACAATGTTCATGGAACTCAGCTTAAAACGTACTTGCAGACTTGAAAATCCTTGCCTTTTGTAGGGCGCGCCTGTACTTCCAGTGCTGAACGAAAAGCAATGATTTTGGATCCTGTTTTCATGCGAAATGGCTAAAATAAATGTTTCAAGTTTGTTACACTCAAACAGTGTCTCCTGTCATATGCTGAACTGGTCGCA
Organism: Coregonus lavaretus; assembly: GCF_964263955.1. Taxonomy (NCBI): domain Eukaryota; kingdom Metazoa; phylum Chordata; class Actinopteri; order Salmoniformes; family Salmonidae; genus Coregonus; species Coregonus lavaretus. The sequence goes on from NW_028162633.1 coordinate 347,803, forward strand.
TTGTGGATTTAGCCTAAAACATGATTTTGGACAATGTTCATGGAACTCAGTTTAAAACGTACTTGCAGACTTGAAAATCCTTGCCTATTGTAGGGCGCGCCTGTACTTCCAGTGCTGAACGAAAACCAATGATTTTGGATCCTGTTTTCATGCGAAATGGCTAAAAGAAATGTTTCAAGTTTGTTACACTCAAACAGTGTCTCCTGTCATATGCTGAACTGGTCGCATTGTGGATTTAGCCAAAAAACATGATTTTGGACAATGTTCATGGAACTCAGCTTAAAACGTACTTGCAGACTTGAAAATCCTTGCCTATTGTAGGGCGCGCCTGTACTTCTAAGTGCTGAACGAAAACCAATGATTGTGGATCCTGTTTTCATGCGAAATGGCTAAAAGAAATGTTTCACGTTTTTTACACTCAAACAGTGTCTCCTGTCATATGCTGAACTGGTCGCATTGTGGATTTAGCCAAAAAACATGATTTTGGACAATGTTCATGGAACTCAGCTTAAAACGTACTTGCAGACTTGAAAATCCTTGCCTATTGTAGGGCGCGCCTGTACTTCCAGTGCTGAACGAAAACCAATGATTTTGGATCCTGTTTTCATGCGAAATGGCTAAAAGAAATGTTTCACGTTTGTTACACTCAAACAGTGTCTCCTGTCATATGCTGAACTGGTCGCATTGTGGATTTTGCCTAAAACATGATTTTGGACGATGTTCATGGAACTCAGCTTAAAACGTACTTGCAGACTTGAAAATCCTTGCCTTTTGTAGGGCGCGCCTGTACTTCCAGTGCTGAACGAAAACCAATGATTTTGGATCCTGTTTTCATGCGAAATGGCTAAAATAAATGTTTCAAGTTTGTTACACTCAAACAGTGTCTCCTGTCATATGCTGAACTGGTCGCATTGTGGATTTAGCCTAAAACATGATTTTGGACAATGTTCATGGAACTCAGCTTAAAACGTACTTGCAGACTTGAAAATCCTTGCCTATTGTAGGGCGCGCCTGTACTTCCAGTGCTGAACGAAAACCAATGATTTTGGATCCTGTTTTCATGCGAAATGGCTAAAATAAATGTTTCAAGTTTGTTACACTCAAACAGTGTCTCCTGTCATATGCTGAACTGGTCGCATTGTGGATTTAGCCAAAAAACATACTTTTGGACAATGTTCATGGAACTCAGCTTAAAACGTACTTGCAGACTTGAAAATCCTTGCCTATTGTAGGGCGCGCCTGTACTTCTAGTGCTGAACGAAAACCAATGATTGTGGATCCTGTTTTCATGCGAAATGGCTAAAAGAAATGTTTCACGTTTGTTACACTCAAACAGTGTCTCCTGTCATATGCTGAACTGGTCGCATTGTGGATTTTGCCTAAAACATGATTTTGGACAATGTTCATGGAACTCAGCTTAAAACGTACTTGCAGACTTGAAAATCCTTGCCTATTGTAGGGCGCGCCTGTACTTCCAGTGCTGAACGAAAACCAATGATTTTGGATCCTGTTTTCATGCGAAATGGCTAAAAGAAATGTTTCACGTTTGTTACACTCAAACAGTGTCTCCTGTCATATGCTGAACTGGTCGCATTGTGGATTTTGCCTAAAACATGATTTTGGACAATGTTCATGGAACTCAGCTTAAAACGTACTTGCAGACTTGAAAATCCTTGCCTATTGTAGGGCGCGCCTGTACTTCTAAGTGCTGAACGAAAACCAATGATTGTGGATCCTGTTTTCATGCGAAATGGCTAAAAGAAATGTTTCACGTTTTTTACACTCAAACAGTGTCTCCTGTCATATGCTGAACTGGTCGCATTGTGGATTTAGCCAAAAAACATGATTTTGGACAATGTTCATGGAACTCAGCTTAAAACGTACTTGCAGACTTGAAAATCCTTGCCTATTGTAGGGCGCGCCTGTACTTCTAGTGCTGAACGAAAACCAATGATTGTGGATCCTGTTTTCATGCGAAATGGCTAAAAGAAATGTTTCACGTTTTTTACACTCAAACAGTGTCTCCTGTCATATGCTGAACTGGTCGCATTGTGGATTTAGCCAAAAAACATGATTTTGGACAATGTTCATGGAACTCAGCTTAAAACGTACTTGCAGACTTGAAAATCCTTGCCTTTTGTAGGGCGCGCCTGTACTTCCAGTGCTGAACGAAAACCAATGATTTTGGATCCTGTTTTCATGCGAAATGGCTAAAAGAAATGTTTCACGTTTGTTACACTCAAACAGTGTCTCCTGTCATATGCTGAACTGGTCGCATTGTGGATTTTGCCTAAAACATGATTTTGGACAATGTTCATGGAACTCAGTTTAAAACGTACTTGCAGACTTGAAAATCCTTGCCTATTGTAGGGCGCGCCTGTACTTCCAGTGCTGAACGAAAACCAATGATTGTGGATCCTGTTTTCATGCGAAATGGCTAAAAGAAATGTTTCACGTTTGTTACACTCAAACAGTGTCTCCTGTCATATGCTGAACTGGTCGCATTGTGGATTTTGCCTAAAACATGATTTTGGACAATGTTCATGGAACTCAGCTTAAAACGTACTTGCAGACTTGAAAACCCTTGCCTATTGTAGGGCGCGCCTGTACTTCCAGTGCTGAACGAAAACCAATGATTTTGGATCCTGTTTTCATGCGAAATTGCTAAAAGAAATGTTTCACGTTTGTTACACTCAAACAGTGTCTCCTGTCATATGCTGAACTGGTCGCATTGTGGATTTTGCCTAAAACATGATTTTGGACAATGTTCATGGAACTCAGCTTAAAACGTACTTGCAGACTTGAAAATCCTTGCCTATTGTAGGGCGCGCCTGTACTTCCAGTGCTGAACGAAAACCAATGATTTTGGATCCTGTTTTCATTGTTAAATGGCTAAAAGAAATGTTTCAAGTTTGTTACACTCAAACAGTGTCTCCTGTCATATGCTGAACTGGTCGCATTGTGGATTTAGCCAAAAAACATGATTTTGGACAATGTTCATGGAACTCAGCTTAAAACGTACTTGCAGACTTGAAAATCCTTGCCTTTTGTAGGGCGCGCCTGTACTTCCAGTGCTGAACGAAAAGCAATGATTTTGGATCCTGTTTTCATGCGAAATGGCTAAAATAAATGTTTCAAGTTTGTTACACTCAAACAGTGTCTCCTGTCATATGCTGAACTGGTCGCATTGTGGATTTAGCCTAAAACATGATTTTGGACAATGTTCATGGAACTCAGTTTAAAACGTACTTGCAGACTTGAAAATCCTTGCCTATTGTAGGGCGCGCCTGTACTTCCAGTGCTGAACGAAAACCAATGATTTTGGATCCTGTTTTCATGCGAAATGGCTAAAAGAAATGTTTCAAGTTTGTTACACTCAAACAGTGTCTCCTGTCATATGCTGAACTGGTCGCATTGTGGATTTAGCCAAAAAACATGATTTTGGACAATGTTCATGGAACTCAGCTTAAAACGTACTTGCAGACTTGAAAATCCTTGCCTATTGTAGGGCGCGCCTGTACTTCTAAGTGCTGAACGAAAACCAATGATTGTGGATCCTGTTTTCATGCGAAATGGCTAAAATAAATGTTTCACGTTTTTTACACTCAAACAGTGTCTCCTGTCATATGCTGAACTGGTCGCATTGTGGATTTAGCCAAAAAACATGATTTTGGACAATGTTCATGGAACTCAGCTTAAAACGTACTTGCAGACTTGAAAATCCTTGCCTATTGTAGGGCGCGCCTGTACTTCCAGTGCTGAACGAAAACCAATGATTTTGGATCCTGTTTTCATGCGAAATGGCTAAAAGAAATGTTTCACGTTTGTTACACTCAAACAGTGTCTCCTGTCATATGCTGAACTGGTCGCATTGTGGATTTTGCCTAAAACATGATTTTGGACGATGTTCATGGAACTCAGCTTAAAACGTACTTGCAGACTTGAAAATCCTTGCCTTTTGTAGGGCGCGCCTGTACTTCCAGTGCTGAACGAAAACCAATGATTTTGGATCCTGTTTTCATGCGAAATGGCTAAAATAAATGTTTCAAGTTTGTTACACTCAAACAGTGTCTCCTGTCATATGCTGAACTGGTCGCATTGTGGATTTAGCCTAAAACATGATTTTGGACAATGTTCATGGAACTCAGCTTAAAACGTACTTGCAGACTTGAAAATCCTTGCCTATTGTAGGGCGCGCCTGTACTTCCAGTGCTGAACGAAAACCAATGATTTTGGATCCTGTTTTCATGCGAAATGGCTAAAATAAATGTTTCACGTTTGTTACACTCAAACAGTGTCTCCTGTCATATGCTGAACTGGTCGCATTGTGGATTTTGCCTAAAACATGATTTTGGACAATGTTCATGGAACTCAGCTTAAAACGTACTTGCAGACTTGAAAATCCTTGCCTATTGTAGGGCGCGCCTGTACTTCCAGTGCTGAACGAAAACCAATGATTTTGGATCCTGTTTTCATGCGAAATGGCTAAAAGAAATGTTTCACGTTTGTTACACTCAAACAGTGTCTCCTGTCATATGCTGAACTGGTCGCATTGTGGATTTTGCCTAAAACATGATTTTGGACAATGTTCATGGAACTCAGCTTAAAACGTACTTGCAGACTTGAAAATCCTTGCCTATTGTAGGGCGCGCCTGTACTTCTAAGTGCTGAACGAAAACCAATGATTGTGGATCCTGTTTTCATGCGAAATGGCTAAAAGAAATGTTTCACGTTTTTTACACTCAAACAGTGTCTCCTGTCATATGCTGAACTGGTCGCATTGTGGATTTAGCCAAAAAACATGATTTTGGACAATGTTCATGGAACTCAGCTTAAAACGTACTTGCAGACTTGAAAATCCTTGCCTATTGTAGGGCGCGCCTGTACTTCTAGTGCTGAACGAAAACCAATGATTGTGGATCCTGTTTTCATGCGAAATGGCTAAAAGAAATGTTTCACGTTTGTTACACTCAAACAGTGGCTCCTGTCATATGCTGAACTGGTCGCATTGTGGATTTTGCCTAAAACATGATTTTGGACAATGTTCATGGAACTCAGCTTAAAACGTACTTGCAGACTTGAAAATCCTTGCCTTTTGTAGGGCGCGCCTGTACTTCCAGTGCTGAACGAAAACCAATGATTTTGGATCCTGTTTTCATGCGAAATGGCTAAAATAAATGTTTCAAGTTTGTTACACTCAAACAGTGTCTCCTGTCAAATGCTGAACTGGTCGCATTGTGGATTTAGCCCAAAACATGATTTTGGACAATGTTCATGGAACTCAGTTTAAAACGTACTTGCAGACTTGAAAATCCTTGCCTATTGTAGGGCGCGCCTGTACTTCTAGTGCTGAACGAAAACCAATGATTGTGGATCCTGTTTTCATGCGAAATGGCTAAAAGAAATGTTTCAAGTTTGTTACACTCAAACAGTGTCTCCTGTCATATGCTGAACTGGTCGCATTGTGGATTTAGCCAAAAAACATGATTTTGGACAATGTTCATGGAACTCAGCTTAAAACGTACTTGCAGACTTGAAAATCCTTGCCTATTGTAGGGCGCGCCTGTACTTCCAGTGCTGAACGAAAACCAATGATTTTGGATCCTGTTTTCATGCGAAATGGCTAAAATAAATGTTTCAAGTTTGTTACACTCAAACAGTGTCTCCTGTCATATGCTGAACTGGTCGCATTGTAGATTTAGCCAAAAAACATACTTTTGGACAATGTTCATGGAACTCAGCTTAAAACGTACTTGCAGGCTTGAAAATCCTTGCCTATTGTAGGGCGCGCCTGTACTTCCAGTGCTGAACGAAAACCAATGATTTTGGATCCTGTTTTCATGCGAAATGGCTAAAAGAAATGTTTCACGTTTGTTACACTCAAACAGTGTCTCCTGTCATATGCTGAACTGGTCGCATTGTGGATTTTGCCTAAAACATGATTTTGGACAATGTTCATGGAACTCAGCTTAAAACGTACTTGCAGACTTGAAAATCCTTGCCTTTTGTAGGGCGCGCCTGTACTTCCAGTGCTGAACGAAAACCAATTATTTTGGATCCTGTTTTCATGCGAAATGGCTAAAAGAAATGTTTCACGTTTGTTACACTCAAACAGTGTCTCCTGTCATATGCTGAACTGGTCGCATTGTGGATTTTGCCTAAAACATGATTTTGGACAATGTTCATGGAACTCAGCTTAAAACGTACTTGCAGACTTGAAAATCCTTGCCTTTTGTAGGGCGCGCCTGTACTTCCAGTGCTGAACGAAAACCAATGATTTTGGATCCTGTTTTCATGCGAAATGGCTAAAAGAAATGTTTCACGTTTGTTACACTCAAACAGTGTCTCCTGTCATATGCTGAACTGGTCGCATTGTGGATTTTGCCTAAAACATGATTTTGGACAATGTTCATGGAACTCAGCTTAAAACGTACTTGCAGACTTGAAAATCCTTGCCTATTGTAGGGCGCGCCTGTACTTCCAGTGCTGAACGAAAACCAATGATTTTGGATCCTGTTTTCATGCGAAATGGCTAAAAGAAATGTTTCAAGTTTGTTACACTCAAACAGTGTCTCCTGTCATATGCTGAACTGGTCGCATTGTGGATTTTGCCTAAAACATGATTTTGGACAATGTTCATGGAACTCAGCTTAAAACGTACTTGCAGACTTGAAAATCCTTGCCTATTGTAGGGCGCGCCTGTACTTCCAGTGCTGAACGAAAACCAATGATTTTGGATCCTGTTTTCATGCGAAATGGCTAAAATAAATGTTTCAAGTTTGTTACACTCAAACAGTGTCTCCTGTCATATGCTGAACTGGTCGCATTGTGGATTTTGCCTAAAACATGATTTTGGACAATGTTCATGGAACTCAGCTTAAAACGTACTTGCAGACTTGAAAATCCTTGCCTATTGTAGGGCGCGCCTGTACTTCCAGTGCTGAACGAAAACCAATGATTTTGGATCCTGTTTTCATGCGAAATGGCTAAAATAAATGTTTCAAGTTTGTTACACTCAAACAGTGTCTCCTGTCATATGCTGAACTGGTCGCATTGTGGATTTAGCCAAAAAACATACTTTTGGACAATGTTCATGGAACTCAGCTTAAAACGTACTTGCAGACTTGAAAATCCTTGCCTATTGTAGGGCGCGCCTGTACTTCTAGTGCTGAACGAAAACCAATGATTGTGGATCCTGTTTTCATGCGAAATGGCTAAAAGAAATGTTTCACGTTTGTTACACTCAAACAGTGTCTCCTGTCATATGCTGAACTGGTCGCATTGTGGATTTTGCCTAAAACATGATTTTGGACAATGTTCATGGAACTCAGCTTAAAACGTACTTGCAGACTTGAAAATCCTTGCCTATTGTAGGGCGCGCCTGTACTTCCAGTGCTGAACGAAAACCAATGATTTTGGATCCTGTTTTCATGCGAAATGGCTAAAAGAAATGTTTCACGTTTGTTACACTCAAACAGTGTCTCCTGTCATATGCTGAACTGGTCGCATTGTGGATTTTGCCTAAAACATGATTTTGGACAATGTTCATGGAACTCAGCTTAAAACGTACTTGCAGACTTGAAAATCCTTGCCTTTTGTAGGGCGCGCCTGTACTTCCAGTGCTGAACGAAAACCAATTATTTTGGATCCTGTTTTCATGCGAAATGGCTAAAAGAAATGTTTCACGTTTGTTACACTCAAACAGTGTCTCCTGTCATATGCTGAACTGGTCGCATTGTGGATTTTGCCTAAAACATGATTTTGGACAATGTTCATGGAACTCAGCTTAAAACGTACTTGCAGACTTGAAAATCCTTGCCTTTTGTAGGGCGCGCCTGTACTTCCAGTGCTGAACGAAAACCAATGATTTTGGATCCTGTTTTCATGCGAAATGGCTAAAAGAAATGTTTCAAGTTTGTTACACTCAAACAGTGTCTCCTGTCATATGCTGAACTGGTCGCATTGTGGATTTTGCCTAAAACATGATTTTGGACAATGTTCATGGAACTCAGCTTAAAACGTACTTGCAGACTTGAAAATCCTTGCCTATTGTAGGGCGCGCCTGTACTTCCAGTGCTGAACGAAAACCAATGATTTTGGATCCTGTTTTCATGCGAAATGGCTAAAAGAAATGTTTCAAGTTTGTTACACTCAAACAGTGTCTCCTGTCATATGCTGAACTGGTCGCATTGTGGATTTTGCCTAAAACATGATTTTGGACAATGTTCATGGAACTCAGCTTAAAACGTACTTGCAGACTTGAAAATCCTTGCCTATTGTAGGGCGCGCCTGTACTTCCAGTGCTGAACGAAAACCAATGATTTTGGATCCTGTTTTCATGCGAAATGGCTAAAATAAATGTTTCAAGTTTGTTACACTCAAACAGTGTCTCCTGTCATATGCTGAACTGGTCGCATTGTGGATTTAGCCAAAAAACATACTTTTGGACAATGTTCATGGAACTCAGCTTAAAACGTACTTGCAGACTTGAAAATCCTTGCCTATTGTAGGGCGCGCCTGTACTTCTAGTGCTGAACGAAAACCAATGATTGTGGATCCTGTTTTCATGCGAAATGGCTAAAAGAAATGTTTCACGTTTGTTACACTCAAACAGTGTCTCCTGTCATATGCTGAACTGGTCGCATTGTGGATTTTGCCTAAAACATGATTTTGGACAATGTTCATGGAACTCAGCTTAAAACGTACTTGCAGACTTGAAAATCCTTGCCTATTGTAGGGCGCGCCTGTACTTCCAGTGCTGAACGAAAACCAATGATTTTGGATCCTGTTTTCATGCGAAATGGCTAAAAGAAATGTTTCACGTTTGTTACACTCAAACAGTGTCTCCTGTCATATGCTGAACTGGTCGCATTGTGGATTTTGCCTAAAACATGATTTTGGACAATGTTCATGGAACTCAGCTTAAAACGTACTTGCAGACTTGAAAATCCTTGCCTTTTGTAGGGCGCGCCTGTACTTCCAGTGCTGAACGAAAACCAATTATTTTGGATCCTGTTTTCATGCGAAATGGCTAAAAGAAATGTTTCACGTTTGTTACACTCAAACAGTGTCTCCTGTCATATGCTGAACTGGTCGCATTGTGGATTTTGCCTAAAACATGATTTTGGACAATGTTCATGGAACTCAGCTTAAAACGTACTTGCAGACTTGAAAATCCTTGCCTTTTGTAGGGCGCGCCTGTACTTCCAGTGCTGAACGAAAACCAATGATTTTGGATCCTGTTTTCATGCGAAATGGCTAAAAGAAATGTTTCAAGTTTGTTACACTCAAACAGTGTCTCCTGTCATATGCTGAACTGGTCGCATTGTGGATTTTGCCTAAAACATGATTTTGGACAATGTTCATGGAACTCAGCTTAAAACGTACTTGCAGACTTGAAAATCCTTGCCTATTGTAGGGCGCGCCTGTACTTCCAGTGCTGAACGAAAACCAATGATTTTGGATCCTGTTTTCATGCGAAATGGCTAAAAGAAATGTTTCAAGTTTGTTACACTCAAACAGTGTCTCCTGTCATATGCTGAACTGGTCGCATTGTGGATTTTGCCTAAAACATGATTTTGGACAATGTTCATGGAACTCAGCTTAAAACGTACTTGCAGACTTGAAAATCCTTGCCTATTGTAGGGCGCGCCTGTACTTCCAGTGCTGAACGAAAACCAATGATTTTGGATCCTGTTTTCATGCGAAATGGCTAAAATAAATGTTTCAAGTTTGTTACACTCAAACAGTGTCTCCTGTCATATGCTGAACTGGTCGCATTGTGGATTTAGCCAAAAAACATACTTTTGGACAATGTTCATGGAACTCAGCTTAAAACGTACTTGCAGACTTGAAAATCCTTGCCTATTGTAGGGCGCGCCTGTACTTCTAGTGCTGAACGAAAACCAATGATTGTGGATCCTGTTTTCATGCGAAATGGCTAAAAGAAATGTTTCACTTTTGTTACACTCAAACAGTGTCTCCTGTCATATGCTGAACTGGTCGCATTGTGGATTTTGCCTAAAACATGATTTTGGACAATGTTCATGGAACTCAGCTTAAAACGTACTTGCAGACTTGAAAATCCTTGCCTATTGTAGGGCGCGCCTGTACTTCCAGTGCTGAACGAAAACCAATGATTTTGGATCCTGTTTTCATGCGAAATGGCTAAAAGAAATGTTTCACGTTTGTTACACTCAAACAGTGTCTCCTGTCATATGCTGAACTGGTCGCATTGTGGATTTTGCCTAAAACATGATTTTGGACAATGTTCATGGAACTCAGCTTAAAACGTACTTGCAGACTTGAAAATCCTTGCCTTTTGTAGGGCGCGCCTGTACTTCCAGTGCTGAACGAAAACCAATTATTTTGGATCCTGTTTTCATGCGAAATGGCTAAAAGAAATGTTTCACGTTTGTTACACTCAAACAGTGTCTCCTGTCATATGCTGAACTGGTCGCATTGTGGATTTTGCCTAAAACATGATTTTGGACAATGTTCATGGAACTCAGCTTAAAACGTACTTGCAGACTTGAAAATCCTTGCCTTTTGTAGGGCGCGCCTGTACTTCCAGTGCTGAACGAAAACCAATGATTTTGGATCCTGTTTTCATGCGAAATGGCTAAAAGAAATGTTTCACGTTTGTTACACTCAAACAGTGTCTCCTGTCATATGCTGAACTGGTCGCATTGTGGATTTTGCCTAAAACATGATTTTGGACAATGTTCATGGAACTCAGCTTAAAACGTACTTGCAGACTTGAAAATCCTTGCCTATTGTAGGGCGCGCCTGTACTTCCAGTGCTGAACGAAAACCAATGATTTTGGATCCTGTTTTCATGCGAAATGGCTCAAAGAAATGTTTCAAGTTTGTTACACTCAAACAGTGTCTCCTGTCATATGCTGAACTGGTCGCATTGTGGATTTTGCCTAAAACATGATTTTGGACAATGTTCATGGAACTCAGCTTAAAACGTACTTGCAGACTTGAAAATCCTTGCCTATTGTAGGGCGCGCCTGTACTTCCAGTGCTGAACGAAAACCAATGATTTTGGATCCTGTTTTCATGCGAAATGGCTAAAATAAATGTTTCAAGTTTGTTACACTCAAACAGTGTCTCCTGTCATATGCTGAACTGGTCGCATTGTGGATTTAGCCAAAAAACATACTTTTGGACAATGTTCATGGAACTCAGCTTAAAACGTACTTGCAGACTTGAAAATCCTTGCCTATTGTAGGGCGCGCCTGTACTTCTAGTGCTGAACGAAAACCAATGATTGTGGATCCTGTTTTCATGCGAAATGGCTAAAAGAAATGTTTCACGTTTGTTACACTCAAACAGTGTCTCCTGTCATATGCTGAACTGGTCGCATTGTGGATTTTGCCTAAAACATGATTTTGGACAATGTTCATGGAACTCAGCTTAAAACGTACTTGCAGACTTGAAAATCCTTGCCTATTGTAGGGCGCGCCTGTACTTCCAGTGCTGAACGAAAACCAATGATTTTGGATCCTGTTTTCATGCGAAATGGCTAAAAGAAATGTTTCACGTTTGTTACACTCAAACAGTGTCTCCTGTCATATGCTGAACTGGTCGCATTGTGGATTTTGCCTAAAACATGATTTTGGACAATGTTCATGGAACTCAGCTTAAAACGTACTTGCAGACTTGAAAATCCTTGCCTTTTGTAGGGCGCGCCTGTACTTCCAGTGCTGAACGAAAACCAATTATTTTGGATCCTGTTTTCATGCGAAATGGCTAAAAGAAATGTTTCACGTTTGTTACACTCAAACAGTGTCTCCTGTCATATGCTGAACTGGTCGCATTGTGGATTTTGCCTAAAACATGATTTTGGACAATGTTCATGGAACTCAGCTTAAAACGTACTTGCAGACTTGAAAATCCTTGCCTTTTGTAGGGCGCGCCTGTACTTCCAGTGCTGAACGAAAACCAATGATTTTGGATCCTGTTTTCATGCGAAATGGCTAAAAGAAATGTTTCACGTTTGTTACACTCAAACAGTGTCTCCTGTCATATGCTGAACTGGTCGCATTGTGGATTTTGCCTAAAACATGATTTTGGACAATGTTCATGGAACTCAGCTTAAAACGTACTTGCAGACTTGAAAATCCTTGCCTATTGTAGGGCGCGCCTGTACTTCCAGTGCTGAACGAAAACCAATGATTTTGGATCCTGTTTTCATGCGAAATGGCTCAAAGAAATGTTTCAAGTTTGTTACACTCAAACAGTGTCTCCTGTCATATGCTGAACTGGTCGCATTGTGGATTTTGCCTAAAACATGATTTTGGACAATGTTCATGGAACTCAGCTTAAAACGTACTTGCAGACTTGAAAATCCTTGCCTATTGTAGGGCGCGCCTGTACTTCCAGTGCTGAACGAAAACCAATGATTTTGGATCCTGTTTTCATGCGAAATGGCTAAAATAAATGTTTCAAGTTTGTTACACTCAAACAGTGTCTCCTGTCATATGCTGAACTGGTCGCATTGTGGATTTAGCCAAAAAACATACTTTTGGACAATGTTCATGGAACTCAGCTTAAAACGTACTTGCAGACTTGAAAATCCTTGCCTATTGTAGGGCGCGCCTGTACTTCTAGTGCTGAACGAAAACCAATGATTGTGGATCCTGTTTTCATGCGAAATGGCTAAAAGAAATGTTTCACGTTTGTTACACTCAAACAGTGTCTCCTGTCATATGCTGAACTGGTCGCATTGTGGATTTTGCCTAAAACATGATTTTGGACAATGTTCATGGAACTCAGCTTAAAACGTACTTGCAGACTTGAAAATCCTTGCCTATTGTAGGGCGCGCCTGTACTTCCAGTGCTGAACGAAAACCAATGATTTTGGATCCTGTTTTCATGCGAAATGGCTAAAAGAAATGTTTCACGTTTGTTACACTCAAACAGTGTCTCCTGTCATATGCTGAACTGGTCGCATTGTGGATTTTGCCTAAAACATGATTTTGGACAATGTTCATGGAACTCAGCTTAAAACGTACTTGCAGACTTGAAAATCCTTGCCTTTTGTAGGGCGCGCCTGTACTTCCAGTGCTGAACGAAAACCAATTATTTTGGATCCTGTTTTCATGCGAAATGGCTAAAAGAAATGTTTCACGTTTGTTACACTCAAACAGTGTCTCCTGTCATATGCTGAACTGGTCGCATTGTGGATTTTGCCTAAAACATGATTTTGGACAATGTTCATGGAACTCAGCTTAAAACGTACTTGCAGACTTGAAAATCCTTGCCTTTTGTAGGGCGCGCCTGTACTTCCAGTGCTGAACGAAAACCAATGATTTTGGATCCTGTTTTCATGCGAAATGGCTAAAAGAAATGTTTCACGTTTGTTACACTCAAACAGTGTCTCCTGTCATATGCTGAACTGGTCGCATTGTGGATTTTGCCTAAAACATGATTTTGGACAATGTTCATGGAACTCAGCTTAAAACGTACTTGCAGACTTGAAAATCCTTGCCTATTGTAGGGCGCGCCTGTACTTCCAGTGCTGAACGAAAACCAATGATTTTGGATCCTGTTTTCATGCGAAATGGCTAAAATAAATGTTTCAAGTTTGTTACACTCAAACAGTGTCTCCTGTCATATGCTGAACTGGTCGCATTGTGGATTTTGCCTAAAACATGATTTTGGACAATGTTCATGGAACTCAGCTTAAAACGTACTTGCAGACTTGAAAATCCTTGCCTATTGTAGGGCGCGCCTGTACTTCCAGTGCTGAACGAAAACCAATGATTTTGGATCCTGTTTTCATGCGAAATGGCTAAAAGAAATGTTTCACGTTTGTTACACTCAAACAGTGTCTCCTGTCATATGCTGAACTGGTCGCATTGTGGATTTTGCCTAAAACATGATTTTGGACAATGTTCATGGAACTCAGCTTAAAACGTACTTGCAGACTTGAAAATCCTTGCCTTTTGTAGGGCGCGCCTGTACTTCCAGTGCTGAACGAAAACCAATGATTTTGGATCCTGTTTTCATGCGAAATGGCTAAAAGAAATGTTTCACGTTTGTTACACTCAAACAGTGTCTCCTGTCATATGCTGAACTGGTCGCATTGTGGATTTTGCCTAAAACATGATTTTGGACAATGTTCATGGAACTCAGCTTAAAACGTACTTGCAGACTTGAAAATCCTTGCCTATTGTAGGGCGCGCCTGTACTTCCAGTGCTGAACGAAAACCAATGATTTTGGATCCTGTTTTCATGCGAAATGGCTAAAAGAAATGTTTCAAGTTTGTTACACTCAAACAGTGTCTCCTGTCATATGCTGAACTGGTCGCATTGTGGATTTTGCCTAAAACATGATTTTGGACAATGTTCATGGAACTCAGCTTAAAACGTACTTGCAGACTTGAAAATCCTTGCCTATTGTAGGGCGCGCCTGTACTTCCAGTGCTGAACGAAAACCAATGATTTTGGATCCTGTTTTCATGCGAAATGGCTAAAATAAATGTTTCAAGTTTGTTACACTCAAACAGTGTCTCCTGTCATATGCTGAACTGGTCGCATTGTGGATTTAGCCAAAAAACATACTTTTGGACAATGTTCATGGAACTCAGCTTAAAACGTACTTGCAGACTTGAAAATCCTTGCCTATTGTAGGGCGCGCCTGTACTTCTAGTGCTGAACGAAAACCAATGATTGTGGATCATGTTTTCATGCGAAATGGCTAAAAGAAATGTTTCACGTTTGTTACACTCAAACAGTGTCTCCTGTCATATGCTGAACTGGTCGCATTGTGGATTTTGCCTAAAACATGATTTTGGACAATGTTCATGGAACTCAGCTTAAAACGTACTTGCAGACTTGAAAATCCTTGCCTATTGTAGGGCGCGCCTGTACTTCCAGTGCTGAACGAAAACCAATGATTTTGGATCCTGTTTTCATGCGAAATGGCTAAAAGAAATGTTTCACGTTTGTTACACTCAAACAGTGTCTCCTGTCATATGCTGAACTGGTCGCATTGTGGATTTTGCCTAAAACATGATTTTGGACAATGTTCATGGAACTCAGCTTAAAACGTACTTGCAGACTTGAAAATCCTTGCCTTTTGTAGGGCGCGCCTGTACTTCCAGTGCTGAACGAAAACCAATTATTTTGGATCCTGTTTTCATGCGAAATGGCTAAAAGAAATGTTTCACGTTTGTTACACTCAAACAGTGTCTCCTGTCATATGCTGAACTGGTCGCATTGTGGATTTTGCCTAAAACATGATTTTGGACAATGTTCATGGAACTCAGCTTAAAACGTACTTGCAGACTTGAAAATCCTTGCCTTTTGTAGGGCGCGCCTGTACTTCCAGTGCTGAACGAAAACCAATGATTTTGGATCCTGTTTTCATGCGAAATGGCTAAAAGAAATGTTTCAAGTTTGTTACACTCAAACAGTGTCTCCTGTCATATGCTGAACTGGTCGCATTGTGGATTTTGCCTAAAACATGATTTTGGACAATGTTCATGGAACTCAGCTTAAAACGTACTTGCAGACTTGAAAATCCTTGCCTATTGTAGGGCGCGCCTGTACTTCCAGTGCTGAACGAAAACCAATGATTTTGGATCCTGTTTTCATGCGAAATGGCTAAAAGAAATGTTTCAAGTTTGTTACACTCAAACAGTGTCTCCTGTCATATGCTGAACTGGTCGCATTGTGGATTTTGCCTAAAACATGATTTTGGACAATGTTCATGGAACTCAGCTTAAAACGTACTTGCAGACTTGAAAATCCTTGCCTATTGTAGGGCGCGCCTGTACTTCCAGTGCTGAACGAAAACCAATGATTTTGGATCCTGTTTTCATGCGAAATGGCTAAAATAAATGTTTCAAGTTTGTTACACTCAAACAGTGTCTCCTGTCATATGCTGAACTGGTCGCATTGTGGATTTAGCCAAAAAACATACTTTTGGACAATGTTCATGGAACTCAGCTTAAAACGTACTTGCAGACTTGAAAATCCTTGCCTATTGTAGGGCGCGCCTGTACTTCTAGTGCTGAACGAAAACCAATGATTGTGGATCCTGTTTTCATGCGAAATGGCTAAAAGAAATGTTTCACGTTTGTTACACTCAAACAGTGTCTCCTGTCATATGCTGAACTGGTCGCATTGTGGATTTTGCCTAAAACATGATTTTGGACAATGTTCATGGAACTCAGCTTAAAACGTACTTGCAGACTTGAAAATCCTTGCCTATTGTAGGGCGCGCCTGTACTTCCAGTGCTGAACGAAAACCAATGATTTTGGATCCTGTTTTCATGCGAAATGGCTAAAAGAAATGTTTCACGTTTGTTACACTCAAACAGTGTCTCCTGTCATATGCTGAACTGGTCGCATTGTGGATTTTGCCTAAAACATGATTTTGGACAATGTTCATGGAACTCAGCTTAAAACGTACTTGCAGACTTGAAAATCCTTGCCTTTTGTAGGGCGCGCCTGTACTTCCAGTGCTGAACGAAAACCAATTATTTTGGATCCTGTTTTCATGCGAAATGGCTAAAAGAAATGTTTCACGTTTGTTACACTCAAACAGTGTCTCCTGTCATATGCTGAACTGGTCGCATTGTGGATTTTGCCTAAAACATGATTTTGGACAATGTTCATGGAACTCAGCTTAAAACGTACTTGCAGACTTGAAAATCCTTGCCTTTTGTAGGGCGCGCCTGTACTTCCAGTGCTGAACGAAAACCAATGATTTTGGATCCTGTTTTCATGCGAAATGGCTAAAAGAAATGTTTCAAGTTTGTTACACTCAAACAGTGTCTCCTGTCATATGCTGAACTGGTCGCATTGTGGATTTTGCCTAAAACATGATTTTGGACAATGTTCATGGAACTCAGCTTAAAACGTACTTGCAGACTTGAAAATCCTTGCCTATTGTAGGGCGCGCCTGTACTTCCAGTGCTGAACGAAAACCAATGATTTTGGATCCTGTTTTCATGCGAAATGGCTAAAAGAAATGTTTCAAGTTTGTTACACTCAAACAGTGTCTCCTGTCATATGCTGAACTGGTCGCATTGTGGATTTTGCCTAAAACATGATTTTGGACAATGTTCATGGAACTCAGCTTAAAACGTACTTGCAGACTTGAAAATCCTTGCCTATTGTAGGGCGCGCCTGTACTTCCAGTGCTGAACGAAAACCAATGATTTTGGATCCTGTTTTCATGCGAAATGGCTAAAATAAATGTTTCAAGTTTGTTACACTCAAACAGTGTCTCCTGTCATATGCTGAACTGGTCGCATTGTGGATTTAGCCAAAAAACATACTTTTGGACAATGTTCATGGAACTCAGCTTAAAACGTACTTGCAGACTTGAAAATCCTTGCCTATTGTAGGGCGCGCCTGTACTGCTAGTGCTGAACGAAAACCAATGATTGTGGATCCTGTTTTCATGCGAAATGGCTAAAAGAAATGTTTCACTTTTGTTACACTCAAACAGTGTCTCCTGTCATATGCTGAACTGGTCGCATTGTGGATTTTGCCTAAAACATGATTTTGGACAATGTTCATGGAACTCAGCTTAAAACGTACTTGCAGACTTGAAAATCCTTGCCTATTGTAGGGCGCGCCTGTACTTCCAGTGCTGAACGAAAACCAATGATTTTGGATCCTGTTTTCATGCGAAATGGCTAAAAGAAATGTTTCACGTTTGTTACACTCAAACAGTGTCTCCTGTCATATGCTGAACTGGTCGCATTGTGGATTTTGCCTAAAACATGATTTTGGACAATGTTAATGGAACTCAGCTTAAAACGTACTTGCAGACTTGAAAATCCTTGCCTTTTGTAGGGCGCGCCTGTACTTCCAGTGCTGAACGAAAACCAATTATTTTGGATCCTGTTTTCATGCGAAATGGCTAAAAGAAATGTTTCACGTTTGTTACACTCAAACAGTGTCTCCTGTCATATGCTGAACTGGTCGCATTGTGGATTTTGCCTAAAACATGATTTTGGACAATGTTCATGGAACTCAGCTTAAAACGTACTTGCAGACTTGAAAATCCTTGCCTTTTGTAGGGCGCGCCTGTACTTCCAGTGCTGAACGAAAACCAATGATTTTGGATCCTGTTTTCATGCGAAATGGCTAAAAGAAATGTTTCACGTTTGTTACACTCAAACAGTGTCTCCTGTCATATGCTGAACTGGTCGCATTGTGGATTTTGCCTAAAACATGATTTTGGACAATGTTCATGGAACTCAGCTTAAAACGTACTTGCAGACTTGAAAATCCTTGCCTATTGTAGGGCGCGCCTGTACTTCCAGTGCTGAACGAAAACCAATGATTTTGGATCCTGTTTTCATGCGAAATGGCTCAAAGAAATGTTTCAAGTTTGTTACACTCAAACAGTGTCTCCTGTCATATGCTGAACTGGTCGCATTGTGGATTTTGCCTAAAACATGATTTTGGACAATGTTCATGGAACTCAGCTTAAAACGTACTTGCAGACTTGAAAATCCTTGCCTATTGTAGGGCGCGCCTGTACTTCCAGTGCTGAACGAAAACCAATGATTTTGGATCCTGTTTTCATGCGAAATGGCTAAAATAAATGTTTCAAGTTTGTTACACTCAAACAGTGTCTCCTGTCATATGCTGAACTGGTCGCATTGTGGATTTAGCCAAAAAACATACTTTTGGACAATGTTCATGGAACTCAGCTTAAAACGTACTTGCAGACTTGAAAATCCTTGCCTATTGTAGGGCGCGCCTGTACTTCTAGTGCTGAACGAAAACCAATGATTGTGGATCCTGTTTTCATGCGAAATGGCTAAAAGAAATGTTTCACGTTTGTTACACTCAAACAGTGTCTCCTGTCATATGCTGAACTGGTCGCATTGTGGATTTTGCCTAAAACATGATTTTGGACAATGTTCATGGAACTCAGCTTAAAACGTACTTGCAGACTTGAAAATCCTTGCCTATTGTAGGGCGCGCCTGTACTTCCAGTGCTGAACGAAAACCAATGATTTTGGATCCTGTTTTCATGCGAAATGGCTAAAAGAAATGTTTCACGTTTGTTACACTCAAACAGTGTCTCCTGTCATATGCTGAACTGGTCGCATTGTGGATTTTGCCTAAAACATGATTTTGGACAATGTTCAGGGAACTCAGCTTAAAACGTACTTGCAGACTTGAAAATCCTTGCCTTTTGTAGGGCGCGCCTGTACTTCCAGTGCTGAACGAAAACCAATTATTTTGGATCCTGTTTTCATGCGAAATGGCTAAAAGAAATGTTTCACGTTTGTTACACTCAAACAGTGTCTCCTGTCATATGCTGAACTGGTCGCATTGTGGATTTTGCCTAAAACATGATTTTGGACAATGTTCATGGAACTCAGCTTAAAACGTACTTGCAGACTTGAAAATCCTTGCCTTTTGTAGGGCGCGCCTGTACTTCCAGTGCTGAACGAAAACCAATGATTTTGGATCCTGTTTTCATGCGAAATGGCTAAAAGAAATGTTTCACGTTTGTTACACTCAAACAGTGTCTCCTGTCATATGCTGAACTGGTCGCATTGTGGATTTTGCCTAAAACATGATTTTGGACAATGTTCATGGAACTCAGCTTAAAACGTACTTGCAGACTTGAAAATCCTTGCCTATTGTAGGGCGCGCCTGTACTTCCAGTGCTGAACGAAAACCAATGATTTTGGATCCTGTTTTCATGCGAAATGGCTAAAATAAATGTTTCAAGTTTGTTACACTCAAACAGTGTCTCCTGTCATATGCTGAACTGGTCGCATTGTGGATTTTGCCTAAAACATGATTTTGGACAATGTTCATGGAACTCAGCTTAAAACGTACTTGCAGACTTGAAAATCCTTGCCTATTGTAGGGCGCGCCTGTACTTCCAGTGCTGAACGAAAACCAATGATTTTGGATCCTGTTTTCATGCGAAATGGCTAAAAGAAATGTTTCACGTTTGTTACACTCAAACAGTGTCTCCTGTCATATGCTGAACTGGTCGCATTGTGGATTTTGCCTAAAACATGATTTTGGACAATGTTCATGGAACTCAGCTTAAAACGTACTTGCAGACTTGAAAATCCTTGCCTTTTGTAGGGCGCGCCTGTACTTCCAGTGCTGAACGAAAACCAATGATTTTGGATCCTGTTTTCATGCGAAATGGCTAAAAGAAATGTTTCACGTTTGTTACACTCAAACAGTGTCTCCTGTCATATGCTGAACTGGTCGCATTGTGGATTTTGCCTAAAACATGATTTTGGACAATGTTCATGGAACTCAGCTTAAAACGTACTTGCAGACTTGAAAATCCTTGCCTATTGTAGGGCGCGCCTGTACTTCCAGTGCTGAACGAAAACCAATGATTTTGGATCCTGTTTTCATGCGAAATGGCTAAAAGAAATGTTTCAAGTTTGTTACACTCAAACAGTGTCTCCTGTCATATGCTGAACTGGTCGCATTGTGGATTTTGCCTAAAACATGATTTTGGACAATGTTCATGGAACTCAGCTTAAAACGTACTTGCAGACTTGAAAATCCTTGCCTATTGTAGGGCGCGCCTGTACTTCCAGTGCTGAACGAAAACCAATGATTTTGGATCCTGTTTTCATGCGAAATGGCTAAAATAAATGTTTCAAGTTTGTTACACTCAAACAGTGTCTCCTGTCATATGCTGAACTGGTCGCATTGTGGATTTAGCCAAAAAACATACTTTTGGACAATGTTCATGGAACTCAGCTTAAAACGTACTTGCAGACTTGAAAATCCTTGCCTATTGTAGGGCGCGCCTGTACTTCTAGTGCTGAACGAAAACCAATGATTGTGGATCATGTTTTCATGCGAAATGGCTAAAAGAAATGTTTCACGTTTGTTACACTCAAACAGTGTCTCCTGTCATATGCTGAACTGGTCGCATTGTGGATTTTGCCTAAAACATGATTTTGGACAATGTTCATGGAACTCAGCTTAAAACGTACTTGCAGACTTGAAAATCCTTGCCTATTGTAGGGCGCGCCTGTACTTCCAGTGCTGAACGAAAACCAATGATTTTGGATCCTGTTTTCATGCGAAATGGCTAAAAGAAATGTTTCACGTTTGTTACACTCAAACAGTGTCTCCTGTCATATGCTGAACTGGTCGCATTGTGGATTTTGCCTAAAACATGATTTTGGACAATGTTCATGGAACTCAGCTTAAAACGTACTTGCAGACTTGAAAATCCTTGCCTTTTGTAGGGCGCGCCTGTACTTCCAGTGCTGAACGAAAACCAATTATTTTGGATCCTGTTTTCATGCGAAATGGCTAAAAGAAATGTTTCACGTTTGTTACACTCAAACAGTGTCTCCTGTCATATGCTGAACTGGTCGCATTGTGGATTTTGCCTAAAACATGATTTTGGACAATGTTCATGGAACTCAGCTTAAAACGTACTTGCAGACTTGAAAATCCTTGCCTTTTGTAGGGCGCGCCTGTACTTCCAGTGCTGAACGAAAACCAATGATTTTGGATCCTGTTTTCATGCGAAATGGCTAAAAGAAATGTTTCACGTTTGTTACACTCAAACAGTGTCTCCTGTCATATGCTGAACTGGTCGCATTGTGGATTTTGCCTAAAACATGATTTTGGACAATGTTCATGGAACTCTGCTTAAAACGTACTTGCAGACTTGAAAATCCTTGCCTATTGTAGGGCGCGCCTGTACTTCCAGTGCTGAACGAAAACCAATGATTTTTGATCCTGTTTTCATGCGAAATGGCTAAAAGAAATGTTTCAAGTTTGTTACACTCAAACAGTGTCTCCTGTCATATGCTGAACTGGTCGCATTGTGGATTTTGCCTAAAACATGATTTTGGACAATGTTCATGGAACTCAGCTTAAAACGTACTTGCAGACTTGAAAATCCTTGCCTATTGTAGGGCGCGCCTGTACTTCCAGTGCTGAACGAAAACCAATGATTTTGGATCCTGTTTTCATGCGAAATGGCTAAAAGAAATGTTTCAAGTTTGTTACACTCAAACAGTGTCTCCTGTCATATGCTGAACTGGTCGCATTGTGGATTTAGCCAAAAAACATACTTTTGGACAATGTTCATGGAACTCAGCTTAAAACGTACTTGCAGACTTGAAAATCCTTGCCTATTGTAGGGCGCGCCTGTACTTCTAGTGCTGAACGAAAACCAATGATTGTGGATCCTGTTTTCATGCGAAATGGCTAAAAGAAATGTTTCACGTTTGTTACACTCAAACAGTGTCTCCTGTCATATGCTGAACTGGTCGCATTGTGGATTTTGCCTAAAACATGATTTTGGACAATGTTCATGGAACTCAGCTTAAAACGTACTTGCAGACTTGAAAATCCTTGCCTATTGTAGGGCGCGCCTGTACTTCCAGTGCTGAACGAAAACCAATGATTTTGGATCCTGTTTTCATGCGAAATGGCTAAAAGAAATGTTTCACGTTTGTTACACTCAAACAGTGTCTCCTGTCATATGCTGAACTGGTCGCATTGTGGATTTTGCCTAAAACATGATTTTGGACAATGTTCATGGAACTCAGCTTAAAACGTACTTGCAGACTTGAAAATCCTTGCCTTTTGTAGGGCGCGCCTGTACTTCCAGTGCTGAACGAAAACCAATGATTTTGGATCCTGTTTTCATGCGAAATGGCTAAAAGAAATGTTTCACGTTTGTTACACTCAAACAGTGTCTCCTGTCATATGCTGAACTGGTCGCATTGTGGATTTTGCCTAAAACATGATTTTGGACAATGTTCATGGAACTCAGCTTAAAACGTACTTGCAAACTTGAAAATCCTTGCCTTTTGTAGGGCGCGCCTGTACTTCCAGTGCTGAACGAAAACCAATGATTTTGGATCCTGTTTTCATGCGAAATGGCTAAAAGAAATGTTTCACGTTTGTTACACTCAAACAGTGTCTCCTGTCATATGCTGAACTGGTCGCATTGTGGATTTTGCCTAAAACATGATTTTGGACAATGTTCATGGAACTCAGCTTAAAACGTACTTGCAGACTTGAAAATCCTTGCCTATTGTAGGGCGCGCCTGTACTTCCAGTGCTGAACGAAAACCAATGATTTTGGATCCTGTTTTCATGCGAAATGGCTAAAAGAAATGTTTCAAGTTTGTTACACTCAAACAGTGTCTCCTGTCATATGCTGAACTGGTCGCATTGTGGATTTTGCCTAAAACATGATTTTGGACAATGTTCATGGAACTCAGCTTAAAACGTACTTGCAGACTTGAAAATCCTTGCCTATTGTAGGGCGCGCCTGTACTTCCAGTGCTGAACGAAAACCAATGATTTTGGATCCTGTTTTCATGCGAAATGGCTAAAAGAAATGTTTCACGTTTGTTACACTCAAACAGTGTCTCCTGTCATATGCTGAACTGGTCGCATTGTGGATTTTGCCTAAAACATGATTTTGGACAATGTTCATGGAACTCAGCTTAAAACGTACTTGCAGACTTGAAAATCCTTGCCTTTTGTAGGGCGCGCCTGTACTTCCAGTGCTGAACGAAAACCAATGATTTTGGATCCTGTTTTCATGCGAAATGGCTAAAATAAATGTTTCAAGTTTGTTACACTCAAACAGTGTCTCCTGTCATATGCTGAACTGGTCGCATTGTGGATTTTGCCTAAAACATGATTTTGGACAATGTTCATGGAACTCAGCTTAAAACGTACTTGCAGACTTGAAAATCCTTGGCTTTTGTAGGGCGCGCCTGTACTTCCAGTGCTGAACGAAAACCAATGATTTTGGATCCTGTTTTCATGCGAAATGGCTAAAATAAATGTTTCAAGTTTGTTACACTCAAACAGTGTCTCCTGTCATATGCTGAACTGGTCGCATTGTGGATTTTGCCTAAAACATGATTTTGGACAATGTTCATGGAACTCAGCTTAAAACGTACTTGCAGACTTGAAAATCCTTGCCTATTGTAGGGCGCGCCTGTACTTCCAGTGCTGAACGAAAACCAATGATTTTGGATCCTGTTTTCATGCGAAATGGCTAAAATAAATGTTTCAAGTTTGTTACACTCAAACAGTGTCTCCTGTCATATGCTGAACTGGTCGCATTGTGGATTTTGCCTAAAACATGATTTTGGACAATGTTCATGGAACTCAGCTTAAAACGTACTTGCAGACTTGAAAATCCTTGGCTTTTGTAGGGCGCGCCTGTACTTCCAGTGCTGAACGAAAACCAATGATTTTGGATCCTGTTTTCATGCGAAATGGCTAAAATAAATGTTTCAAGTTTGTTACACTCAAACAGTGTCTCCTGTCATATGCTGAACTGGTCGCATTGTGGATTTTGCCTAAAACATGATTTTGGACAATGTTCATGGAACTCAGCTTAAAACGTACTTGCAGACTTGAAAATCCTTGCCTATTGTAGGGCGCGCCTGTACTTCCAGTGCTGAACGAAAACCAATGATTTTGGATCCTGTTTTCATGCGAAATGGCTAAAAGAAATGTTTCACGTTTGTTACACTCAAACAGTGGCTCCTGTCATATGCTGAACTGGTCGCATTGTGGATTTAGACAAAAAACATGATTTTGGACAATGTTCATGGAACTCAGCTTAAAACGTACTTGCAGACTTGAAAATCCTTGCCTATTGTAGGGCGCGCCTGTACTTCTAGTGCTGAACGAAAACCAATGATTGTGGATCCTGTTTTCATGCGAAATGGCTAAAAGAAATGTTTCACGTTTGTTACACTCAAACAGTGGCTCCTGTCATATGCTGAACTGGTCGCATTGTGGATTTTGCCTAAAACATGATTTTGGACAATGTTCATGGAACTCAGCTTAAAACGTACTTGCAGACTTGAAAATCCTTGCCTTTTGTAGGGCGCGCCTGTACTTCCAGTGCTGAACGAAAACCAATGATTTTGGATCCTGTTTTCATGCGAAATGGCTAAAATAAATGTTTCAAGTTTGTTACACTCAAACAGTGTCTCCTGTCATATGCTGAACTGGTCGCATTGTGGATTTTGCCTAAAACATGATTTTGGACAATGTTCATGGAACTCAGCTTAAAACGTACTTGCAGACTTGAAAATCCTTGCCTATTGTAGGGCGCGCCTGTACTTCCAGTGCTGAACGAAAACCAATGATTTTGGATCCTGTTTTCATGCGAAATGGCTAAAATAAATGTTTCAAGTTTGTTACACTCAAACAGTGTCTCCTGTCATATGCTGAACTGGTCGCATTGTGGATTTTGCCTAAAACATGATTTTGGACAATGTTCATGGAACTCAGCTTAAAACGTACTTGCAGACTTGAAAATCCTTGCCTTTTGTAGGGCGCGCCTGTACTTCCAGTGCTGAACGAAAACCAATGATTTTGGATCCTGTTGTCATGCGAAATGGCTAAAATAAATGTTTCAAGTTTGTTACACTCAAACAGTGTCTCCTGTCATATGCTGAACTGGTCGCATTGTGGATTTTGCCTAAAACATGATTTTGGACAATGTTCATGGAACTCAGCTTAAAACGTACTTGCAGACTTGAAAATCCTTGCCTATTGTAGGGCGCGCCTGTACTTCCAGTGCTGAACGAAAACCAATGATTTTGGATCCTGTTTTCATGCGAAATGGCTAAAAGAAATGTTTCACGTTTGTTACACTCAAACAGTGGCTCCTGTCATATGCTGAACTGGTCGCATTGTGGATTTTGCCTAAAACATGATTTTGGACAATGTTCATGGAACTCAGTTTAAAACGTACTTGCAGACTTGAAAATCCTTGCCTTTTGTAGGGCGCGCCTGTACTTCCAGTGCTGAACGAAAACCAATGATTTTGGATCCTGTTTTCATGCGAAATGGCTAAAAGAAATGTTTCACGTTTGTTACACTCAAACAGTGTCTCCTGTCATATGCTGAACTGGTCGCATTGTGGATTTTGCCTAAAACATGATTTTGGACAATGTTCATGGAACTCAGCTTAAAACGTACTTGCAGACTTGAAAATCCTTGCCTATTGTAGGGCGCGCCTGTACTTCCAGTGCTGAACGAAAACCAATGATTTTGGATCCTGTTTTCATGCGAAATGGCTAAAAGAAATGTTTCACGTTTGTTACACTCAAACAGTGGCTCCTGTCATATGCTGAACTGGTCGCATTGTGGATTTAGACAAAAAACATGATTTTGGACAATGTTCATGGAACTCAGCTTAAAACGTACTTGCAGACTTGAAAATCCTTGCCTATTGTAGGGCGCGCCTGTACTTCTAGTGCTGAACGAAAACCAATGATTGTGGATCCTGTTTTCATGCGAAATGGCTAAAAGAAATGTTTCACGTTTGTTACACTCAAACAGTGGCTCCTGTCATATGCTGAACTGGTCGCATTGTGGATTTTGCCTAAAACATGATTTTGGACAATGTTCATGGAACTCAGCTTAAAACGTACTTGCAGACTTGAAAATCCTTGCCTTTTGTAGGGCGCGCCTGTACTTCCAGTGCTGAACGAAAACCAATGATTTTGGATCCTGTTTTCATGCGAAATGGCTAAAAGAAATGTTTCACGTTTGTTACACTCAAACAGTGTCTCCTGTCATATGCTGAACTGGTCGCATTGTGGATTTTGCCTAAAACATGATTTTGGACAATGTTCATGGAACTCAGCTTAAAACGTACTTGCAGACTTGAAAATCCTTGCCTATTGTAGGGCGCGCCTGTACTTCCAGTGCTGAACGAAAACCAATGATTTTGGATCCTGTTTTCATGCGAAATGGCTAAAAGAAATGTTTCACGTTTGTTACACTCAAACAGTGGCTCCTGTCATATGCTGAACTGGTCGCATTGTGGATTTAGACAAAAAACATGATTTTGGACAATGTTCATGGAACTCAGCTTAAAACGTACTTGCAGACTTGAAAATCCTTGCCTATTGTAGGGCGCGCCTGTACTTCTAGTGCTGAACGAAAACCAATGATTGTGGATCCTGTTTTCATGCGAAATGGCTAAAAGAAATGTTTCACGTTTGTTACACTCAAACAGTGGCTCCTGTCATATGCTGAACTGGTCGCATTGTGGATTTTGCCTAAAACATGATTTTGGACAATGTTCATGGAACTCAGCTTAAAACGTACTTGCAGACTTGAAAATCCTTGCCTTTTGTAGGGCGCGCCTGTACTTCCAGTGCTGAACGAAAACCAATGATTTTGGATCCTGTTTTCATGCGAAATGGCTAAAATAAATGTTTCAAGTTTGTTACACTCAAACAGTGTCTCCTGTCATATGCTGAACTGGTCGCATTGTGGATTTTGCCTAAAACATGATTTTGGACAATGTTCATGGAACTCAGCTTAAAACGTACTTGCAGACTTGAAAATCCTTGCCTATTGTAGGGCGCGCCTGTACTTCCAGTGCTGAACGAAAACCAATGATTTTGGATCCTGTTTTCATGCGAAATGGCTAAAATAAATGTTTCAAGTTTGTTACACTCAAACAGTGTCTCCTGTCATATGCTGAACTGGTCGCATTGTGGATTTTGCCTAAAACATGATTTTGGACAATGTTCATGGAACTCAGCTTAAAACGTACTTGCAGACTTGAAAATCCTTGCCTTTTGTAGGGCGCGCCTGTACTTCCAGTGCTGAACGAAAACCAATGATTTTGGATCCTGTTTTCATGCGAAATGGCTAAAATAAATGTTTCAAGTTTGTTACACTCAAACAGTGTCTCCTGTCATATGCTGAACTGGTCGCATTGTGGATTTTGCCTAAAACATGATTTTGGACAATGTTCATGGAACTCAGCTTAAAACGTACTTGCAGACTTGAAAATCCTTGCCTATTGTAGGGCGCGCCTGTACTTCCAGTGCTGAACGAAAACCAATGATTTTGGATCCTGTTTTCATGCGAAATGGCTAAAAGAAATGTTTCACGTTTGTTACACTCAAACAGTGGCTCCTGTCATATGCTGAACTGGTCGCATTGTGGATTTTGCCTAAAACATGATTTTGGACAATGTTCATGGAACTCAGTTTAAAACGTACTTGCAGACTTGAAAATCCTTGCCTTTTGTAGGGCGCGCCTGTACTTCCAGTGCTGAACGAAAACCAATGATTTTGGATCCTGTTTTCATGCGAAATGGCTAAAAGAAATGTTTCACGTTTGTTACACTCAAACAGTGTCTCCTGTCATATGCTGAACTGGTCGCATTGTGGATTTTGCCTAAAACATGATTTTGGACAATGTTCATGGAACTCAGCTTAAAACGTACTTGCAGACTTGAAAATCCTTGCCTTTTGTAGGGCGCGCCTGTACTTCCAGTGCTGAACGAAAACCAATGATTTTGGATAATGTTTTCATGCGAAATGGCTAAAATAAATGTTTCAAGTTTGTTACACTCAAACAGTGTCTCCTGTCATATGCTGAACTGGTCGCATTGTGGATTTTGCCTAAAACATGATTTTGGACAATGTTCATGGAACTCAGCTTAAAACGTACTTGCAGACTTGAAAATCCTTGCCTATTGTAGGGCGCGCCTGTACTTCCAGTGCTGAACGAAAACCAATGATTTTGGATCCTGTTTTCATGCGAAATGGCTAAAAGAAATGTTTCACGTTTGTTACACTCAAACAGTGGCTCCTGTCATATGCTGAACTGGTCGCATTGTGGATTTAGCCAAAAAACATGATTTTGGACAATGTTCATGGAACTCAGCTTAAAACGTACTTGCAGACTTGAAAATCCTTGCCTATTGTAGGGCGCGCCTGTACTTCTAAGTGCTGAACGAAAACCAATGATTGTGGATCCTGTTTTCATGCGAAATGGCTAAAAGAAATGTTTCACGTTTGTTACACTCAAACAGTGTCTCCTGTCATATGCTGAACTGGTCGCATTGTGGATTTTGCCTAAAACATGATTTTGGACAATGTTCATGGAACTCAGCTTAAAACGTACTTGCAGACTTGAAAATCCTTGCCTATTGTAGGGCGCGCCTGTACTTCCAGTGCTGAACGAAAACCAATGATTTTGGATCCTGTTTTCATGCGAAATGGCTAAAAGAAATGTTTCACGTTTGTTACACTCAAACAGTGGCTCCTGTCATATGCTGAACTGGTCGCATTGTGGATTTTGCCTAAAACATGATTTTGGACAATGTTCATGGAACTCAGCTTAAAACGTACTTGCAGACTTGAAAATCCTTGCCTTTTGTAGGGCGCGCCTGTACTTCCAGTGCTGAACGAAAACCAATGATTTTGGATCCTGTTTTCATGCGAAATGGCTAAAATAAATGTTTCAAGTTTTTTACACTCAAACAGTGTCTCCTGTCATATGCTGAACTGGTCGCATTGTGGATTTAGCCAAAAAACATGATTTTGGACAATGTTCATGGAACTCAGCTTAAAACGTACTTGCAGACTTGAAAATCCTTGCCTATTGTAGGGCGCGCCTGTACTTCTAGTGCTGAACGAAAACCAATGATTGTGGATCCTGTTTTCATGCGAAATGGCTAAAAGAAATGTTTCACGTTTGTTACACTCAAACAGTGTCTCCTGTCATATGCTGAACTGGTCGCATTGTGGATTTTGCCTAAAACATGATTTTGGACAATGTTCATGGAACTCAGCTTAAAACGTACTTGCAGACTTGAAAATCCTTGCCTATTGTAGGGCGCGCCTGTACTTCTAGTGCTGAACGAAAACCAATGATTGTGGATCCTGTTTTCATGCGAAATGGCTAAAAGAAATGTTTCACGTTTGTTACACTCAAACAGTGGCTCCTGTCATATGCTGAACTGGTCGCATTGTGGATTTTGCCTAAAACATGATTTTGGACAATGTTCATGGAACTCAGCTTAAAACGTACTTGCAGACTTGAAAATCCTTGCCTATTGTAGGGCGCGCCTGTACTTCCAGTGCTGAACGAAAACCAATGATTTTGGATCCTGTTTTCATGCGAAATGGCTAAAAGAAATGTTTCACGTTTGTTACACTCAAACAGTGGCTCCTGTCATATGCTGAACTGGTCGCATTGTGGATTTAGCCAAAAAACATGATTTTGGACAATGTTCATGGAACTCAGCTTAAAACGTACTTGCAGACTTGAAAATCCTTGCCTATTGTAGGGCGCGCCTGTACTTCTAAGTGCTGAACGAAAACCAATGATTGTGGATCCTGTTTTCATGCGAAATGGCTAAAAGAAATGTTTCACGTTTGTTACACTCAAACAGTGTCTCCTGTCATATGCTGAACTGGTCGCATTGTGGATTTTGCCTAAAACATGATTTTGGACAATGTTCATGGAACTCAGCTTAAAACGTACTTGCAGACTTGAAAATCCTTGCCTATTGTAGGGCGCGCCTGTACTTCTAGTGCTGAACGAAAACCAATGATTGTGGATCCTGTTTTCATGCGAAATGGCTAAAAGAAATGTTTCACGTTTGTTACACTCAAACAGTGGCTCCTGTCATATGCTGAACTGGTCGCATTGTGGATTTTGCCTAAAACATGATTTTGGACAATGTTCATGGAACTCAGCTTAAAACGTACTTGCAGACTTGAAAATCCTTGCCTATTGTAGGGCGCGCCTGTACTTCCAGTGCTGAACGAAAACCAATGATTTTGGATCCTGTTTTCATGCGAAATGGCTAAAAGAAATGTTTCACGTTTGTTACACTCAAACAGTGGCTCCTGTCATATGCTGAACTGGTCGCATTGTGGATTTTGCCTAAAACATGATTTTGGACAATGTTCATGGAACTCAGTTTAAAACGTACTTGCAGACTTGAAAATCCTTGCCTTTTGTAGGGCGCGCCTGTACTTCCAGTGCTGAACGAAAACCAATGATTTTGGATCCTGTTTTCATGCGAAATGGCTAAAAGAAATGTTTCACGTTTGTTACACTCAAACAGTGTCTCCTGTCATATGCTGAACTGGTCGCATTGTGGATTTTGCCTAAAACATGATTTTGGACAATGTTCATGGAACTCAGCTTAAAACGTACTTGCAGACTTGAAAATCCTTGCCTTTTGTAGGGCGCGCCTGTACTTCCAGTGCTGAACGAAAACCAATGATTTTGGATCCTGTTTTCATGCGAAATGGCTAAAATAAATGTTTCAAGTTTGTTACACTCAAACAGTGTCTCCTGTCATATGCTGAACTGGTCGCATTGTGGATTTTGCCTAAAACATGATTTTGGACAATGTTCATGGAACTCAGCTTAAAACGTACTTGCAGACTTGAAAATCCTTGCCTATTGTAGGGCGCGCCTGTACTTCCAGTGCTGAACGAAAACCAATGATTTTGGATCCTGTTTTCATGCGAAATGGCTAAAATAAATGTTTCACGTTTGTTACACTCAAACAGTGGCTCCTGTCATATGCTGAACTGGTCGCATTGTGGATTTAGCCAAAAAACATGATTTTGGACAATGTTCATGGAACTCAGCTTAAAACGTACTTGCAGACTTGAAAATCCTTGCCTATTGTAGGGCGCGCCTGTACTTCTAAGTGCTGAACGAAAACCAATGATTGTGGATCCTGTTTTCATGCGAAATGGCTAAAAGAAATGTTTCACGTTTGTTACACTCAAACAGTGTCTCCTGTCATATGCTGAACTGGTCGCATTGTGGATTTTGCCTAAAACATAATTTTGGACAATGTTCATGGAACTCAGCTTAAAACGTACTTGCAGACTTGAAAATCCTTGCCTATTGTAGGGCGCGCCTGTACTTCCAGTGCTGAACGAAAACCAATGATTTTGGATCCTGTTTTCATGCGAAATGGCTAAAAGAAATGTTTCACGTTTGTTACACTCAAACAGTGGCTCCTGTCATATGCTGAACTGGTCGCATTGTGGATTTTGCCTAAAACATGATTTTGGACAATGTTCATGGAACTCAGCTTAAAACGTACTTGCAGACTTGAAAATCCTTGCCTATTGTAGGGCGCGCCTGTACTTCTAAGTGCTGAACGAAAACCAATGATTTTGGATCCTGTTTTCATGCGAAATGGCTAAAAGAAATGTTTCACGTTTGTTACACTCAAACAGTGTCTCCTGTCATATGCTGAACTGGTCGCATTGTGGATTTTGCCTAAAACATGATTTTGGACAATGTTCATGGAACTCAGCTTAAAACGTACTTGCAGACTTGAAAATCCTTGCCTTTTGTAGGGCGCGCCTGTACTTCCAGTGCTGAACGAAAACCAATGATTTTGGATCCTGTTTTCATGCGAAATGGCTAAAATAAATGTTTCAAGTTTGTTACACTCAAACAGTGTCTCCTGTCATATGCTGAACTGGTCGCATTGTGGATTTAGCCAAAAAACATGATTTTGGACAATGTTCATGGAACTCAGCTTAAAACGTACTTGCAGACTTGAAAATCCTTGCCTATTGTAGGGCGCGCCTGTACTTCTAGTGCTGAACGAAAACCAATGATTGTGGATCCTGTTTTCATGCGAAATGGCTAAAAGAAATGTTTCACGTTTGTTACACTCAAACAGTGTCTCCTGTCATATGCTGAACTGGTCGCATTGTGGATTTTGCCTAAAACATGATTTTGGACAATGTTCATGGAACTCAGCTTAAAACGTACTTGCAGACTTGAAAATCCTTGCCTATTGTAGGGCGCGCCTGTACTTCCAGTGCTGAACGAAAACCAATGATTTTGGATCCTGTTTTCATGCGAAATGGCTAAAAGAAATGTTTCACGTTTGTTACACTCAAACAGTGTCTCCTGTCATATGCTGAACTGGTCGCATTGTGGATTTTGCCTAAAACATGATTTTGGACAATGTTCATGGAACTCAGCTTAAAACGTACTTGCAGACTTGAAAATCCTTGCCTTTTGTAGGGCGCGCCTGTACTTCCAGTGCTGAACGAAAACCAATGATTTTGGATCCTGTTTTCATGCGAAATGGCTAAAAGAAATGTTTCACGTTTGTTACACTCAAACAGTGTCTCCTGTCATATGCTGAACTGGTCGCATTGTGGATTTTGCCTAAAACATGATTTTGGACAATGTTCATGGAACTCAGCTTAAAACGTACTTGCAGACTTGAAAATCCTTGCCTTTTGTAGGGCGCGCCTGTACTTCCAGTGCTGAAAGAAAACCAATGATTTTGGATCCTGTTTTCATGCGAAATGGCTAAAAGAAATGTTTCACGTTTGTTACACTCAAACAGTGGCTCCTGTCATATGCTGAACTGGTCGCATTGTGGATTTAGCCAAAAAACATGATTTTGGACAATGTTCATGGAACTCAGCTTAAAACGTACTTGCAGACTTGAAAATCCTTGCCTATTGTAGGGCGCGCCTGTACTTCTAAGTGCTGAACGAAAACCAATGATTTTGGATCCTGTTTTCATGCGAAATGGCTAAAAGAAATGTTTCACGTTTGTTACACTCAAACAGTGTCTCCTGTCATATGCTGAACTGGTCGCATTGTGGATTTTGCCTAAAACATGATTTTGGACAATGTTCATGGAACTCAGCTTAAAACGTACTTGCAGACTTGAAAATCCTTGCCTTTTGTAGGGCGCGCCTGTACTTCCAGTGCTGAACGAAAACCAATGATTTTGGATCCTGTTTTCATGCGAAATGGCTAAAAGAAATGTTTCACGTTTGTTACACTCAAACAGTGGCTCCTGTCATATGCTGAACTGGTCGCATTGTGGATTTTGCCTAAAACATGATTTTGGACAATGTTCATGGAACTCAGTTTAAAACGTACTTGCAGACTTGAAAATCCTTGCCTTTTGTAGGGCGCGCCTGTACTTCCAGTGCTGAACGAAAACCAATGATTTTGGATCCTGTTTTCATGCGAAATGGCTAAAAGAAATGTTTCACGTTTGTTACACTCAAACAGTGTCTCCTGTCATATGCTGAACTGGTCGCATTGTGGATTTTGCCTAAAAAATGATTTTGGACAATGTTCATGGAACTCAGCTTAAAACGTACTTGCAGACTTGAAAATCCTTGCCTTTTGTAGGGCGCGCCTGTACTTCCAGTGCTGAACGAAAACCAATGATTTTGGATCCTGTTTTCATGCGAAATGGCTAAAATAAATGTTTCAAGTTTGTTACACTCAAACAGTGTCTCCTGTCATATGCTGAACTGGTCGCATTGTGGATTTAGCCAAAAAACATGATTTTGGACAATGTTCATGGAACTCAGCTTAAAACGTACTTGCAGACTTGAAAATCCTTGCCTATTGTAGGGCGCGCCTGTACTTCTAGTGCTGAACGAAAACCAATGATTGTGGATCCTGTTTTCATGCGAAATGGCTAAAAGAAATGTTTCACGTTTGTTACACTCAAACAGTGGCTCCTGTCATATGCTGAACTGGTCGCATTGTGGATTTAGCCAAAAAACATGATTTTGGACAATGTTCATGGAACTCAGCTTAAAACGTACTTGCAGACTTGAAAATCCTTGCCTATTGTAGGGCGCGCCTGTACTTCTAAGTGCTGAACGAAAACCAATGATTGTGGATCCTGTTTTCATGCGAAATGGCTAAAAGAAATGTTTCACGTTTGTTACACTCAAACAGTGTCTCCTGTCATATGCTGAACTGGTCGCATTGTGGATTTTGCCTAAAACATGATTTTGGACAATGTTCATGGAACTCAGCTTAAAACGTACTTGCAGACTTGAAAATCCTTGCCTATTGTAGGGCGCGCCTGTACTTCCAGTGCTGAACGAAAACCAATGATTTTGGATCCTGTTTTCATGCGAAATGGCTAAAAGAAATGTTTCACGTTTGTTACACTCAAACAGTGGCTCCTGTCATATGCTGAACTGGTCGCATTGTGGATTTTGCCTAAAACATGATTTTGGACAATGTTCATGGAACTCAGCTTAAAACGTACTTGCAGACTTGAAAATCCTTGCCTTTTGTAGGGCGCGCCTCTACTTCCAGTGCTGAACGAAAACCAATGATTTTGGATCCTGTATTCATGCGAAATGGCTAAAAGAAATGTTTCACGTTTGTTACACTCAAACAGTGGCTCCTGTCATATGCTGAACTGGTCGCATTGTGGATTTAGCCAAAAAACATGATTTTGGACAATGTTCATGGAACTCAGCTTAAAACGTACTTGCAGACTTGAAAATCCTTGCCTATTGTAGGGCGCGCCTGTACTTCCAGTGCTGAACGAAAACCAATGATTTTGGATCCTGTTTTCATGCGAAATGGCTAAAAGAAATGTTTCACGTTTGTTACACTCAAACAGTGGCTCCTGTCATATGCTGAACTGGTCGCATTGTGGATTTTGCCTAAAACATGATTTTGGACAATGTTCATGGAACTCAGCTTAAAACGTACTTGCAGACTTGAAAATCCTTGCCTTTTGTAGGGCGCGCCTGTACTTCCAGTGCTGAACGAAAACCAATGATTTTGGATCCTGTTTTCATGCGAAATGGCTAAAATAAATGTTTCAAGTTTGTTACACTCAAACAGTGTCTCCTGTCATATGCTGAACTGGTCGCATTGTGGATTTAGCCAAAAAACATGATTTTGGACAATGTTCATGGAACTCAGCTTAAAACGTACTTGCAGACTTGAAAATCCTTGCCTATTGTAGGGCGCGCCTGTACTTCTAGTGTTGAACGAAAACCAATGATTGTGGATCCTGTTTTCATGCGAAATGGCTAAAAGAAATCTTTCACGTTTGTTACACTCAAACAGTGTCTCCTGTCATATGCTGAACTGGTCGCATTGTGGATTTTGCCTAAAACATGATTTTGGACAATGTTCATGGAACTCAGCTTAAAAGGTACTTGCAGACTTGAAAATCCTTGCCTATTGTAGGGCGCGCCTGTACTTCTAGTGCTGAACGAAAACCAATGATTGGGGATCCTGTTTTCATGCGAAATGGCTAAAAGAAATGTTTCACGTTTGTTACACTCAAACAGTGTCTCCTGTCATATGCTGAACTGGTCGCATTGTGGATTTTGCCTAAAACATGATTTTGGACAATGTTCATGGAACTCAGCTTAAAACGTACTTGCAGACTTGAAAATCCTTGCCTTTTGTAGGGCGCGCCTGTACTTCCAGTGCTGAACGAAAACCAATGATTTTGGATCCTGTTTTCATGCGAAATGGCTAAAAGAAATGTTTCACGTTTGTTACACTCAAACAGTGTCTCCTGTCATATGCTGAACTGGTCGCATTGTGGATTTTGCCTAAAACATGATTTTGGACAATGTTCATGGAACTCAGC
This sequence comes from Coregonus lavaretus, assembly GCF_964263955.1. NCBI lineage: Eukaryota > Metazoa > Chordata > Actinopteri > Salmoniformes > Salmonidae > Coregonus > Coregonus lavaretus. Next base: position 383,993 of record NW_028162633.1, read on the forward strand.
TTAAAACGTACTTGCAGACTTGAAAATCCTTGCCTTTTGTAGGGCGCGCCTGTACTTCCAGTGCTGAACGAAAACCAATGATTTTGGATCCTGTTTTCATGCGAAATGGCTAAAAGAAATGTTTCACGTTTGTTACACTCAAACAGTGGCTCCTGTCATATGCTGAACTGGTCGCATTGTGGATTTAGCCAAAAAACATGATTTTGGACAATGTTCATGGAACTCAGCTTAAAACGTACTTGCAGACTTGAAAATCCTTGCCTATTGTAGGGCGCGCCTGTACTTCTAAGTGCTGAACGAAAACCAATGATTTTGGATCCTGTTTTCATGCGAAATGGCTAAAAGAAATGTTTCACGTTTGTTACACTCAAACAGTGGCTCCTGTCATATGCTGAACTGGTCGCATTGTGGATTTTGCCTAAAACATGATTTTGGACAATGTTCATGGAACTCAGCTTAAAACGTACTTGCAGACTTGAAAATCCTTGCCTTTTGTAGGGCGCGCCTGTACTTCCAGTGCTGAACGAAAACCAATGATTTTGGATCCTGTTTTCATGCGAAATGGCTAAAAGAAATGTTTCACGTTTGTTACACTCAAACAGTGGCTCCTGTCATATGCTGAACTGGTCGCATTGTGGATTTAGCCAAAAAACATGATTTTGGACAATGTTCATGGAACTCAGCTTAAAACGTACTTGCAGACTTGAAAATCCTTGCCTATTGTAGGGCGCGCCTGTACTTCTAAGTGCTGAACGAAAACCAATGATTGTGGATCCTGTTTTCATGCGAAATGGCTAAAAGAAATGTTTCACGTTTGTTACACTCAAACAGTGTCTCCTGTCATATGCTGAACTGGTCGCATTGTGGATTTTGCCTAAAACATGATTTTGGACAATGTTCATGGAACTCAGCTTAAAACGTACTTGCAGACTTGAAAATCCTTGCCTATTGTAGGGCGCGCCTGTACTTCCAGTGCTGAACGAAAACCAATGATTTTGGATCCTGTTTTCATGCGAAATGGCTAAAAGAAATGTTTCACGTTTGTTACACTCAAACAGTGGCTCCTGTCATATGCTGAACTGGTCGCATTGTGGATTTTGCCTAAAACATGATTTTGGACAATGTTCATGGAACTCAGCTTAAAACGTACTTGCAGACTTGAAAATCCTTGCCTTTTGTAGGGCGCGCCTGTACTTCCAGTGCTGAACGAAAACCAATGATTTTGGATCCTGTTTTCATGCGAAATGGCTAAAATAAATGTTTCAAGTTTGTTACACTCAAACAGTGTCTCCTGTCATATGCTGAACTGGTCGCATTGTGGATTTAGCCAAAAAACATGATTTTGGACAATGTTCATGGAACTCAGCTTAAAACGTACTTGCAGACTTGAAAATCCTTGCCTATTGTAGGGCGCGCCTGTACTTCTAGTGCTGAACGAAAACCAATGATTGTGGATCCTGTTTTCATGCGAAATGGCTAAAAGAAATGTTTCACGTTTGTTACACTCAAACAGTGTCTCCTGTCATATGCTGAACTGGTCGCATTGTGGATTTTGCCTAAAACATGATTTTGGACAATGTTCATGGAACTCAGCTTAAAATGTACTTGCAGACTTGAAAATCCTTGCCTATTGTAGGGCGCGCCTGTACTTCTAGTGCTGAACGAAAACCAATGATTGTGGATCCTGTTTTCATGCGAAATGGCTAAAAGAAATGTTTCACGTTTATTACACTCAAACAGTGTCTCCTGTCATATGCTGAACTGGTCGCATTGTGGATTTTGCCTAAAACATGATTTTGGACAATGTTCATGGAACTCAGCTTAAAACGTACTTGCAGACTTGAAAATCCTTGCCTATTGTAGGGCGCGCCTGTACTTCCAGTGCTGAACGAAAACCAATGATTTTGGATCCTGTTTTCATGCGAAATGGCTAAAAGAAATGTTTCACGTTTGTTACACTCAAACAGTGTCTCCTGTCATATGCTGAACTGGTCGCATTGTGGATTTTGCCTAAAACATGATTTTGGACAATGTTCATGGAACTCAGCTTAAAACGTACTTGCAGACTTGAAAATCCTTGCCTTTTGTAGGGCGCGCCTGTACTTCCAGTGCTGAACGAAAACCAATGATTTTGGATCCTGTTTTCATGCGAAATGGCTAAAAGAAATGTTTCACGTTGGTTACACTCAAACAGTGTCTCCTGTCATATGCTGAACTGGTCGCATTGTGGATTTTGCCTAAAACATGATTTTGGACAATGTTCATGGAACTCAGTTTAAAACGTACTTGCAGACTTGAAAATCCTTGCCTATTGTAGGGCGCGCCTGTACTTCCAGTGCTGAACGAAAACCAATGATTTTGGATCCTGTTTTCATGCGAAATGGCTAAAAGAAATGTTTCAAGTTTGTTACACTCAAACAGTGTCTCCTGTCATATGCTGAACTGGTCGCATTGTGGATTTTGCCTAAAACATGATTTTGGACAATGTTCATGGAACTCAGCTTAAAACGTACTTGCAGACTTGAAAATCCTTGCCTATTGTAGGGCGCGCCTGTACTTCTAGTGCTGAACGAAAACCAATGATTGTGGATCCTGTTTTCATGCGAAATGGCTAAAATAAATGTTTCACGTTTGTTACACTCAAACAGTGTCTCCTGTCATATGCTGAACTGGTCGCATTGTGGATTTTGCCTAAAACATGATTTTGGACAATGTTCATGGAACTCAGCTTAAAACGTACTTGCAGACTTGAAAATCCTTGCCTATTGTAGGGCGCGCCTGTACTTCCAGTGCTGAACGAAAACCAATGATTTTGGATCCTGTTTTCATGCGAAATGGCTAAAAGAAATGTTTCACGTTTGTTACACTCAAACAGTGTCTCCTGTCATATGCTGAACTGGTCGCATTGTGGATTTTGCCTAAAACATGATTTTGGACAATGTTCATGGAACTCAGCTTAAAACGTACTTGCAGACTTGAAAATCCTTGCCTTTTGTAGGGCGCGCCTGTACTTCCAGTGATGACCGAAAACCAATGATTTTGGATCCTGTTTTCATGCGAAATGGCTAAAATAAATGTTTCAAGTTTGTTACACTCAAACAGTGTCTCCTGTCATATGCTGAACTGGTCGCATTGTGGATTTAGCCTAAAACATGATTTTGGACAATGTTCATGGAACTCAGCTTAAAACGTACTTGCAGACTTGAAAATCCTTGCCTTTTGTAGGGCGCGCCTGTACTTCCAGTGCTGAACGAAAACCAATGATTTTGGATCCTGTTTTCATGCGAAATGGCTAAAATAAATGTTTCAAGTTTGTTACACTCAAACAGTGTCTCCTGTCATATGCTGAACTGGTCGCATTGTGGATTTTGCCTAAAACATGATTTTGGACAATGTTCATGGAACTCAGCTTAAAACGTACTTGCAGACTTGAAAATCCTTGCCTATTGTAGGGCGCGCCTGTACTTCCAGTGCTGAACGAAAACCAATGATTTTGGATCCTGTTTTCATGCGAAATGGCTAAAAGAAATGTTTCACGTTTGTTACACTCAAACAGTGGCTCCTGTCATATGCTGAACTGGTCGCATTGTGGATTTAGCCAAAAAACATGATTTTGGACAATGTTCATGGAACTCAGCTTAAAACGTACTTGCAGACTTGAAAATCCTTGCCTATTGTAGGGCGCGCCTGTACTTCTAAGTGCTGAACGAAAACCAATGATTGTGGATCCTGTTTTCATGCGAAATGGCTAAAAGAAATGTTTCACGTTTGTTACACTCAAACAGTGTCTCCTGTCATATGCTGAACTGGTCGCATTGTGGATTTTGCCTAAAACATGATTTTGGACAATGTTCATGGAACTCAGCTTAAAACGTACTTGCAGACTTGAAAATCCTTGCCTATTGTAGGGCGCGCCTGTACTTCCAGTGCTGAACGAAAACCAATGATTTTGGATCCTGTTTTCATGCGAAATGGCTAAAAGAAATGTTTCACGTTTGTTACACTCAAACAGTGGCTCCTGTCATATGCTGAACTGGTCGCATTGTGGATTTTGCCTAAAACATGATTTTGGACAATGTTCATGGAACTCAGTTTAAAACGTACTTGCAGACTTGAAAATCCTTGCCTTTTGTAGGGCGCGCCTGTACTTCCAGTGCTGAACGAAAACCAATGATTTTGGATCCTGTTTTCATGCGAAATGGCTAAAATAAATGTTTCAAGTTTGTTACACTCAAACAGTGTCTCCTGTCATATGCTGAACTGGTCGCATTGTGGATTTAGCCTAAAACATGATTTTGGACAATGTTCATGGAACTCAGCTTAAAACGTACTTGCAGACTTGAAAATCCTTGCCTATTGTAGGGCGCGCCTGTACTTCCAGTGCTGAACGAAAACCAATGATTTTGGATCCTGTTTTCATGCGAAATGGCTAAAATAAATGTTTCAAGTTTGTTACACTCAAACAGTGTCTCCTGTCATATGCTGAACTGGTCGCATTGTGGATTTAGCCAAAAAACATGATTTTGGACAATGTTCATGGAACTCAGCTTAAAACGTACTTGCAGACTTGAAAATCCTTGCCTATTGTAGGGCGCGCCTGTACTTCTAGTGCTGAACGAAAACCAATGATTGTGGATCCTGTTTTCATGCGAAATGGCTAAAAGAAATCTTTCACGTTTGTTACACTCAAACAGTGTCTCCTGTCATATGCTGAACTGGTCGCATTGTGGATTTTGCCTAAAACATGATTTTGGACAATGTTCATGGAACTCAGCTTAAAAGGTACTTGCAGACTTGAAAATCCTTGCCTATTGTAGGGCGCGCCTGTACTTCTAGTGCTGAACGAAAACCAATGATTGTGGATCCTGTTTTCATGCGAAATGGCTAAAAGAAATGTTTCACGTTTGTTACACTCAAACAGTGTCTCCTGTCATATGCTGAACTGGTCGCATTGTGGATTTTGCCTAAAACATGATTTTGGACAATGTTCATGGAACTCAGCTTAAAACGTACTTGCAGACTTGAAAATCCTTGCCTTTTGTAGGGCGCGCCTGTACTTCCAGTGCTGAACGAAAACCAATGATTTTGGATCCTGTTTTCATGCGAAATGGCTAAAAGAAATGTTTCACGTTTGTTACACTCAAACAGTGTCTCCTGTCATATGCTGAACTGGTCGCATTGTGGATTTTGCCTAAAACATGATTTTGGACAATGTTCATGGAACTCAGCTTAAAACGTACTTGCAGACTTGAAAATCCTTGCCTTTTGTAGGGCGCGCCTGTACTTCCAGTGCTGAACGAAAACCAATGATTTTGGATCCTGTTTTCATGCGAAATGGCTAAAAGAAATGTTTCACGTTTGTTACACTCAAACAGTGGCTCCTGTCATATGCTGAACTGGTCGCATTGTGGATTTAGCCAAAAAACATGATTTTGGACAATGTTCATGGAACTCAGCTTAAAACGTACTTGCAGACTTGAAAATCCTTGCCTATTGTAGGGCGCGCCTGTACTTCTAAGTGCTGAACGAAAACCAATGATTTTGGATCCTGTTTTCATGCGAAATGGCTAAAAGAAATGTTTCACGTTTGTTACACTCAAACAGTGGCTCCTGTCATATGCTGAACTGGTCGCATTGTGGATTTTGCCTAAAACATGATTTTGGACAATGTTCATGGAACTCAGCTTAAAACGTACTTGCAGACTTGAAAATCCTTGCCTATTGTAGGGCGCGCCTGTACTTCTAGTGCTGAACGAAAACCAATGATTTTGGATCCTGTTTTCATGCGAAATGGCTAAAAGAAATGTTTCACGTTTGTTACACTCAAACAGTGTCTCCTGTCATATGCTGAACTGGTCGCATTGTGGATTTTGCCTAAAACATGATTTTGGACAATGTTCATGGAACTCAGCTTAAAACGTACTTGCAGACTTGAAAATCCTTGCCTTTTGTAGGGCGCGCCTGTACTTCCAGTGCTGAACGAAAACCAATGATTTTGGATCCTGTTTTCATGCGAAATGGCTAAAAGAAATGTTTCACGTTTGTTACACTCAAACAGTGGCTCCTGTCATATGCTGAACTGGTCGCATTGTGGATTTAGCCAAAAAACATGATTTTGGACAATGTTCATGGAACTCAGCTTAAAACGTACTTGCAGACTTGAAAATCCTTGCCTATTGTAGGGCGCGCCTGTACTTCTAAGTGCTGAACGAAAACCAATGATTTTGGATCCTGTTTTCATGCGAAATGGCTAAAAGAAATGTTTCACGTTTGTTACACTCAAACAGTGGCTCCTGTCATATGCTGAACTGGTCGCATTGTGGATTTTGCCTAAAACATGATTTTGGACAATGTTCATGGAACTCAGCTTAAAACGTACTTGCAGACTTGAAAATCCTTGCCTATTGTAGGGCGCGCCTGTACTTCTAAGTGCTGAACGAAAACCAATGATTGTGGATCCTGTTTTCATGCGAAATGGCTAAAAGAAATGTTTCACGTTTGTTACACTCAAACAGTGTCTCCTGTCATATGCTGAACTGGTCGCATTGTGGATTTTGCCTAAAACATGATTTTGGACAATGTTCATGGAACTCAGCTTAAAACGTACTTGCAGACTTGAAAATCCTTGCCTATTGTAGGGCGCGCCTGTACTTCCAGTGCTGAACGAAAACCAATGATTTTGGATCCTGTTTTCATGCGAAATGGCTAAAAGAAATGTTTCACGTTTGTTACACTCAAACAGTGGCTCCTGTCATATGCTGAACTGGTCGCATTGTGGATTTTGCCTAAAACATGATTTTGGACAATGTTCATGGAACTCAGTTTAAAACGTACTTGCAGACTTGAAAATCCTTGCCTTTTGTAGGGCGCGCCTGTACTTCCAGTGCTGAACGAAAACCAATGATTTTGGATCCTGTTTTCATGCGAAATGGCTAAAAGAAATGTTTCACGTTTGTTACACTCAAACAGTGGCTCCTGTCATATGCTGAACTGGTCGCATTGTGGATTTAGCCAAAAAACATGATTTTGGACAATGTTCATGGAACTCAGCTTAAAACGTACTTGCAGACTTGAAAATCCTTGCCTATTGTAGGGCGCGCCTGTACTTCTAAGTGCTGAACGAAAACCAATGATTTTGGATCCTGTTTTCATGCGAAATGGCTAAAAGAAATGTTTCACGTTTGTTACACTCAAACAGTGGCTCCTGTCATATGCTGAACTGGTCGCATTGTGGATTTTGCCTAAAACATGATTTTGGACAATGTTCATGGAACTCAGCTTAAAACGTACTTGCAGACTTGAAAATCCTTGCCTATTGTAGGGCGCGCCTGTACTTCTAAGTGCTGAACGAAAACCAATGATTGTGGATCCTGTTTTCATGCGAAATGGCTAAAAGAAATGTTTCACGTTTGTTACACTCAAACAGTGTCTCCTGTCATATGCTGAACTGGTCGCATTGTGGATTTTGCCTAAAACATGATTTTGGACAATGTTCATGGAACTCAGCTTAAAACGTACTTGCAGACTTGAAAATCCTTGCCTATTGTAGGGCGCGCCTGTACTTCCAGTGCTGAACGAAAACCAATGATTTTGGATCCTGTTTTCATGCGAAATGGCTAAAAGAAATGTTTCACGTTTGTTACACTCAAACAGTGGCTCCTGTCATATGCTGAACTGGTCGCATTGTGGATTTTGCCTAAAACATGATTTTGGACAATGTTCATGGAACTCAGTTTAAAACGTACTTGCAGACTTGAAAATCCTTGCCTTTTGTAGGGCGCGCCTGTACTTCCAGTGCTGAACGAAAACCAATGATTTTGGATCCTGTTTTCATGCGAAATGGCTAAAATAAATGTTTCAAGTTTGTTACACTCAAACAGTGTCTCCTGTCATATGCTGAACTGGTCGCATTGTGGATTTAGCCTAAAACATGATTTTGGACAATGTTCATGGAACTCAGCTTAAAACGTACTTGCAGACTTGAAAATCCTTGCCTATTGTAGGGCGCGCCTGTACTTCCAGTGCTGAACGAAAACCAATGATTTTGGATCCTGTTTTCATGCGAAATGGCTAAAATAAATGTTTCAAGTTTGTTACACTCAAACAGTGTCTCCTGTCATATGCTGAACTGGTCGCATTGTGGATTTAGCCAAAAAACATGATTTTGGACAATGTTCATGGAACTCAGCTTAAAACGTACTTGCAGACTTGAAAATCCTTGCCTTTTGTAGGGCGCGCCTGTACTTCCAGTGCTGAACGAAAACCAATGATTTTGGATCCTGTTTTCATGCGAAATGGCTAAAAGAAATGTTTCACGTTTGTTACACTCAAACAGTGGCTCCTGTCATATGCTGAACTGGTCGCATTGTGGATTTAGCCAAAAAACATGATTTTGGACAATGTTCATGGAACTCAGCTTAAAACGTACTTGCAGACTTGAAAATCCTTGCCTATTGTAGGGCGCGCCTGTACTTCTAAGTGCTGAACGAAAACCAATGATTTTGGATCCTGTTTTCATGCGAAATGGCTAAAAGAAATGTTTCACGTTTGTTACACTCAAACAGTGGCTCCTGTCATATGCTGAACTGGTCGCATTGTGGATTTTGCCTAAAACATGATTTTGGACAATGTTCATGGAACTCAGCTTAAAACGTACTTGCAGACTTGAAAATCCTTGCCTATTGTAGGGCGCGCCTGTACTTCTAGTGCTGAACGAAAACCAATGATTTTGGATCCTGTTTTCATGCGAAATGGCTAAAAGAAATGTTTCACGTTTGTTACACTCAAACAGTGTCTCCTGTCATATGCTGAACTGGTCGCATTGTGGATTTTGCCTAAAACATGATTTTGGACAATGTTCATGGAACTCAGCTTAAAACGTACTTGCAGACTTGAAAATCCTTGCCTTTTGTAGGGCGCGCCTGTACTTCCAGTGCTGAACGAAAACCAATGATTTTGGATCCTGTTTTCATGCGAAATGGCTAAAAGAAATGTTTCACGTTTGTTACACTCAAACAGTGGCTCCTGTCATATGCTGAACTGGTCGCATTGTGGATTTAGCCAAAAAACATGATTTTGGACAATGTTCATGGAACTCAGCTTAAAACGTACTTGCAGACTTGAAAATCCTTGCCTATTGTAGGGCGCGCCTGTACTTCTAAGTGCTGAACGAAAACCAATGATTTTGGATCCTGTTTTCATGCGAAATGGCTAAAAGAAATGTTTCACGTTTGTTACACTCAAACAGTGGCTCCTGTCATATGCTGAACTGGTCGCATTGTGGATTTTGCCTAAAACATGATTTTGGACAATGTTCATGGAACTCAGCTTAAAACGTACTTGCAGACTTGAAAATCCTTGCCTATTGTAGGGCGCGCCTGTACTTCTAAGTGCTGAACGAAAACCAATGATTGTGGATCCTGTTTTCATGCGAAATGGCTAAAAGAAATGTTTCACGTTTGTTACACTCAAACAGTGTCTCCTGTCATATGCTGAACTGGTCGCATTGTGGATTTTGCCTAAAACATGATTTTGGACAATGTTCATGGAACTCAGCTTAAAACGTACTTGCAGACTTGAAAATCCTTGCCTATTGTAGGGCGCGCCTGTACTTCCAGTGCTGAACGAAAACCAATGATTTTGGATCCTGTTTTCATGCGAAATGGCTAAAAGAAATGTTTCACGTTTGTTACACTCAAACAGTGGCTCCTGTCATATGCTGAACTGGTCGCATTGTGGATTTTGCCTAAAACATGATTTTGGACAATGTTCATGGAACTCAGTTTAAAACGTACTTGCAGACTTGAAAATCCTTGCCTTTTGTAGGGCGCGCCTGTACTTCCAGTGCTGAACGAAAACCAATGATTTTGGATCCTGTTTTCATGCGAAATGGCTAAAAGAAATGTTTCACGTTTGTTACACTCAAACAGTGGCTCCTGTCATATGCTGAACTGGTCGCATTGTGGATTTAGCCAAAAAACATGATTTTGGACAATGTTCATGGAACTCAGCTTAAAACGTACTTGCAGACTTGAAAATCCTTGCCTATTGTAGGGCGCGCCTGTACTTCTAAGTGCTGAACGAAAACCAATGATTTTGGATCCTGTTTTCATGCGAAATGGCTAAAAGAAATGTTTCACGTTTGTTACACTCAAACAGTGGCTCCTGTCATATGCTGAACTGGTCGCATTGTGGATTTTGCCTAAAACATGATTTTGGACAATGTTCATGGAACTCAGCTTAAAACGTACTTGCAGACTTGAAAATCCTTGCCTATTGTAGGGCGCGCCTGTACTTCTAAGTGCTGAACGAAAACCAATGATTGTGGATCCTGTTTTCATGCGAAATGGCTAAAAGAAATGTTTCACGTTTGTTACACTCAAACAGTGTCTCCTGTCATATGCTGAACTGGTCGCATTGTGGATTTTGCCTAAAACATGATTTTGGACAATGTTCATGGAACTCAGCTTAAAACGTACTTGCAGACTTGAAAATCCTTGCCTATTGTAGGGCGCGCCTGTACTTCCAGTGCTGAACGAAAACCAATGATTTTGGATCCTGTTTTCATGCGAAATGGCTAAAAGAAATGTTTCACGTTTGTTACACTCAAACAGTGGCTCCTGTCATATGCTGAACTGGTCGCATTGTGGATTTTGCCTAAAACATGATTTTGGACAATGTTCATGGAACTCAGTTTAAAACGTACTTGCAGACTTGAAAATCCTTGCCTTTTGTAGGGCGCGCCTGTACTTCCAGTGCTGAACGAAAACCAATGATTTTGGATCCTGTTTTCATGCGAAATGGCTAAAATAAATGTTTCAAGTTTGTTACACTCAAACAGTGTCTCCTGTCATATGCTGAACTGGTCGCATTGTGGATTTAGCCTAAAACATGATTTTGGACAATGTTCATGGAACTCAGCTTAAAACGTACTTGCAGACTTGAAAATCCTTGCCTATTGTAGGGCGCGCCTGTACTTCCAGTGCTGAACGAAAACCAATGATTTTGGATCCTGTTTTCATGCGAAATGGCTAAAATAAATGTTTCAAGTTTGTTACACTCAAACAGTGTCTCCTGTCATATGCTGAACTGGTCGCATTGTGGATTTAGCCAAAAAACATGATTTTGGACAATGTTCATGGAACTCAGCTTAAAACGTACTTGCAGACTTGAAAATCCTTGCCTATTGTAGGGCGCGCCTGTACTTCTAGTGCTGAACGAAAACCAATGATTGTGGATCCTGTTTTCATGCGAAATGGCTAAAAGACATCTTTCACGTTTGTTACACTCAAACAGTGTCTCCTGTCATATGCTGAACTGGTCGCATTGTGGATTTTGCCTAAAACATGATTTTGGACAATGTTCATGGAACTCAGCTTAAAAGGTACTTGCAGACTTGAAAATCCTTGCCTATTGTAGGGCGCGCCTGTACTTCTAGTGCTGAACGAAAACCAATGATTGTGGATCCTGTTTTCATGCGAAATGGCTAAAAGAAATGTTTCACGTTTGTTACACTCAAACAGTGTCTCCTGTCATATGCTGAACTGGTCGCATTGTGGATTTTGCCTAAAACATGATTTTGGACAATGTTCATGGAACTCAGCTTAAAACGTACTTGCAGACTTGAAAATCCTTGCCTTTTGTAGGGCGCGCCTGTACTTCCAGTGCTGAACGAAAACCAATGATTTTGGATCCTGTTTTCATGCGAAATGGCTAAAAGAAATGTTTCACGTTTGTTACACTCAAACAGTGTCTCCTGTCATATGCTGAACTGGTCGCATTGTGGATTTTGCCTAAAACATGATTTTGGACAATGTTCATGGAACTCAGCTTAAAACGTACTTGCAGACTTGAAAATCCTTGCCTTTTGTAGGGCGCGCCTGTACTTCCAGTGCTGAACGAAAACCAATGATTTTGGATCCTGTTTTCATGCGAAATGGCTAAAAGAAATGTTTCACGTTTGTTACACTCAAACAGTGGCTCCTGTCATATGCTGAACTGGTCGCATTGTGGATTTAGCCAAAAAACATGATTTTGGACAATGTTCATGGAACTCAGCTTAAAACGTACTTGCAGACTTGAAAATCCTTGCCTATTGTAGGGCGCGCCTGTACTTCTAAGTGCTGAACGAAAACCAATGATTGTGGATCCTGTTTTCATGCGAAATGGCTAAAAGAAATGTTTCACGTTTGTTACACTCAAACAGTGTCTCCTGTCATATGCTGAACTGGTCACATTGTGGATTTTGCCTAAAACATGATTTTGGACAATGTTCATGGAACTCAGCTTAAAACGTACTTGCAGACTTGAAAATCCTTGCCTTTTGTAGGGCGCGCCTGTACTTCCAGTGCTGAACGAAAACCAATGATTTTGGATCCTGTTTTCATGCGAAATGGCTAAAATAAATGTTTCAAGTTTGTTACACTCAAACAGTGTCTCCTGTCATATGCTGAACTGGTCGCATTGTGGATTTAGCCAAAAAACATGATTTTGGACAATGTTCATGGAACTCAGCTTAAAACGTACTTGCAGACTTGAAAATCCTTGCCTATTGTAGGGCGCGCCTGTACTTCTAGTGCTGAACGAAAACCAATGATTGTGGATCCTGTTTTCATGCGAAATGGCTAAAAGAAATGTTTCACGTTTGTTACACTCAAACAGTGTCTCCTGTCATATGCTGAACTGGTCGCATTGTGGATTTTGCCTACAACATGATTTTGGACAATGTTCATGGAACTCAGCTTAAAATGTACTTGCAGACTTGAAAATCCTTGCCTATTGTAGGGCGCGCCTGTACTTCTAGTGCTGAACGAAAACCAATGATTGTGGATCCTGTTTTCATGCGAAATGGCTAAAAGAAATGTTTCACGTTTGTTACACTCAAACAGTGTCTCCTGTCATATGCTGAACTGGTCGCATTGTGGATTTTGCCTAAAACATGATTTTGGACAATGTTCATGGAACTCAGCTTAAAACGTACTTGCAGACTTGAAAATCCTTGCCTATTGTAGGGCGCGCCTGTACTTCCAGTGCTGAACGAAAACCAATGATTTTGGATCCTGTTTTCATGCGAAATGGCTAAAAGAAATGTTTCACGTTTGTTACACTCAAACAGTGTCTCCTGTCATATGCTGAACTGGTCGCATTGTGGATTTTGCCTAAAACATGATTTTGGACAATGTTCATGGAACTCAGCTTAAAACGTACTTGCAGACTTGAAAATCCTTGCCTTTTGTAGGGCGCGCCTGTACTTCCAGTGCTGAACGAAAACCAATGATTTTGGATCCTGTTTTCATGCGAAATGGCTAAAAGAAATGTTTCACGTTTGTTACACTCAAACAGTGTCTCCTGTCATATGCTGAACTGGTCGCATTGTGGATTTTGCCTAAAACATGATTTTGGACAATGTTCATGGAACTCAGCTTAAAACGTACTTGCAGACTTGAAAATCCTTGCCTTTTGTAGGGCGCGCCTGTACTTCCAGTGCTGAACGAAAACCAATGATTTTGGATCCTGTTTTCATGCGAAATGGCTAAAAGAAATGTTTCACGTTTGTTACACTCAAACAGTGTCTCCTGTCATATGCTGAACTGGTCGCATTGTGGATTTTGCCTAAAACATGATTTTGGACAATGTTCATGGAACTCAGTTTAAAACGTACTTGCAGACTTGAAAATCCTTGCCTATTGTAGGGCGCGCCTGTACTTCCAGTGCTGAACGAAAACCAATGATTTTGGATCCTGTTTTCATGCGAAATGGCTAAAAGAAATGTTTCAAGTTTGTTACACTCAAACAGTGTCTCCTGTCATATGCTGAACTGGTCGCATTGTGGATTTTGCCTAAAACATGATTTTGGACAATGTTCATGGAACTCAGCTTAAAACGTACTTGCAGACTTGAAAATCCTTGCCTATTGTAGGGCGCGCCTGTACTTCTACTGCTGAACGAAAACCAATGATTGTGGATCCTGTTTTCATGCGAAATGGCTAAAAGAAATGTTTCACGTTTGTTACACTCAAACAGTGTCTCCTGTCATATGCTGAACTGGTCGCATTGTGGATTTTGCCTAAAACATGATTTTGGACAATGTTCATGGAACTCAGCTTAAAACGTACTTGCAGACTTGAAAATCCTTGCCTATTGTAGGGCGCGCCTGTACTTCCAGTGCTGAACGAAAACCAATGATTTTGGATCCTGTTTTCATGCGAAATGGCTAAAAGAAATGTTTCACGTTTGTTACACTCAAACAGTGTCTCCTGTCATATGCTGAACTGGTCGCATTGTGGATTTTGCCTAAAACATGATTTTGGACAATGTTCATGGAACTCAGCTTAAAACGTACTTGCAGACTTGAAAATCCTTGCCTTTTGTAGGGCGCGCCTGTACTTCCAGTGATGACCGAAAACCAATGATTTTGGATCCTGTTTTCATGCGAAATGGCTAAAATAAATGTTTCAAGTTTGTTACACTCAAACAGTGTCTCCTGTCATATGCTGAACTGGTCGCATTGTGGATTTAGCCTAAAACATGATTTTGGACAATGTTCATGGAACTCAGCTTAAAACGTACTTGCAGACTTGAAAATCCTTGCCTTTTGTAGGGCGCGCCTGTACTTCCAGTGCTGAACGAAAACCAATGATTTTGGATCCTGTTTTCATGCGAAATGGCTAAAATAAATGTTTCAAGTTTGTTACACTCAAACAGTGTCTCCTGTCATATGCTGAACTGGTCGCATTGTGGATTTTGCCTAAAACATGATTTTGGACAATGTTCATGGAACTCAGCTTAAAACGTACTTGCAGACTTGAAAATCCTTGCCTATTGTAGGGCGCGCCTGTACTTCCAGTGCTGAACGAAAACCAATGATTTTGGATCCTGTTTTCATGCGAAATGGCTAAAAGAAATGTTTCACGTTTGTTACACTCAAACAGTGGCTCCTGTCATATGCTGAACTGGTCGCATTGTGGATTTAGCCAAAAAACATGATTTTGGACAATGTTCATGGAACTCAGCTTAAAACGTACTTGCAGACTTGAAAATCCTTGCCTATTGTAGGGCGCGCCTGTACTTCTAAGTGCTGAACGAAAACCAATGATTGTGGATCCTGTTTTCATGCGAAATGGCTAAAAGAAATGTTTCACGTTTGTTACACTCAAACAGTGTTTCCTGTCATATGCTGAACTGGTCGCATTGTGGATTTTGCCTAAAACATGATTTTGGACAATGTTCATGGAACTCAGCTTAAAACGTACTTGCAGACTTGAAAATCCTTGCCTATTGTAGGGCGCGCCTGTACTTCCAGTGCTGAACGAAAACCAATGATTTTGGATCCTGTTTTCATGCGAAATGGCTAAAAGAAATGTTTCACGTTTGTTACACTCAAACAGTGGCTCCTGTCATATGCTGAACTGGTCGCATTGTGGATTTAGCCAAAAAACATGATTTTGGACAATGTTCATGGAACTCAGCTTAAAACGTACTTGCAGACTTGAAAATCCTTGCCTATTGTAGGGCGCGCCTGTACTTCTAAGTGCTGAACGAAAACCAATGATTGTGGATCCTGTTTTCATGCGAAATGGCTAAAAGAAATGTTTCACGTTTGTTACACTCAAACAGTGTCTCCTGTCATATGCTGAACTGGTCGCATTGTGGATTTTGCCTAAAACATGATTTTGGACAATGTTCATGGAACTCAGCTTAAAACGTACTTGCAGACTTGAAAATCCTTGCCTTTTGTAGGGCGCGCCTGTACTTCCAGTGCTGAACGAAAACCAATGATTTTGGATCCTGTTTTCATGCGAAATGGCTAAAAGAAATGTTTCACGTTTGTTACACTCAAACAGTGTCTCCTGTCATATGCTGAACTGGTCGCATTGTGGATTTTGCCTAAAACATGATTTTGGACAATGTTCATGGAACTCAGTTTAAAACGTACTTGCAGACTTGAAAATCCTTGCCTATTGTAGGGCGCGCCTGTACTTCCAGTGCTGAACGAAAACCAATGATTTTGGATCCTGTTTTCATGCGAAATGGCTAAAAGAAATGTTTCAAGTTTGTTACACTCAAACAGTGTCTCCTGTCATATGCTGAACTGGTCGCATTGTGGATTTTGCCTAAAACATGATTTTGGACAATGTTCATGGAACTCAGCTTAAAACGTACTTGCAGACTTGAAAATCCTTGCCTATTGTAGGGCGCGCCTGTACTTCTACTGCTGAACGAAAACCAATGATTGTGGATCCTGTTTTCATGCGAAATGGCTAAAAGAAATGTTTCACGTTTGTTACACTCAAACAGTGTCTCCTGTCATATGCTGAACTGGTCGCATTGTGGATTTTGCCTAAAACATGATTTTGGACAATGTTCATGGAACTCAGCTTAAAACGTACTTGCAGACTTGAAAATCCTTGCCTATTGTAGGGCGCGCCTGTACTTCCAGTGCTGAACGAAAACCAATGATTTTGGATCCTGTTTTCATGCGAAATGGCTAAAAGAAATGTTTCACGTTTGTTACACTCAAACAGTGTCTCCTGTCATATGCTGAACTGGTCGCATTGTGGATTTTGCCTAAAACATGATTTTGGACAATGTTCATGGAACTCAGCTTAAAACGTACTTGCAGACTTGAAAATCCTTGCCTTTTGTAGGGCGCGCCTGTACTTCCAGTGATGACCGAAAACCAATGATTTTGGATCCTGTTTTCATGCGAAATGGCTAAAATAAATGTTTCAAGTTTGTTACACTCAAACAGTGTCTCCTGTCATATGCTGAACTGGTCGCATTGTGGATTTAGCCTAAAACATGATTTTGGACAATGTTCATGGAACTCAGCTTAAAACGTACTTGCAGACTTGAAAATCCTTGCCTTTTGTAGGGCGCGCCTGTACTTCCAGTGCTGAACGAAAACCAATGATTTTGGATCCTGTTTTCATGCGAAATGGCTAAAATAAATGTTTCAAGTTTGTTACACTCAAACAGTGTCTCCTGTCATATGCTGAACTGGTCGCATTGTGGATTTTGCCTAAAACATGATTTTGGACAATGTTCATGGAACTCAGCTTAAAACGTACTTGCAGACTTGAAAATCCTTGCCTATTGTAGGGCGCGCCTGTACTTCCAGTGCTGAACGAAAACCAATGATTTTGGATCCTGTTTTCATGCGAAATGGCTAAAAGAAATGTTTCACGTTTGTTACACTCAAACAGTGGCTCCTGTCATATGCTGAACTGGTCGCATTGTGGATTTAGCCAAAAAACATGATTTTGGACAATGTTCATGGAACTCAGCTTAAAACGTACTTGCAGACTTGAAAATCCTTGCCTATTGTAGGGCGCGCCTGTACTTCTAAGTGCTGAACGAAAACCAATGATTGTGGATCCTGTTTTCATGCGAAATGGCTAAAAGAAATGTTTCACGTTTGTTACACTCAAACAGTGTCTCCTGTCATATGCTGAACTGGTCGCATTGTGGATTTTGCCTAAAACATGATTTTGGACAATGTTCATGGAACTCAGCTTAAAACGTACTTGCAGACTTGAAAATCCTTGCCTTTTGTAGGGCGCGCCTGTACTTCCAGTGCTGAACGAAAACCAATGATTTTGGATCCTGTTTTCATGCGAAATGGCTAAAAGAAATGTTTCACGTTTGTTACACTCAAACAGTGTCTCCTGTCATATGCTGAACTGGTCGCATTGTGGATTTTGCCTAAAACATGATTTTGGACAATGTTCATGGAACTCAGTTTAAAACGTACTTGCAGACTTGAAAATCCTTGCCTATTGTAGGGCGCGCCTGTACTTCCAGTGCTGAACGAAAACCAATGATTTTGGATCCTGTTTTCATGCGAAATGGCTAAAAGAAATGTTTCAAGTTTGTTACACTCAAACAGTGTCTCCTGTCATATGCTGAACTGGTCGCATTGTGGATTTTGCCTAAAACATGATTTTGGACAATGTTCATGGAACTCAGCTTAAAACGTACTTGCAGACTTGAAAATCCTTGCCTATTGTAGGGCGCGCCTGTACTTCTACTGCTGAACGAAAACCAATGATTGTGGATCCTGTTTTCATGCGAAATGGCTAAAAGAAATGTTTCACGTTTGTTACACTCAAACAGTGTCTCCTGTCATATGCTGAACTGGTCGCATTGTGGATTTTGCCTAAAACATGATTTTGGACAATGTTCATGGAACTCAGCTTAAAACGTACTTGCAGACTTGAAAATCCTTGCCTATTGTAGGGCGCGCCTGTACTTCCAGTGCTGAACGAAAACCAATGATTTTGGATCCTGTTTTCATGCGAAATGGCTAAAAGAAATGTTTCACGTTTGTTACACTCAAACAGTGTCTCCTGTCATATGCTGAACTGGTCGCATTGTGGATTTTGCCTAAAACATGATTTTGGACAATGTTCATGGAACTCAGCTTAAAACGTACTTGCAGACTTGAAAATCCTTGCCTTTTGTAGGGCGCGCCTGTACTTCCAGTGATGACCGAAAACCAATGATTTTGGATCCTGTTTTCATGCGAAATGGCTAAAATAAATGTTTCAAGTTTGTTACACTCAAACAGTGTCTCCTGTCATATGCTGAACTGGTCGCATTGTGGATTTAGCCTAAAACATGATTTTGGACAATGTTCATGGAACTCAGCTTAAAACGTACTTGCAGACTTGAAAATCCTTGCCTTTTGTAGGGCGCGCCTGTACTTCCAGTGCTGAACGAAAACCAATGATTTTGGATCCTGTTTTCATGCGAAATGGCTAAAATAAATGTTTCAAGTTTGTTACACTCAAACAGTGTCTCCTGTCATATGCTGAACTGGTCGCATTGTGGATTTTGCCTAAAACATGATTTTGGACAATGTTCATGGAACTCAGCTTAAAACGTACTTGCAGACTTGAAAATCCTTGCCTATTGTAGGGCGCGCCTGTACTTCCAGTGCTGAACGAAAACCAATGATTTTGGATCCTGTTTTCATGCGAAATGGCTAAAAGAAATGTTTCACGTTTGTTACACTCAAACAGTGGCTCCTGTCATATGCTGAACTGGTCGCATTGTGGATTTAGCCAAAAAACATGATTTTGGACAATGTTCATGGAACTCAGCTTAAAACGTACTTGCAGACTTGAAAATCCTTGCCTATTGTAGGGCGCGCCTGTACTTCTAAGTGCTGAACGAAAACCAATGATTGTGGATCCTGTTTTCATGCGAAATGGCTAAAAGAAATGTTTCACGTTTGTTACACTCAAACAGTGTTTCCTGTCATATGCTGAACTGGTCGCATTGTGGATTTTGCCTAAAACATGATTTTGGACAATGTTCATGGAACTCAGCTTAAAACGTACTTGCAGACTTGAAAATCCTTGCCTATTGTAGGGCGCGCCTGTACTTCCAGTGCTGAACGAAAACCAATGATTTTGGATCCTGTTTTCATGCGAAATGGCTAAAAGAAATGTTTCACGTTTGTTACACTCAAACAGTGGCTCCTGTCATATGCTGAACTGGTCGCATTGTGGATTTAGCCAAAAAACATGATTTTGGACAATGTTCATGGAACTCAGCTTAAAACGTACTTGCAGACTTGAAAATCCTTGCCTATTGTAGGGCGCGCCTGTACTTCTAAGTGCTGAACGAAAACCAATGATTGTGGATCCTGTTTTCATGCGAAATGGCTAAAAGAAATGTTTCACGTTTGTTACACTCAAACAGTGTCTCCTGTCATATGCTGAACTGGTCGCATTGTGGATTTTGCCTAAAACATGATTTTGGACAATGTTCATGGAACTCAGCTTAAAACGTACTTGCAGACTTGAAAATCCTTGCCTATTGTAGGGCGCGCCTGTACTTCCAGTGCTGAACGAAAACCAATGATTTTGGATCCTGTTTTCATGCGAAATGGCTAAAAGAAATGTTTCACGTTTGTTACACTCAAACAGTGTCTCCTGTCATATGCTGAACTGGTCGCATTGTGGATTTTGCCTAAAACATGATTTTGGACAATGTTCATGGAACTCAGCTTAAAACGTACTTGCAGACTTGAAAATCCTTGCCTATTGTAGGGCGCGCCTGTACTTCTAAGTGCTGAACGAAAACCAATGATTGTGGATCCTGTTTTCATGCGAAATGGCTAAAAGAAATGTTTCACGTTTGTTACACTCAAACAGTGTCTCCTGTCATATGCTGAACTGGTCGCATTGTGGATTTTGCCTAAAACATGATTTTGGACAATGTTCATGGAACTCAGCTTAAAACGTACTTGCAGACTTGAAAATCCTTGCCTATTGTAGGGCGCGCCTGTACTTCCAGTGCTGAACGAAAACCAATGATTTTGGATCCTGTTTTCATGCGAAATGGCTAAAAGAAATGTTTCACGTTTGTTACACTCAAACAGTGGCTCCTGTCATATGCTGAACTGGTCGCATTGTGGATTTTGCCTAAAACATGATTTTGGACAATGTTCATGGAACTCAGTTTAAAACGTACTTGCAGACTTGAAAATCCTTGCCTTTTGTAGGGCGCGCCTGTACTTCCAGTGCTGAACGAAAACCAATGATTTTGGATCCTGTTTTCATGCGAAATGGCTAAAATAAATGTTTCAAGTTTGTTACACTCAAACAGTGTCTCCTGTCATATGCTGAACTGGTCGCATTGTGGATTTAGCCTAAAACATGATTTTGGACAATGTTCATGGAACTCAGCTTAAAACGTACTTGCAGACTTGAAAATCCTTGCCTATTGTAGGGCGCGCCTGTACTTCCAGTGCTGAACGAAAACCAATGATTTTGGATCCTGTTTTCATGCGAAATGGCTAAAAGAAATGTTTCACGTTTGTTACACTCAAACAGTGTCTCCTGTCATATGCTGAACTGGTCGCATTGTGGATTTTGCCTAAAACATGATTTTGGACAATGTTCATGGAACTCAGTTTAAAACGTACTTGCAGACTTGAAAATCCTTGCCTATTGTAGGGCGCGCCTGTACTTCCAGTGCTGAACGAAAACCAATGATTTTGGATCCTGTTTTCATGCGAAATGGCTAAAAGAAATGTTTCAAGTTTGTTACACTCAAACAGTGTCTCCTGTCATATGCTGAACTGGTCGCATTGTGGATTTAGCCAAAAAACATGATTTTGGACAATGTTCATGGAACTCAGCTTAAAACGTACTTGCAGACTTGAAAATCCTTGCCTTTTGTAGGGCGCGCCTGTACTTCCAGTGCTGAACGAAAAGCAATGATTTTGGATCCTGTTTTCATGCGAAATGGCTAAAATAAATGTTTCAAGTTTGTTACACTCAAACAGTGTCTCCTGTCATATGCTGAACTGGTCGCATTGTGGATTTAGCCTAAAACATGATTTTGGACAATGTTCATGGAACTCAGTTTAAAACGTACTTGCAGACTTGAAAATCCTTGCCTATTGTAGGGCGCGCCTGTACTTCCAGTGCTGAACGAAAACCAATGATTTTGGATCCTGTTTTCATGCGAAATGGCTAAAAGAAATGTTTCAAGTTTGTTACACTCAAACAGTGTCTCCTGTCATATGCTGAACTGGTCGCATTGTGGATTTAGCCAAAAAACATGATTTTGGACAATGTTCATGGAACTCAGCTTAAAACGTACTTGCAGACTTGAAAATCCTTGCCTATTGTAGGGCGCGCCTGTACTTCTAAGTGCTGAACGAAAACCAATGATTGTGGATCCTGTTTTCATGCGAAATGGCTAAAATAAATGTTTCACGTTTTTTACACTCAAACAGTGTCTCCTGTCATATGCTGAACTGGTCGCATTGTGGATTTAGCCAAAAAATATGATTTTGGACAATGTTCATGGAACTCAGCTTAAAACGTACTTGCAGACTTGAAAATCCTTGCCTATTGTAGGGCGCGCCTGTACTTCTAGTGCTGAACGAAAACCAATGATTGTGGATCCTGTTTTCATGCGAAATGGCTAAAAGAAATGTTTCACGTTTGTTACACTCAAACAGTGGCTCCTGTCATATGCTGAACTGGTCGCATTGTGGATTTAGCCAAAAAACATGATTTTGGACAATGTTCATGGAACTCAGCTTAAAACGTACTTGCAGACTTGAAAATCCTTGCCTATTGTAGGGCGCGCCTGTACTTCTAAGTGCTGAACGAAAACCAATGATTGTGGATCCTGTTTTCATGCGAAATGGCTAAAAGAAATGTTTCACGTTTGTTACACTCAAACAGTGTCTCCTGTCATATGCTGAACTGGTCGCATTGTGGATTTAGCCTAAAACATGATTTTGGACAATGTTCATGGAACTCAGTTTAAAACGTACTTGCAGACTTGAAAATCCTTGCCTATTGTAGGGCGCGCCTGTACTTCCAGTGCTGAACGAAAAGCAATGATTTTGGATCCTGTTTTCATGCGAAATGGCTAAAAGAAATGTTTCAAGTTTGTTACACTCAAACAGTGTCTCCTGTCATATGCTGAACTGGTCGCATTGTGGATTTAGCCAAAAAACATGATTTTGGACAATGTTCATGGAACTCAGCTTAAAACGTACTTGCAGACTTGAAAATCCTTGCCTATTGTAGGGCGCGCCTGTACTTCCAGTGCTGAACGAAAACCAATGATTTTGGATCCTGTTTTCATGCGAAATGGCTAAAAGAAATGTTTCAAGTTTGTTACACTCAAACAGTGTCTCCTGTCATATGCTGAACTGGTCGCATTGTGGATTTAGCCAAAAAACATGATTTTGGACAATGTTCATGGAACTCAGCTTAAAACGTACTTGCAGACTTGAAAATCCTTGCCTTTTGTAGGGTGCGCCTGTACTTCCAGTGCTGAACGAAAAGCAATGATTTTGGATCCTGTTTTCATGCGAAATGGCTAAAATAAATGTTTCAAGTTTGTTACACTCAAACAGTGTCTCCTGTCATATGCTGAACTGGTCGCATTGTGGATTTAGCCTAAAACATGATTTTGGACAATGTTCATGGAACTCAGTTTAAAACATACTTGCAGACTTGAAAATCCTTGCCTATTGTAGGGCGCGCCTGTACTTCTAAGTGCTGAACGAAAACCAATGATTGTGGATCCTGTTTTCATGCGAAATGGCTAAAAGAAATGTTTCACGTTTGTTACACTCAAACAGTGTTTCCTGTCATATGCTGAACTGGTCGCATTGTGGATTTTGCCTAAAACATGATTTTGGACAATGTTCATGGAACTCAGCTTAAAACGTACTTGCAGACTTGAAAATCCTTGCCTATTGTAGGGCGCGCCTGTACTTCCAGTGCTGAATGAAAACCAATGATTTTGGATCCTGTTTTCATGCGAAATGGCTAAAAGAAATGTTTCACGTTTGTTACACTCAAACAGTGGCTCCTGTCATATGCTGAACTGGTCGCATTGTGGATTTAGCCAAAAAACATGATTTTGGACAATGTTCATGGAACTCAGCTTAAAACGTACTTGCAGACTTGAAAATCCTTGCCTATTGTAGGGCGCGCCTGTACTTCTAAGTGCTGAACGAAAACCAATGATTGTGGATCCTGTTTTCATGCGAAATGGCTAAAAGAAATGTTTCACGTTTGTTACACTCAAACAGTGTCTCCTGTCATATGCTGAACTGGTCGCATTGTGGATTTTGCCTAAAACATGATTTTGGACAATGTTCATGGAACTCAGCTTAAAACGTACTTGCAGACTTGAAAATCCTTGCCTATTGTAGGGCGCGCCTGTACTTCCAGTGCTGAACGAAAACCAATGATTTTGGATCCTGTTTTCATGCGAAATGGCTAAAAGAAATGTTTCACGTTTGTTACACTCAAACAGTGTCTCCTGTCATATGCTGAACTGGTCGCATTGTGGATTTTGCCTAAAACATGATTTTGGACAATGTTCATGGAACTCAGCTTAAAACGTACTTGCAGACTTGAAAATCCTTGCCTATTGTAGGGCGCGCCTGTACTTCTAAGTGCTGAACGAAAACCAATGATTGTGGATCCTGTTTTCATGCGAAATGGCTAAAAGAAATGTTTCACGTTTGTTACACTCAAACAGTGTCTCCTGTCATATGCTGAACTGGTCGCATTGTGGATTTTGCCTAAAACATGATTTTGGACAATGTTCATGGAACTCAGCTTAAAACGTACTTGCAGACTTGAAAATCCTTGCCTATTGTAGGGCGCGCCTGTACTTCCAGTGCTGAACGAAAACCAATGATTTTGGATCCTGTTTTCATGCGAAATGGCTAAAAGAAATGTTTCACGTTTGTTACACTCAAACAGTGGCTCCTGTCATATGCTGAACTGGTCGCATTGTGGATTTTGCCTAAAACATGATTTTGGACAATGTTCATGGAACTCAGTTTAAAACGTACTTGCAGACTTGAAAATCCTTGCCTTTTGTAGGGCGCGCCTGTACTTCCAGTGCTGAACGAAAACCAATGATTTTGGATCCTGTTTTCATGCGAAATGGCTAAAATAAATGTTTCAAGTTTGTTACACTCAAACAGTGTCTCCTGTCATATGCTGAACTGGTCGCATTGTGGATTTAGCCTAAAACATGATTTTGGACAATGTTCATGGAACTCAGCTTAAAACGTACTTGCAGACTTGAAAATCCTTGCCTATTGTAGGGCGCGCCTGTACTTCCAGTGCTGAACGAAAACCAATGATTTTGGATCCTGTTTTCATGCGAAATGGCTAAAAGAAATGTTTCACGTTTGTTACACTCAAACAGTGTCTCCTGTCATATGCTGAACTGGTCGCATTGTGGATTTTGCCTAAAACATGATTTTGGACAATGTTCATGGAACTCAGTTTAAAACGTACTTGCAGACTTGAAAATCCTTGCCTATTGTAGGGCGCGCCTGTACTTCCAGTGCTGAACGAAAACCAATGATTTTGGATCCTGTTTTCATGCGAAATGGCTAAAAGAAATGTTTCAAGTTTGTTACACTCAAACAGTGTCTCCTGTCATATGCTGAACTGGTCGCATTGTGGATTTAGCCAAAAAACATGATTTTGGACAATGTTCATGGAACTCAGCTTAAAACGTACTTGCAGACTTGAAAATCCTTGCCTTTTGTAGGGCGCGCCTGTACTTCCAGTGCTGAACGAAAAGCAATGATTTTGGATCCTGTTTTCATGCGAAATGGCTAAAATAAATGTTTCAAGTTTGTTACACTCAAACAGTGTCTCCTGTCATATGCTGAACTGGTCGCATTGTGGATTTAGCCTAAAACATGATTTTGGACAATGTTCATGGAACTCAGTTTAAAACGTACTTGCAGACTTGAAAATCCTTGCCTATTGTAGGGCGCGCCTGTACTTCCAGTGCTGAACGAAAACCAATGATTTTGGATCCTGTTTTCATGCGAAATGGCTAAAAGAAATGTTTCAAGTTTGTTACACTCAAACAGTGTCTCCTGTCATATGCTGAACTGGTCGCATTGTGGATTTAGCCAAAAAACATGATTTTGGACAATGTTCATGGAACTCAGCTTAAAACGTACTTGCAGACTTGAAAATCCTTGCCTATTGTAGGGCGCGCCTGTACTTCTAAGTGCTGAACGAAAACCAATGATTGTGGATCCTGTTTTCATGCGAAATGGCTAAAATAAATGTTTCACGTTTTTTACACTCAAACAGTGTCTCCTGTCATATGCTGAACTGGTCGCATTGTGGATTTAGCCAAAAAACATGATTTTGGACAATGTTCATGGAACTCAGCTTAAAACGTACTTGCAGACTTGAAAATCCTTGCCTATTGTAGGGCGCGCCTGTACTTCTAGTGCTGAACGAAAACCAATGATTGTGGATCCTGTTTTCATGCGAAATGGCTAAAAGAAATGTTTCACGTTTGTTACACTCAAACAGTGGCTCCTGTCATATGCTGAACTGGTCGCATTGTGGATTTAGCCAAAAAACATGATTTTGGACAATGTTCATGGAACTCAGCTTAAAACGTACTTGCAGACTTGAAAATCCTTGCCTATTGTAGGGCGCGCCTGTACTTCTAAGTGCTGAACGAAAACCAATGATTGTGGATCCTGTTTTCATGCGAAATGGCTAAAAGAAATGTTTCACGTTTGTTACACTCAAACAGTGTCTCCTGTCATATGCTGAACTGGTCGCATTGTGGATTTAGCCTAAAACATGATTTTGGACAATGTTCATGGAACTCAGTTTAAAACGTACTTGCAGACTTGAAAATCCTTGCCTATTGTAGGGCGCGCCTGTACTTCCAGTGCTGAACGAAAAGCAATGATTTTGGATCCTGTTTTCATGCGAAATGGCTAAAAGAAATGTTTCAAGTTTGTTACACTCAAACAGTGTCTCCTGTCATATGCTGAACTGGTCGCATTGTGGATTTAGCCAAAAAACATGATTTTGGACAATGTTCATGGAACTCAGCTTAAAACGTACTTGCAGACTTGAAAATCCTTGCCTATTGTAGGGCGCGCCTGTACTTCCAGTGCTGAACGAAAACCAATGATTTTGGATCCTGTTTTCATGCGAAATGGCTAAAAGAAATGTTTCAAGTTTGTTACACTCAAACAGTGTCTCCTGTCATATGCTGAACTGGTCGCATTGTGGATTTAGCCAAAAAACATGATTTTGGACAATGTTCATGGAACTCAGCTTAAAACGTACTTGCAGACTTGAAAATCCTTGCCTTTTGTAGGGTGCGCCTGTACTTCCAGTGCTGAACGAAAAGCAATGATTTTGGATCCTGTTTTCATGCGAAATGGCTAAAATAAATGTTTCAAGTTTGTTACACTCAAACAGTGTCTCCTGTCATATGCTGAACTGGTCGCATTGTGGATTTAGCCTAAAACATGATTTTGGACAATGTTCATGGAACTCAGTTTAAAACATACTTGCAGACTTGAAAATCCTTGCCTATTGTAGGGCGCGCCTGTACTTCCAGTGCTGAACGAAAAGCAATGATTTTGGATCCTGTTTTCATGCGAAATGGCTAAAAGAAATGTTTCAAGTTTGTTACACTCAAACAGTGTCTCCTGTCATATGCTGAACTGGTCGCATTGTGGATTTAGCCAAAAAACATGATTTTGGACAATGTTCATGGAACTCAGCTTAAAACGTACTTGCAGACTTGAAAATCCTTGCCTATTGTAGGGCGCGCCTGTACTTCTAAGTGCTGAACGAAAACCAATGATTGTGGATCCTGTTTTCATGCGAAATGGCTAAAAGAAATGTTTCACGTTTTTTACACTCAAACAGTGTCTCCTGTCATATGCTGAACTGGTCGCATTGTGGATTTAGCCAAAAAACATGATTTTGGACAATGTTCATGGAACTCAGCTTAAAACGTACTTGCAGACTTGAAAATCCTTGCCTATTGTAGGGCGCGCCTGTACTTCTAGTGCTGAACGAAAACCAATGATTGTGGATCCTGTTTTCATGCGAAATGGCTAAAAGAAATGTTTCACGTTTGTTACACTCAAACAGTGGCTCCTGTCATATGCTGAACTGGTCGCATTGTGGATTTAGCCAAAAAACATGATTTTGGACAATGTTCATGGAACTCAGCTTAAAACGTACTTGCAGACTTGAAAATCCTTGCCTATTGTAGGGCGCGCCTGTACTTCTAAGTGCTGAACGAAAACCAATGATTGTGGATCCTGTTTTCATGCGAAATGGCTAAAAGAAATGTTTCACGTTTGTTACACTCAAACAGTGTCTCCTGTCATATGCTGAACTGGTCGCATTGTGGATTTAGCCTAAAACATGATTTTGGACAATGTTCATGGAACTCAGTTTAAAACGTACTTGCAGACTTGAAAATCCTTGCCTATTGTAGGGCGCGCCTGTACTTCCAGTGCTGAACGAAAAGCAATGATTTTGGATCCTGTTTTCATGCGAAATGGCTAAAAGAAATGTTTCAAGTTTGTTACACTCAAACAGTGTCTCCTGTCATATGCTGAACTGGTCGCATTGTGGATTTAGCCAAAAAACATGATTTTGGACAATGTTCATGGAACTCAGCTTAAAACGTACTTGCAGACTTGAAAATCCTTGCCTATTGTAGGGCGCGCCTGTACTTCTAAGTGCTGAACGAAAACCAATGATTGTGGATCCTGTTTTCATGCGAAATGGCTAAAAGAAATGTTTCACGTTTTTTACACTCAAACAGTGTCTCCTGTCATATGCTGAACTGGTCGCATTGTGGATTTAGCCAAAAAACATGATTTTGGACAATGTTCATGGAACTCAGCTTAAAACGTACTTGCAGACTTGAAAATCCTTGCCTATTGTAGGGCGCGCCTGTACTTCTAGTGCTGAACGAAAACCAATGATTGTGGATCCTGTTTTCATGCGAAATGGCTAAAAGAAATGTTTCACGTTTGTTACACTCAAACAGTGGCTCCTGTCATATGCTGAACTGGTCGCATTGTGGATTTAGCCAAAAAACATGATTTTGGACAATGTTCATGGAACTCAGCTTAAAACGTACTTGCAGACTTGAAAATCCTTGCCTATTGTAGGGCGCGCCTGTACTTCTAAGTGCTGAACGAAAACCAATGATTGTGGATCCTGTTTTCATGCGAAATGGCTAAAAGAAATGTTTCACGTTTGTTACACTCAAACAGTGTTTCCTGTCATATGCTGAACTGGTCGCATTGTGGATTTTGCCTAAAACATGATTTTGGACAATGTTCATGGAACTCAGCTTAAAACGTACTTGCAGACTTGAAAATCCTTGCCTATTGTAGGGCGCGCCTGTACTTCCAGTGCTGAATGAAAACCAATGATTTTGGATCCTGTTTTCATGCGAAATGGCTAAAAGAAATGTTTCACGTTTGTTACACTCAAACAGTGGCTCCTGTCATATGCTGAACTGGTCGCATTGTGGATTTAGCCAAAAAACATGATTTTGGACAATGTTCATGGAACTCAGCTTAAAACGTACTTGCAGACTTGAAAATCCTTGCCTATTGTAGGGCGCGCCTGTACTTCTAAGTGCTGAACGAAAACCAATGATTGTGGATCCTGTTTTCATGCGAAATGGCTAAAAGAAATGTTTCACGTTTGTTACACTCAAACAGTGTCTCCTGTCATATGCTGAACTGGTCGCATTGTGGATTTTGCCTAAAACATGATTTTGGACAATGTTCATGGAACTCAGTTTAAAACGTACTTGCAGACTTGAAAATCCTTGCCTATTGTAGGGCGCGCCTGTACTTCCAGTGCTGAACGAAAACCAATGATTTTGGATCCTGTTTTCATGCGAAATGGCTAAAAGAAATGTTTCAAGTTTGTTACACTCAAACAGTGTCTCCTGTCATATGCTGAACTGGTCGCATTGTGGATTTTGCCTAAAACATGATTTTGGACAATGTTCATGGAACTCAGCTTAAAACGTACTTGCAGACTTGAAAATCCTTGCCTATTGTAGGGCGCGCCTGTACTTCTAGTGCTGAACGAAAACCAATGATTGTGGATCCTGTTTTCATGCGAAATGGCTAAAAGAAATGTTTCACGTTTGTTACA
The DNA here is from genome assembly GCF_964263955.1 of Coregonus lavaretus. NCBI lineage: Eukaryota > Metazoa > Chordata > Actinopteri > Salmoniformes > Salmonidae > Coregonus > Coregonus lavaretus. The sequence continues at coordinate 413,485 of NW_028162633.1, forward strand.
CTCAAACAGTGTCTCCTGTCATATGCTGAACTGGTCGCATTGTGGATTTTGCCTAAAACATGATTTTGGACAATGTTCATGGAACTCAGCTTAAAACGTACTTGCAGACTTGAAAATCCTTGCCTATTGTAGGGCGCGCCTGTACTTCCAGTGCTGAACGAAAACCAATGATTTTGGATCCTGTTTTCATGCGAAATGGCTAAAAGAAATGTTTCACGTTTGTTACACTCAAACAGTGTCTCCTGTCATATGCTGAACTGGTCGCATTGTGGATTTTGCCTAAAACATGATTTTGGACAATGTTCATGGAACTCAGCTTAAAACGTACTTGCAGACTTGAAAATCCTTGCCTTTTGTAGGGCGCGCCTGTACTTCCAGTGATGACCGAAAACCAATGATTTTGGATCCTGTTTTCATGCGAAATGGCTAAAATAAATGTTTCAAGTTTGTTACACTCAAACAGTGTCTCCTGTCATATGCTGAACTGGTCGCATTGTGGATTTAGCCTAAAACATGATTTTGGACAATGTTCATGGAACTCAGCTTAAAACGTACTTGCAGACTTGAAAATCCTTGCCTTTTGTAGGGCGCGCCTGTACTTCCAGTGCTGAACGAAAACCAATGATTTTGGATCCTGTTTTCATGCGAAATGGCTAAAATAAATGTTTCAAGTTTGTTACACTCAAACAGTGTCTCCTGTCATATGCTGAACTGGTCGCATTGTGGATTTTGCCTAAAACATGATTTTGGACAATGTTCATGGAACTCAGCTTAAAACGTACTTGCAGACTTGAAAATCCTTGCCTATTGTAGGGCGCGCCTGTACTTCCAGTGCTGAACGAAAACCAATGATTTTGGATCCTGTTTTCATGCGAAATGGCTAAAAGAAATGTTTCACGTTTGTTACACTCAAACAGTGGCTCCTGTCATATGCTGAACTGGTCGCATTGTGGATTTAGCCAAAAAACATGATTTTGGACAATGTTCATGGAACTCAGCTTAAAACGTACTTGCAGACTTGAAAATCCTTGCCTATTGTAGGGCGCGCCTGTACTTCTAAGTGCTGAACGAAAACCAATGATTGTGGATCCTGTTTTCATGCGAAATGGCTAAAAGAAATGTTTCACGTTTGTTACACTCAAACAGTGTTTCCTGTCATATGCTGAACTGGTCGCATTGTGGATTTTGCCTAAAACATGATTTTGGACAATGTTCATGGAACTCAGCTTAAAACGTACTTGCAGACTTGAAAATCCTTGCCTATTGTAGGGCGCGCCTGTACTTCCAGTGCTGAACGAAAACCAATGATTTTGGATCCTGTTTTCATGCGAAATGGCTAAAAGAAATGTTTCACGTTTGTTACACTCAAACAGTGGCTCCTGTCATATGCTGAACTGGTCGCATTGTGGATTTAGCCAAAAAACATGATTTTGGACAATGTTCATGGAACTCAGCTTAAAACGTACTTGCAGACTTGAAAATCCTTGCCTATTGTAGGGCGCGCCTGTACTTCTAAGTGCTGAACGAAAACCAATGATTGTGGATCCTGTTTTCATGCGAAATGGCTAAAAGAAATGTTTCACGTTTGTTACACTCAAACAGTGTCTCCTGTCATATAGTGAACTGGTCGCATTGTGGATTTTGCCTAAAACATGATTTTGGACAATGTTCATGGAACTCAGCTTAAAACGTACTTGCAGACTTGAAAATCCTTGCCTATTGTAGGGCGCGCCTGTACTTCCAGTGCTGAACGAAAACCAATGATTTTGGATCCTGTTTTCATGCGAAATGGCTAAAATAAATGTTTCACGTTTGTTACACTCAAACAGTGTCTCCTGTCATATGCTGAACTGGTCGCATTGTGGATTTAGCCAAAAAACATGATTTTGGACAATGTTCATGGAACTCAGCTTAAAACGTACTTGCAGACTTGAAAATCCTTGCCTATTGTAGGGCGCGCCTGTACTTCTAGTGCTGAACGAAAACCAATGATTGTGGATCCTGTTTTCATGCGAAATGGCTAAAAGAATTGTTTCACGTTTGTTACACTCAAACAGTGTCTCCTGTCATATGCTGAACTGGTCGCATTGTGGATTTAGCCTAAAACATGATTTTGGACAATGTTCATGGAACTCAGCTTAAAACGTACTTGCAGACTTGAAAATCCTTGCCTTTTGTAGGGCGCGCCTGTACTTCCAGTGCTGAACGAAAACCAATGATTTTGGATCCTGTTTTCATGCGAAATGGCTAAAATAAATGTTTCAAGTTTGTTACACTCAAACAGTGTCTCCTGTCATATGCTGAACTGGTCGCATTGTGGATTTTGCCTAAAACATGATTTTGGACAATGTTCATGGAACTCAGCTTAAAACGTACTTGCAGACTTGAAAATCCTTGCCTATTGTAGGGCGCGCCTGTACTTCCAGTGCTGAACGAAAACCAATGATTTTGGATCCTGTTTTCATGCGAAATGGCTAAAAGAAATGTTTCACGTTTGTTACACTCAAACAGTGGCTCCTGTCATATGCTGAACTGGTCGCATTGTGGATTTAGCCAAAAAACATGATTTTGGACAATGTTCATGGAACTCAGCTTAAAACGTACTTGCAGACTTGAAAATCCTTGCCTATTGTAGGGCGCGCCTGTACTTCTAAGTGCTGAACGAAAACCAATGATTGTGGATCCTGTTTTCATGCGAAATGGCTAAAAGAAATGTTTCACGTTTGTTACACTCAAACAGTGTTTCCTGTCATATGCTGAACTGGTCGCATTGTGGATTTTGCCTAAAACATGATTTTGGACAATGTTCATGGAACTCAGCTTAAAACGTACTTGCAGACTTGAAAATCCTTGCCTATTGTAGGGCGCGCCTGTACTTCCAGTGCTGAACGAAAACCAATGATTTTGGATCCTGTTTTCATGCGAAATGGCTAAAAGAAATGTTTCACGTTTGTTACACTCAAACAGTGGCTCCTGTCATATGCTGAACTGGTCGCATTGTGGATTTAGCCAAAAAACATGATTTTGGACAATGTTCATGGAACTCAGCTTAAAACGTACTTGCAGACTTGAAAATCCTTGCCTATTGTAGGGCGCGCCTGTACTTCTAAGTGCTGAACGAAAACCAATGATTGTGGATCCTGTTTTCATGCGAAATGGCTAAAAGAAATGTTTCACGTTTGTTACACTCAAACAGTGTCTCCTGTCATATGCTGAACTGGTCGCATTGTGGATTTTGCCTAAAACATGATTTTGGACAATGTTCATGGAACTCAGCTTAAAACGTACTTGCAGACTTGAAAATCCTTGCCTATTGTAGGGCGCGCCTGTACTTCCAGTGCTGAACGAAAACCAATGATTTTGGATCCTGTTTTCATGCGAAATGGCTAAAATAAATGTTTCACGTTTGTTACACTCAAACAGTGTCTCCTGTCATATGCTGAACTGGTCGCATTGTGGATTTAGCCAAAAAACATGATTTTGGACAATGTTCATGGAACTCAGCTTAAAACGTACTTGCAGACTTGAAAATCCTTGCCTATTGTAGGGCGCGCCTGTACTTCTAGTGCTGAACGAAAACCAATGATTGTGGATCCTGTTTTCATGCGAAATGGCTAAAAGAATTGTTTCACGTTTGTTACACTCAAACAGTGTCTCCTGTCATATGCTGAACTGGTCGCATTGTGGATTTAGCCTAAAACATGATTTTGGACAATGTTCATGGAACTCAGCTTAAAACGTACTTGCAGACTTGAAAATCCTTGCCTTTTGTAGGGCGCGCCTGTACTTCCAGTGCTGAACGAAAACCAATGATTTTGGATCCTGTTTTCATGCGAAATGGCTAAAATAAATGTTTCAAGTTTGTTACACTCAAACAGTGTCTCCTGTCATATGCTGAACTGGTCGCATTGTGGATTTTGCCTAAAACATGATTTTGGACAATGTTCATGGAACTCAGCTTAAAACGTACTTGCAGACTTGAAAATCCTTGCCTATTGTAGGGCGCGCCTGTACTTCCAGTGCTGAACGAAAACCAATGATTTTGGATCCTGTTTTCATGCGAAATGGCTAAAAGAAATGTTTCACGTTTGTTACACTCAAACAGTGGCTCCTGTCATATGCTGAACTGGTCGCATTGTGGATTTAGCCAAAAAACATGATTTTGGACAATGTTCATGGAACTCAGCTTAAAACGTACTTGCAGACTTGAAAATCCTTGCCTATTGTAGGGCGCGCCTGTACTTCTAAGTGCTGAACGAAAACCAATGATTGTGGATCCTGTTTTCATGCGAAATGGCTAAAAGAAATGTTTCACGTTTGTTACACTCAAACAGTGTTTCCTGTCATATGCTGAACTGGTCGCATTGTGGATTTTGCCTAAAACATGATTTTGGACAATGTTCATGGAACTCAGCTTAAAACGTACTTGCAGACTTGAAAATCCTTGCCTATTGTAGGGCGCGCCTGTACTTCCAGTGCTGAACGAAAACCAATGATTTTGGATCCTGTTTTCATGCGAAATGGCTAAAATAAATGTTTCACGTTTGTTACACTCAAACAGTGGCTCCTGTCATATGCTGAACTGGTCGCATTGTGGATTTAGCCAAAAAACATGATTTTGGACAATGTTCATGGAACTCAGCTTAAAACGTACTTGCAGACTTGAAAATCCTTGCCTATTGTAGGGCGCGCCTGTACTTCTAGTGCTGAACGAAAACCAATGATTGTGGATCCTGTTTTCATGCGAAATGGCTAAAAGAATTGTTTCACGTTTGTTACACTCAAACAGTGTCTCCTGTCATATGCTGAACTGGTCGCATTGTGGATTTTGCCTAAAACATGACTTTGGACAATGTTCATGGAACTCAGCTTAAAACGTACTTGCAGACTTGAAAATCCTTGCCTATTGTAGGGCGCGCCTGTACTTCCAGTGCTGAACGAAAACCAATGATTTTGGATCCTGTTTTCATGCGAAATGGCTAAAAGAAATGTTTCACGTTTGTTACACTCAAACAGTGTCTCCTGTCATATGCTGAACTGGTCGCATTGTGGATTTTGCCTAAAACATGATTTTGGACAATGTTCATGGAACTCAGCTTAAAACGTACTTGCAGACTTGAAAATCCTTGCCTTTTGTAGGGCGCGCCTGTACTTCCAGTGATGACCGAAAACCAATGATTTTGGATCCTGTTTTCATGCGAAATGGCTAAAATAAATGTTTCAAGTTTGTTACACTCAAACAGTGTCTCCTGTCATATGCTGAACTGGTCGCATTGTGGATTTAGCCTAAAACATGATTTTGGACAATGTTCATGGAACTCAGCTTAAAACGTACTTGCAGACTTGAAAATCCTTGCCTTTTGTAGGGCGCGCCTGTACTTCCAGTGCTGAACGAAAACCAATGATTTTGGATCCTGTTTTCATGCGAAATGGCTAAAATAAATGTTTCAAGTTTGTTACACTCAAACAGTGTCTCCTGTCATATGCTGAACTGGTCGCATTGTGGATTTTGCCTAAAACATGATTTTGGACAATGTTCATGGAACTCAGCTTAAAACGTACTTGCAGACTTGAAAATCCTTGCCTATTGTAGGGCGCGCCTGTACTTCCAGTGCTGAACGAAAACCAATGATTTTGGATCCTGTTTTCATGCGAAATGGCTAAAAGAAATGTTTCACGTTTGTTACACTCAAACAGTGGCTCCTGTCATATGCTGAACTGGTCGCATTGTGGATTTAGCCAAAAAACATGATTTTGGACAATGTTCATGGAACTCAGCTTAAAACGTACTTGCAGACTTGAAAATCCTTGCCTATTGTAGGGCGCGCCTGTACTTCTAAGTGCTGAACGAAAACCAATGATTGTGGATCCTGTTTTCATGCGAAATGGCTAAAAGAAATGTTTCACGTTTGTTACACTCAAACAGTGTTTCCTGTCATATGCTGAACTGGTCGCATTGTGGATTTTGCCTAAAACATGATTTTGGACAATGTTCATGGAACTCAGCTTAAAACGTACTTGCAGACTTGAAAATCCTTGCCTATTGTAGGGCGCGCCTGTACTTCCAGTGCTGAACGAAAACCAATGATTTTGGATCCTGTTTTCATGCGAAATGGCTAAAATAAATGTTTCACGTTTGTTACACTCAAACAGTGTCTCCTGTCATATGCTGAACTGGTCGCATTGTGGATTTTGCCTAAAACATGATTTTGGACAATGTTCATGGAACTCAGCTTAAAACGTACTTGCAGACTTGAAAATCCTTGCCTTTTGTAGGGCGCGCCTGTACTTCCAGTGCTGAACGAAAACCAATGATTTTGGATCCTGTTTTCATGCGAAATGGCTAAAATAAATGTTTCAAGTTTGTTACACTCAAACAGTGTCTCCTGTCATATGCTGAACTGGTCGCATTGTGGATTTAGCCTAAAACATGATTTTGGACAATGTTCATGGAACTCAGCTTAAAACGTACTTGCAGACTTGAAAATCCTTGCCTATTGTAGGGCGCGCCTGTACTTCCAGTGCTGAACGAAAACCAATGATTTTGGATCCTGTTTTCATGCGAAATGGCTAAAAGAAATGTTTCAAGTTTGTTACACTCAAACAGTGTCTCCTGTCATATGCTGAACTGGTCGCATTGTGGATTTAGCCAAAAAACATACTTTTGGACAATGTTCATGGAACTCAGCTTAAAACGTACTTGCAGACTTGAAAATCCTTGCCTATTGTAGGGCGCGCCTGTACTTCTAGTGCTGAACGAAAACCAATGATTGTGGATCCTGTTTTCATGCGAAATGGCTAAAAGAAATGTTTCACGTTTGTTACACTCAAACAGTGGCTCCTGTCATATGCTGAACTGGTCGCATTGTGGATTTAGCCAAAAAACATGATTTTGGACAATGTTCATGGAACTCAGCTTAAAACGTACTTGCAGACTTGAAAATCCTTGCCTATTGTAGGGCGCGCCTGTACTTCTAAGTGCTGAACGAAAACCAATGATTGTGGATCCTGTTTTCATGCGAAATGGCTAAAAGAAATGTTTCACGTTTGTTACACTCAAACAGTGTTTCCTGTCATATGCTGAACTGGTCGCATTGTGGATTTTGCCTAAAACATGATTTTGGACAATGTTCATGGAACTCAGCTTAAAACGTACTTGCAGACTTGAAAATCCTTGCCTATTGTAGGGCGCGCCTGTACTTCCAGTGCTGAACGAAAACCAATGATTTTGGATCCTGTTTTCATGCGAAATGGCTAAAATAAATGTTTCACGTTTGTTACACTCAAACAGTGTCTCCTGTCATATGCTGAACTGGTCGCATTGTGGATTTTGCCTAAAACATGATTTTGGACAATGTTCATGGAACTCAGCTTAAAACGTACTTGCAGACTTGAAAATCCTTGCCTTTTGTAGGGCGCGCCTGTACTTCCAGTGCTGAACGAAAACCAATGATTTTGGATCCTGTTTTCATGCGAAATGGCTAAAATAAATGTTTCAAGTTTGTTACACTCAAACAGTGTCTCCTGTCATATGCTGAACTGGTCGCATTGTGGATTTAGCCTAAAACATGATTTTGGACAATGTTCATGGAACTCAGCTTAAAACGTACTTGCAGACTTGAAAATCCTTGCCTATTGTAGGGCGCGCCTGTACTTCCAGTGCTGAACGAAAACCAATGATTTTGGATCCTGTTTTCATGCGAAATGGCTAAAAGAAATGTTTCAAGTTTGTTACACTCAAACAGTGTCTCCTGTCATATGCTGAACTGGTCGCATTGTGGATTTAGCCAAAAAACATACTTTTGGACAATGTTCATGGAACTCAGCTTAAAACGTACTTGCAGACTTGAAAATCCTTGCCTATTGTAGGGCGCGCCTGTACTTCTAGTGCTGAACGAAAACCAATGATTGTGGATCCTGTTTTCATGCGAAATGGCTAAAAGAAATGTTTCACGTTTGTTACACTCAAACAGTGTCTCCTGTCATATGCTGAACTGGTCGCATTGTGGATTTTGCCTAAAACATGATTTTGGACAATGTTCATGGAACTCAGCTTAAAACGTACTTGCAGACTTGAAAATCCTTGCCTATTGTAGGGCGCGCCTGTACTTCCAGTGCTGAACGAAAACCAATGATTTTGGATCCTGTTTTCATGCGAAATGGCTAAAAGAAATGTTTCACGTTTGTTACACTCAAACAGTGTCTCCTGTCATATGCTGAACTGGTCGCATTGTGGATTTTGCCTAAAACATGATTTTGGACAATGTTCATGGAACTCAGCTTAAAACGTACTTGCAGACTTGAAAATCCTTGCCTTTTGTAGGGCGCGCCTGTACTTCCAGTGCTGAACGAAAACCAATGATTTTGGATCCTGTTTTCATGCGAAATGGCTAAAAGAAATGTTTCACGTTTGTTACACTCAAACAGTGTCTCCTGTCATATGCTGAACTGGTCGCATTGTGGATTTTGCCTAAAACATGATTTTGGACAATGTTCATGGAACTCAGTTTAAAACGTACTTGCAGACTTGAAAATCCTTGCCTATTGTAGGGCGCGCCTGTACTTCCAGTGCTGAACGAAAACCAATGATTTTGGATCCTGTTTTCATGCGAAATGGCTAAAAGAAATGTTTCAAGTTTGTTACACTCAAACAGTGTCTCCTGTCATATGCTGAACTGGTCGCATTGTGGATTTAGCCAAAAAACATACTTTTGGACAATGTTCATGGAACTCAGCTTAAAACGTACTTGCAGACTTGAAAATCCTTGCCTATTGTAGGGCGCGCCTGTACTTCTAGTGCTGAACGAAAACCAATGATTGTGGATCCTGTTTTCATGCGAAATGGCTAAAAGAAATGTTTCACGTTTGTTACACTCAAACAGTGTCTCCTGTCATATGCTGAACTGGTCGCATTGTGGATTTTGCCTAAAACATGATTTTGGACAATGTTCATGGAACTCAGCTTAAAACGTACTTGCAGACTTGAAAATCCTTGCCTATTGTAGGGCGCGCCTGTACTTCCAGTGCTGAACGAAAACCAATGATTTTGGATCCTGTTTTCATGCGAAATGGCTAAAAGAAATGTTTCACGTTTGTTACACTCAAACAGTGTCTCCTGTCATATGCTGAACTGGTCGCATTGTGGATTTTGCCTAAAACATGATTTTGGACAATGTTCATGGAACTCAGCTTAAAACGTACTTGCAGACTTGAAAATCCTTGCCTATTGTAGGGCGCGCCTGTACTTCCAGTGCTGAACGAAAACCAATGATTTTGGATCCTGTTTTCATGCGAAATGGCTAAAAGAAATGTTTCACGTTTGTTACACTCAAACAGTGGCTCCTGTCATATGCTGAACTGGTCGCATTGTGGATTTAGCCAAAAAACATGATTTTGGACAATGTACATGGAACTCAGCTTAAAACGTACTTGCAGACTTGAAAATCCTTGCCTATTGTAGGGCGCGCCTGTACTTCTAAGTGCTGAACGAAAACCAATGATTGTGGATCCTGTTTTCATGCGAAATGGCTAAAAGAAATGTTTCACGTTTGTTACACTCAAACAGTGTTTCCTGTCATATGCTGAACTGGTCGCATTGTGGATTTTGCCTAAAACATGATTTTGGACAATGTTCATGGAACTCAGCTTAAAACGTACTTGCAGACTTGAAAATCCTTGCCTATTGTAGGGCGCGCCTGTACTTCCAGTGCTGAACGAAAACCAATGATTTTGGATCCTGTTTTCATGCGAAATGGCTAAAAGAAATGTTTCACGTTTGTTACACTCAAACAGTGGCTCCTGTCATATGCTGAACTGGTCGCATTGTGGATTTAGCCAAAAAACATGATTTTGGACAATGTTCATGGAACTCAGCTTAAAACGTACTTGCAGACTTGAAAATCCTTGCCTATTGTAGGGCGCGCCTGTACTTCTAAGTGCTGAACGAAAACCAATGATTGTGGATCCTGTTTTCATGCGAAATGGCTAAAAGAAATGTTTCACGTTTGTTACACTCAAACAGTGTCTCCTGTCATATGCTGAACTGGTCGCATTGTGGATTTTGCCTAAAACATGATTTTGGACAATGTTCATGGAACTCAGCTTAAAACGTACTTGCAGACTTGAAAATCCTTGCCTATTGTAGGGCGCGCCTGTACTTCCAGTGCTGAACGAAAACCAATGATTTTGGATCCTGTTTTCATGCGAAATGGCTAAAAGAAATGTTTCACGTTTGTTACACTCAAACAGTGGCTCCTGTCATATGCTGAACTGGTCGCATTGTGGATTTTGCCTAAAACATGATTTTGGACAATGTTCATGGAACTCAGCTTAAAACGTACTTGCAGACTTGAAAATCCTTGCCTATTGTAGGGCGCGCCTGTACTTCCAGTGCTGAACGAAAACCAATGATTTTGGATCCTGTTTTCATGCGAAATGGCTAAAATAAATGTTTCACGTTTGTTACACTCAAACAGTGTCTCCTGTCATATGCTGAACTGGTCGCATTGTGGATTTAGCCAAAAAACATGATTTTGGACAATGTTCATGGAACTCAGCTTAAAACGTACTTGCAGACTTGAAAATCCTTGCCTATTGTAGGGCGCGCCTGTACTTCTAGTGCTGAACGAAAACCAATGATTGTGGATCCTGTTTTCATGCGAAATGGCTAAAAGAATTGTTTCACGTTTGTTACACTCAAACAGTGTCTCCTGTCATATGCTGAACTGGTCGCATTGTGGATTTTGCCTAAAACATGACTTTGGACAATGTTCATGGAACTCAGCTTAAAACGTACTTGCAGACTTGAAAATCCTTGCCTATTGTAGGGCGCGCCTGTACTTCCAGTGCTGAACGAAAACCAATGATTTTGGATCCTGTTTTCATGCGAAATGGCTAAAAGAAATGTTTCACGTTTGTTACACTCAAACAGTGTCTCCTGTCATATGCTGAACTGGTCGCATTGTGGATTTTGCCTAAAACATGATTTTGGACAATGTTCATGGAACTCAGCTTAAAACGTACTTGCAGACTTGAAAATCCTTGCCTTTTGTAGGGCGCGCCTGTACTTCCAGTGATGACCGAAAACCAATGATTTTGGATCCTGTTTTCATGCGAAATGGCTAAAATAAATGTTTCAAGTTTGTTACACTCAAACAGTGTCTCCTGTCATATGCTGAACTGGTCGCATTGTGGATTTAGCCTAAAACATGATTTTGGACAATGTTCATGGAACTCAGCTTAAAACGTACTTGCAGACTTGAAAATCCTTGCCTTTTGTAGGGCGCGCCTGTACTTCCAGTGCTGAACGAAAACCAATGATTTTGGATCCTGTTTTCATGCGAAATGGCTAAAATAAATGTTTCAAGTTTGTTACACTCAAACAGTGTCTCCTGTCATATGCTGAACTGGTCGCATTGTGGATTTAGCCTAAAACATGATTTTGGACAATGTTCATGGAACTCAGCTTAAAACGTACTTGCAGACTTGAAAATCCTTGCCTATTGTAGGGCGCGCCTGTACTTCCAGTGCTGAACGAAAACCAATGATTTTGGATCCTGTTTTCATGCGAAATGGCTAAAAGAAATGTTTCAAGTTTGTTACACTCAAACAGTGTCTCCTGTCATATGCTGAACTGGTCGCATTGTGGATTTAGCCAAAAAACATACTTTTGGACAATGTTCATGGAACTCAGCTTAAAACGTACTTGCAGACTTGAAAATCCTTGCCTATTGTAGGGCGCGCCTGTACTTCTAGTGCTGAACGAAAACCAATGATTGTGGATCCTGTTTTCATGCGAAATGGCTAAAAGAAATGTTTCACGTTTGTTACACTCAAACAGTGTCTCCTGTCATATGCTGAACTGGTCGCATTGTGGATTTTGCCTAAAACATGATTTTGGACAATGTTCATGGAACTCAGCTTAAAACGTACTTGCAGACTTGAAAATCCTTGCCTATTGTAGGGCGCGCCTGTACTTCCAGTGCTGAACGAAAACCAATGATTTTGGATCCTGTTTTCATGCGAAATGGCTAAAAGAAATGTTTCACGTTTGTTACACTCAAACAGTGTCTCCTGTCATATGCTGAACTGGTCGCATTGTGGATTTTGCCTAAAACATGATTTTGGACAATGTTCATGGAACTCAGCTTAAAACGTACTTGCAGACTTGAAAATCCTTGCCTTTTGTAGGGCGCGCCTGTACTTCCAGTGCTGAACGAAAACCAATGATTTTGGATCCTGTTTTCATGCGAAATGGCTAAAAGAAATGTTTCACGTTTGTTACACTCAAACAGTGTCTCCTGTCATATGCTGAACTGGTCGCATTGTGGATTTTGCCTAAAACATGATTTTGGACAATGTTCATGGAACTCAGTTTAAAACGTACTTGCAGACTTGAAAATCCTTGCCTATTGTAGGGCGCGCCTGTACTTCCAGTGCTGAACGAAAACCAATGATTTTGGATCCTGTTTTCATGCGAAATGGCTAAAAGAAATGTTTCAAGTTTGTTACACTCAAACAGTGTCTCCTGTCATATGCTGAACTGGTCGCATTGTGGATTTAGCCAAAAAACATACTTTTGGACAATGTTCATGGAACTCAGCTTAAAACGTACTTGCAGACTTGAAAATCCTTGCCTATTGTAGGGCGCGCCTGTACTTCTAGTGCTGAACGAAAACCAATGATTGTGGATCCTGTTTTCATGCGAAATGGCTAAAAGAAATGTTTCACGTTTGTTACACTCAAACAGTGTCTCCTGTCATATGCTGAACTGGTCGCATTGTGGATTTTGCCTAAAACATGATTTTGGACAATGTTCATGGAACTCAGCTTAAAACGTACTTGCAGACTTGAAAATCCTTGCCTATTGTAGGGCGCGCCTGTACTTCCAGTGCTGAACGAAAACCAATGATTTTGGATCCTGTTTTCATGCGAAATGGCTAAAAGAAATGTTTCACGTTTGTTACACTCAAACAGTGTCTCCTGTCATATGCTGAACTGGTCGCATTGTGGATTTTGCCTAAAACATGATTTTGGACAATGTTCATGGAACTCAGCTTAAAACGTACTTGCAGACTTGAAAATCCTTGCCTTTTGTAGGGCGCGCCTGTACTTCCAGTGATGACCGAAAACCAATGATTTTGGATCCTGTTTTCATGCGAAATGGCTAAAATAAATGTTTCAAGTTTGTTACACTCAAACAGTGTCTCCTGTCATATGCTGAACTGGTCGCATTGTGGATTTAGCCTAAAACATGATTTTGGACAATGTTCATGGAACTCAGCTTAAAACGTACTTGCAGACTTGAAAATCCTTGCCTTTTGTAGGGCGCGCCTGTACTTCCAGTGCTGAACGAAAACCAATGATTTTGGATCCTGTTTTCATGCGAAATGGCTAAAATAAATGTTTCAAGTTTGTTACACTCAAACAGTGTCTCCTGTCATATGCTGAACTGGTCGCATTGTGGATTTTGCCTAAAACATGATTTTGGACAATGTTCATGGAACTCAGCTTAAAACGTACTTGCAGACTTGAAAATCCTTGCCTATTGTAGGGCGCGCCTGTACTTCCAGTGCTGAACGAAAACCAATGATTTTGGATCCTGTTTTCATGCGAAATGGCTAAAAGAAATGTTTCACGTTTGTTACACTCAAACAGTGGCTCCTGTCATATGCTGAACTGGTCGCATTGTGGATTTAGCCAAAAAACATGATTTTGGACAATGTACATGGAACTCAGCTTAAAACGTACTTGCAGACTTGAAAATCCTTGCCTATTGTAGGGCGCGCCTGTACTTCTAAGTGCTGAACGAAAACCAATGATTGTGGATCCTGTTTTCATGCGAAATGGCTAAAAGAAATGTTTCACGTTTGTTACACTCAAACAGTGTTTCCTGTCATATGCTGAACTGGTCGCATTGTGGATTTTGCCTAAAACATGATTTTGGACAATGTTCATGGAACTCAGCTTAAAACGTACTTGCAGACTTGAAAATCCTTGCCTATTGTAGGGCGCGCCTGTACTTCCAGTGCTGAACGAAAACCAATGATTTTGGATCCTGTTTTCATGCGAAATGGCTAAAAGAAATGTTTCACGTTTGTTACACTCAAACAGTGTCTCCTGTCATATGCTGAACTGGTCGCATTGTGGATTTAGCCAAAAAACATGATTTTGGACAATGTTCATGGAACTCAGCTTAAAACGTACTTGCAGACTTGAAAATCCTTGCCTATTGTAGGGCGCGCCTGTACTTCTAAGTGCTGAACGAAAACCAATGATTGTGGATCCTGTTTTCATGCGAAATGGCTAAAAGAAATGTTTCACGTTTGTTACACTCAAACAGTGTCTCCTGTCATATGCTGAACTGGTCGCATTGTGGATTTTGCCTAAAACATGATTTTGGACAATGTTCATGGAACTCAGCTTAAAACGTACTTGCAGACTTGAAAATCCTTGCCTATTGTAGGGCGCGCCTGTACTTCCAGTGCTGAACGAAAACCAATGATTTTGGATCCTGTTTTCATGCGAAATGGCTAAAAGAAATGTTTCACGTTTGTTACACTCAAACAGTGGCTCCTGTCATATGCTGAACTGGTCGCATTGTGGATTTTGCCTAAAACATGATTTTGGACAATGTTCATGGAACTCAGCTTAAAACGTACTTGCAGACTTGAAAATCCTTGCCTTTTGTAGGGCGCGCCTGTACTTCCAGTGCTGAACGAAAACCAATGATTTTGGATCCTGTTTTCATGCGAAATGGCTAAAATAAATGTTTCAAGTTTGTTACACTCAAACAGTGTCTCCTGTCATATGCTGAACAGGTCGCATTGTGGATTTAGCCAAAAAACATACTTTTGGACAATGTTCATGGAACTCAGCTTAAAACGTACTTGCAGACTTGAAAATCCTTGCCTATTGTAGGGCGCGCCTGTACTTCTAGTGCTGAACGAAAACCAATGATTGTGGATCCTGTTTTCATGCGAAATGGCTAAAAGAAATGTTTCACGTTTGTTACACTCAAACAGTGTCTCCTGTCATATGCTGAACTGGTCGCATTGTGGATTTAGCCTAAAACATGATTTTGGACAATGTTCATGGAACTCAGCTTAAAACGTACTTGCAGACTTGAAAATCCTTGCCTATTGTAGGGCGCGCCTGTACTTCCAGTGCTGAACGAAAACCAATTATTTTGGATCCTGTTTTCATGCGAAATGGCTAAAAGAAATGTTTCACGTTTGTTACACTCAAACAGTGTCTCCTGTCATATGCTGAACTGGTCGCATTGTGGATTTTGCCTAAAACATGATTTTGGACAATGTTCATGGAACTCAGCTTAAAACGTACTTGCAGACTTGAAAATCCTTGCCTTTTGTAGGGCGCGCCTGTACTTCCAGTGCTGAACGAAAACCAATGATTTTGGATCCTGTTTTCATGCGAAATGGCTAAAAGAAATGTTTCACGTTTGTTACACTCAAACAGTGTCTCCTGTCATATGCTGAACTGGTCGCATTGTGGATTTTGCCTAAAACATGATTTTGGACAATGTTCATGGAACTCAGTTTAAAACGTACTTGCAGACTTGAAAATCCTTGCCTATTGTAGGGCGCGCCTGTACTTCCAGTGCTGAACGAAAACCAATGATTTTGGATCCTGTTTTCATGCGAAATGGCTAAAAGAAATGTTTCAAGTTTGTTACACTCAAACAGTGTCTCCTGTCATATGCTGAACTGGTCGCATTGTGGATCTAGCCAAAAAACATGATTTTGGACAATGTTCATGGAACTCAGCTTAAAACGTACTTGCAGACTTGAAAATCCTTGCCTTTTGTAGGGCGCGCCTGTACTTCCAGTGCTGAACGAAAAGCAATGATTTTGGATCCTGTTTTCATGCGAAATGGCTAAAATAAATGTTTCAAGTTTGTTACACTCAAACAGTGTCTCCTGTCATATGCTGAACTGGTCGCATTGTGGATTTAGCCAAAAAACATGATTTTGGACAATGTTCATGGAACTCAGCTTAAAACGTACTTGCAGACTTGAAAATCCTTGCCTATTGTAGGGCGCGCCTGTACTTCTAAGTGCTGAACGAAAACCAATGATTGTGGATCCTGTTTTCATGCGAAATGGCTAAAAGAAATGTTTCACGTTTGTTACACTCAAACAGTGTCTCCTGTCATATGCTGAACTGGTCGCATTGTGGATTTTGCCTAAAACATGATTTTGGACAATGTTCATGGAACTCAGCTTAAAACGTACTTGCAGACTTGAAAATCCTTGCCTTTTGTAGGGCGCGCCTGTACTTCCAGTGCTGAACGAAAACCAATGATTTTGGATCCTGTTTTCATGCGAAATGGCTAAAAGAAATGTTTCACGTTTGTTACACTCAAACAGTGTCTCCTGTCATATGCTGAACTGGTCGCATTGTGGATATTGCCTAAAACATGATTTTGGACAATGTTCATGAAACTCAGCTTAAAACGTACTTGCAGACTTGAAAATCCTTGCCTATTGTAGGGCGC